>NW_004524604.1:5986948-6044649 GCF_000260255.1 Octodon degus | reverse complement strand
TATATGACATCACACAGGCACAGTGAGAGTGGTTGTGTACCTAAACACCACTTGCTCATTTGACAGTCTGTGATCTGACATCCTTGGCAAGCCATATTCATTAATTTAATGGATAGGCATGAAGTCCTGGGTTTGATTCCCAGTACCAAAAAAAAAAAAAGAAATAAAAAAATAGTAACATAGAAGGTACTGTAATACACAGGATAAGGAAAAAATAATATTGTGTCGTGAAGTTTAATTCAGTAACAGTGTCTAAGTGTGTATGTAATTAATCTTAACATAAAATGCATCTTACTGCAGCCATAGTTAAAAAATAATCTAAAGTATATACAGCTTCCATAACATTAAGCTTTCAGAGAGCATCATTAGTCCCTTTCATTCACTACTAACAAACTATGACAGCAATTAACTAATTTCAGGCACAAAACCTGGATATTTTACTAAAGAAACCAGGAAGGCTAGGAGCATATTATGGACATGCAGAATTTGGGCAGCAAGCAGTTTGCTTTTTTTAGTCTTAAGAAAGCTAAGTAACTTTGAGATTAATCTTTTACCATACAAGCTAGCATGTCATGTCTTAAGAAATGTAGAGGCCTGCAATGCCAGCATGCTATTTACTAAACATCTACTTGTGGATTTATAAAAGGGTAAGGACATGCATCTGAACCACACTTGCCGTGAGCATGTGCAGCCACCACCATTTGGTTCCCAGAGTGCCCTCATGACCAGAGGTGTCCCTCTCCCCCCCAAAAGGGGCTCGGGGGCTCATCGCAGCATGAGGCACAAGGATGGCACTGCTGGCTGTGCACTCTGTAGGATGGCTGGGTGTGCAGCCCTCAACAGGAGGCCTAGACACACAGGAGAGGGCTGAGCACCCATACCCACAAAGCAACACAAAAGTTCAGTGCGAAGCTGGCTGCTTCATCATTTAGCGTTTCCTAAGAGATCCTAACTTTTACATGGGTCTGAACCATTAAAAACATTTAAAAGCCCAGGAATCACAGGTTACTGTGAGCTTTAACCATCATGAGACCATTTTGTAGGCCCACCAAAGAATGGATGGGCCTCAATTTCCCCTAGGTTTTATTGAGGTACAATTCAGGAAGAAAAAAAAAAAGTTGTATTCTTTAAGGTGAACAACTTGATGTTTTTCAGTTTTTAGAGAAATACTCTAATTTCATATAACACTTATGAGGTAGTGTTTGACCACTTGATGTGTGTCCCAAATAAACCAGGGTACTCAGCATTTCCATCTCTAAACAGCTATCATGTTTCATCTTAGGAACCAAGAAACCCCTCCTCTGGTCCTTTATTAAATACATAATAGACTATTATGACGTAGAACACTAGAATACACTTCTATGTAATGGTACCTTGGCTCACAAAACCTTTTGTTTGTAAGCCATTTGACATGAAATCAGAAGCATTCAGCAAAATTTTATTTGTCTGCAAACTTTGCATTTGGTGACAAATACAAGTGTGGCCATCCTTTTCAAAATCACAGAACAAGTTAAGTGCACAATCTATGGCATCACCAGCTATCACAGCATTTGATAGCCAACCTCCCCTTACACACTGACATATGCACACTTTGTGAAACAGTGAGCTCCATCAGCCGATGAGCACATCCCCCACCTCACACACCTACAGTCAACCTTCAGAAGGTAGCAAGAGGGCCAGGGATACAGCTCAGCGGCACAGTGGCTGCCTAGAAGGCACGAGGTCATGAATTTCCTTCACAGCACACAAAAAAATAAAATGTAGCAAGAACTCTTAGTATGTTATCAAATAAAGATTTTTTTTCTTTGAAGTACTTCTAACTACAGTCATAGTGTTCTCCCTCGCTGGTAACGGGGCACTCCTTTATGCCACCATTTCCCCGTCCAGCCTTGAGCCACCCATGGCAGCCCCACCCTACTCTTTCTGCTTCTAGGTGCCAATGTTTGATTCCTCACAGAAATGACTTGATGCAGTGTCTGCATGTACGTGACTGGCTTGTTTCATCTCGGTATGTTCTCAGTTTGTCTATGCTGTCTCAAATGACAGGATCTTCTTCCCTTGTGAAGGAGCACTCCATGGGTGTCTCTATACATCCCAGTTTCTTTCAAACCTCCTTCTTCATCAAGGGATATTTCCCTTGTTGCCATATCCTGGTTGTTGTGAATAGCCCTGCAGTGAGCTCCAGAGGGCAGGCTTCCTGGAGATACTGGGCCCATTTCCTATGCATGTATGGCTAAAAGTAGGACTGCTGGAGCATAAGTTCTGCTTTTAAGTTTTAATAGACTTCTAAACTATTCTTCATAGTAGGCAACAGCTTACAATCCCAGCAATGTATGTCTCTTGCCTTTTTTTTCCATATCATGGGAAACATATCATCCTTCACCTCTCAGATAGGAACATTCCAGGGATAAAATGATAACTCTCTGGCTTCCCTGATGACTGTTGCTGAGCATCCGTTGTATAGAACTGCTGGTCATTTCTGAGTCTTCTACTGAGAAATGTCTATTTAGACCCTATTTCATTTTTAAATTAGGTTGTTTGGGGTTTTGCTGTTAGTTGAAGGAGCCCCTTGTGTATTTTGAATCTTAACTCCTTCACAGATACATGCTTCGCAAATATTTTTCTCCCACTGTATAGATTACCACCTAACTCTGGGGATTGTTTTCTTTTGCTGTGGAGAAGCTTGCCATTTCAATGCAATATCATTTGACTATGTTTGCTTTTGCTGCAAAACAACTTGTTCTGTCAAAAAAATCACTGCCTAATCAATATCAAGAAGTTTTTTCATTGCTTTCTTCTAGTAGCTTTTTGCCTTCTCATGATACATTTGAATTTGTGAATTATTTTGAGTTGACATTTGCATTGTATCAGGGTCCTATTTCAGCCCTTTACATGAACGTCATTTATCATAAAGACTACTTTTCTCTATTGTTTGCTTTGGGCACTGTTGTTAAGATCGGTTGACAATAAATGTAAGGAATTACTTCCACACTCTCTATTCTGTTTCACTGATGCGTGTGTTGGTTTATACTGTTAAAATTACTGAGGCTTTGGGATGCATTTTGAAATCAAAAAGCATAGGCTTTTAGCTGTGTTCTTATTGTTAAAGACTGCTAGGGTATTTGTAGTTACATATGAATTGTTTTTCTTTCTTTTTTCTCTTTCTTTTTGAGGCAGGATTTTGCTATATTACCTTTGCTGGCCTTGAATGCCTCGTCTCAAGGGATCTCCCACCCCATCCTCTCACAGAGCTGGGATTCCAGGCCCGCACCTAGAGTTCCCAGTATGCATTTTCTGTTTTGGTAAAAAGTGCCATAGGGATTCTGATACGGATTGTACTGAATCTGTAGATAACCATAGGCAGTATAGACACTTTAACATGAATTCTACCGAACCACCGCAAAGGGATTTTTGCATTTATCTGTGTCTTAATTTCCTAGTGTTTTATCACTTCAGTGCAGAAGCCTTTTACTTCTTTGATTAAGTTTACTACTAATGAGTCCTTTTGGTTACTGTTGTAAGTGGGATCATCTCCTCCCTTAATGAAGGCTCCTAAGACAAGAGCTGGTTCAAGTCCCACAGCGCACAAAGGATTGGATGAGAATCCAGGTCTTGCAGCTCCAGTACCCTGATTCATCTGATGTGTCCACTTTAAATTATAAAACTTGTATAATCTGTGACTATAGTTAGCACATTTAATTATTTAGCATCAAAGAATACAAATGTGAAAAAGAAATACTTCATTTTTATTAAAAATCAATCATTTCTCACTTGGTTAAAAAGTGATCTCACAGTGACAAATAATAAAGAGTTGTAATCAAGCTATTACACTAAGGCTACTTAATGTTTATTAGATGTACAGCAATCAGCTACAAGTGACAGAGCTACTCTCCTTTACCAAAGTACCCAGCAGGGTCCTGACTTTTCACATTATCTATTTGTCTCTGCAGTGTCCAATTTTAACAAGAATCCTACAAATTCTGTTTAGCCAGAGTCCCTGTCTCAGATACCCCAGGTATCTGACTGAGCTACACACCTCTCAGCAGCCGGTAGGAGACACATGGCCACTGTGCCTGCCTTCAGCAGGAGTTCTGGCACCTGGTTCTGCCAGTCTCCCCTCTGTCCAGGCATTTGCTCTCGGTAAGCTTCCAGCTACAGATCCAGCCTGCTCTTGGGCTAGGAGCCCCTTTGCCTTACTGCATTAGGCACTGAATTCACTCTCTCTCCTCTGCTGCAAAACCACATCGCAATGTCTGACATATATAGTAATGGTCTAAATAGAGTCAGTGCTTTAATTACTTTTCTCATAGCTAAGTCAAAATATCCTAGGCCCAAAGTAAAAGCGGGAAAGATCTATTTAACTTACAGTGTGTAGAGGTTTTAGCCAGGCGGGGCAGCGTGGGTGGCACTGCAGAGGAGAAACATCCAGGCAGACAGGACGTGGCACAGTCACAAGGGGCAAGGCAAGCCTCCTTCTGCCCCTTATACTGTATGCAGGCTATCAGGATTAGGGCGGTGCCAAACCAAGCAGTGGATGATCCAGCAACCCCACACCCTTCATCCCTGCATCACACGCTTCAGAACCAGCCACCTCTGAAAAAGCCCCACGGACCACATGAGGCTTTGGGGGGACACCTAGACCCATAACAACTGGCCTATAATTCTTCAACAAATGTCACAATGAATACTCCATCCTTTAACAGGAGCTCAGTGGAGTTACTCTTACTCAATTACTCAAATAACTTCAATGATGGAAATTTACCAAGAAACAAATTTATCAGATTTCTGAATCATTCTTTTGGATACACTTAAATGCTTATATTTAAAACACCCTTCACAGTGCAAAGTAAGAGAAAAATGAGAAAGAATTGGCACTACCTGTCAAATTTGTCTAAACATGCCTGTACAATAAGTACTTTCTAGTGAAAGGCTCGCACCTCCCTGCCCGAATTTCTTTCCTCTGTATTCTCTTTCCACACAGTCCCCTGGAAAGTATACAAAGCTCCACTTCTGCAATGTGCTAAGCCCATTAATGACACTTGATAAATGCTCTTTCTTTTCTTACTTTACCTTGTTCATAAAACATTTAATTCCTTTTTATTCACACTATAAGCTATTTAAGCAAGAAAGAGAAAGGAATTACTATAAGCCCTTAGACTATTATATTTTAGAGATGAAAACTATGAAGAATAGAGGAAAGCTAGCCTCTTTAATAAACTGCTCTGGGAAAGCTGGCTAGCCACATGCAGAAGACTGAACATAGAGTCAATTCTCTTATCGTCTACTAAACTAAAATCAAAATGAGTTAAAAAAAAAAAAAGCCTCAAAAACTACCAATGAAATGTTAAAACAGAAATACATTAACCTGCTGGGAGATAAAACAGGTAAAATTCTTGAAATCAAAGACATAGTCAAGGACTCTGAACAGAACCCTGGTTGCCCAGGAAATAGTACCAATACTCAAAAATGGGATCACACAAATTAAAAGCTTCTACACAGCAAGAGGAAACAACCAAGAGTAAAGAGACAACCTACAGAACCTACAGAATGGAAATATTTGCCAGGTATTCCTTAGAGAAATCACATCTAGGATATATAGAGTGGGAATCTAATAAAAAATTAGGCTCCCCCAAAAATAAAGGACCCAATCAGAAAAACAGGCAAGTGAAATGAACAGACACTTCACGGAAGAGGTGCAGATGGCCAATAAATTCATGAAGAAATGCTCGACACTGCTGACCATTACAGAAATGTAAATTAAGACAACATGGAGATTCTATCTTAACCCAGAAAGAAAGGTTATCATCAAGAAATCAGATGATAAATGCTGGAGGGACTGTGGAGAGAATAGTACTCTTCAACTGCTATGGAAATCAGTATGGAGATGTCTCAAAAAACTGAAGTTAAAAACTGCAGTTTTGGGGGCAGGGGCCCTGTAGATGGGAAAGACAGGATAAAGGCCTCACTGAGCGCTAGCAAGATCAGTAAGGAAACTTAACAGCAGTTGCTGCCTTCGCAGGTAGACTCAGCAGTTAGGGCACTTAGACAAAGGTGGAGAAAAAAGCTAGCCAACTATAAGGCACAGGATTAAAAAAAAAAAGATAAAAAAGTAAGAGAAAATTAATTTCTCATATGGATATTCCATAGAACCTTATGAGACAATATGGTAAAAGTGATATGCTAGCCATAATGGGAGGACAAACTATAGAATTATATTTTTGAGAGGAGCTAATAGTTTTAAAAATATGTATAAAGATTACTGCACATAAAATCTGGCTAATATAAATCCTAGCTTATTTTTTCCTACCACAAGAAAAACAGCGTTTGCACTGGTGGCAGGGCATCCAGGCAGCTGCGTGATGATGACTGCGGGAAGCAGATCACACGTCTTAACCTGATTTCTCATATCAAAGTGCTAAGAAGCACTTGACAGCTCCTCACCCCAAATCCTGTAAGCAGTTTTTTGTTATTTAAATTACAGAAGGATACAGACCAAGCCAACATCCATATTTTAAAATTTACTGTATTTCTCATGTGATCAACTGCCTTTCAATGGCTCAGCCAGGAACTTGCTGTAGTTTTTTCTAAGTAACTCCATTATTCCAGGACAGAAGTGGGGAGCTCATCGCTGAAGGAGCATCTCAGTTTCAGCAAGGAGTTCCTTAGGTTTAGCCTTTCTTCCATTTTTGTAGGAAAAATACTGGTGTTTGTCTTACAAGAATAAGTTCAAAACTTTGATAGAACCCCAATAAATGGGGTATATAACCCAACATGTATAATAAGGAAGAACTATGGGTAGAATTTTGGATTTGATTTTCAAAACCCTCATTTCTGGAGAGCCGTGGTGCAACTCTGGTACAGCAGTTGCTCAGCATGAGTGAGGCCCTGGGTTCAATGCCCAGGTCCAACGGACTAATCAGTGAAGTTTACTGCTGTCTGAAGCATTAGGCTTTGTGCTCTTTATCACAGTCTAGCCCATCTATCAAACAGTAACAAGAGCAGCCCTCTCCTTTATATGACAGACCACAGTTAAGACTAGTTGCAACATTTCCCAGTCTGTGAGCTCTGTGTATTCGGACAGGCCACTCTCTTCCTGTATGAAATCATGCTCCACAGCCAAGGGTAACTCAGCCCAGCCTGCAAACAGTGGCCAGAAAGGCTTTCCCCTGGGCACAGGTCCTGCTCACATCTGCCACCACCACCAGCCCAGGCCCCAGCTGGGCTGCCTGCCAGCTTGTGTGCAGCAACTGGGGCCTCTGACAAGAGCCCCAAGGCAACTCACCCCAAGGACAGGCTAGCAGGTGTGATGAATATGGTGTGATGCAGTGACATTATCAAAACGGAGGATTCGTACAGGCTGACCTGAAATCCTCAGCAGTCTGTGAACGCATTCACACACAGCATTTTCACAGCTCTAGGTCAAAGACCCGAGGAAGAATTTTTGCAGCAACCGTGCCTCACAGTTGCAACTACATTCTAATGGGAACAAGAGCTCTGTTCCATGTTCTTTCGACCTCTAGCTCTGGTCAGTGGGCTATGAAACTCTTCAAGGGGTTCCCAGTTTGAGACAAGGCAAGTAAGCCTAGGTGTGAGAAACACTGTGGTGGACCTACAACTTATAGGCATGTCTTAGTTTTTGTCACCAATCCACACCTCCATCCCTTCTTTTCTTCCTTTCTATCCCTCTGTCTCTGCCTCTCTCTCTCCTTTCTTTGGGCTTCAAACTAGCAGAGCTGCCCCTGCCTCAGCCTCTTGCGTGATAAGATTAGAAGTATGCTCTACCATACTGGGTTTACCACATTTATCTCTAATAGCTTAAATTCTGAAATCTGAGAAAACTTGTTAATTATAAAATTCCAGCAGGGCATGGTGGCACACACTTATAATCTCAGCATTTGGGAGGTTCACGCAGTAGTATCTGAGACTTCAAGGCCAGCCTGGTCTACATCGTGAGTTCAAGACCAACCGGAAGTATGTAACAAGACCCTGTCTCAACAAACTGAAAAAAAAAAAAAAGAATTGTAAATAAATTTATGGACATTCTAGTTAGTAGTACTTGATTAGGAAGGCTGGAATTTTTTTAAAACAATTTTTGCTTGTCTTTAACTTTGTAGTATTTTTAGCTATACTGTCATTTTTTTCCTTTTAAGAAGAATTTTTACCTGAACTACTTCTTTTTATATTTGCTGCTCATATTTTTTTTTGCTGGGATCGTCTTTTCACGCATCTACTCTTCTCACTCACTAACCCTGTGGTCTTCACTGAAGTTGTTTATTTCTTGACTTCTCCCAGTTCGACTCTTCTTCAGCAGAAATCAGCCTGTCTTTAATCCCTAGCTAGTAACTTCACTCCTTTTTCACTCAAGCCTGCATGAAAACAACCACATACTTTCTTAATTGTTTGGTACTGAGGAGAAAATTCTATAACTCTGCAGACTTTAAAATATAGAGTTGTGATTTTTCTACTTTCTGTAAGTAGAAACCAGTAATGCCAAATGAATTACAGACCCAAACAATAAAAAATATGAGCAGCAAATATAAAAAGAAGTAGTTCAGGTAAAAATTCTTCTTAAAAGGAAAAAAATGACAGTATGGCTAAAAATACTACAAAGTTAAAGACAAGCAAAAATTGTTTTAAAAAAATTCCAGCCTTCCTAATCAAGTACTACTAACTAGAATATCCATAAATTTATTTATAATTCTTTTTTTTTTTTTTTTTCAGTTTGTTGAGACAGGGTCTTGTTACATACTTCCGGTTGGTCTTGAGCTCACGATGTAGACCAGGCTGGCCTTGAAGTCTCAGATACTACTGCGTGAACCTCCCAAATGCTGAGATTATAGGTGTGTGCCACCATGCCCTGCTGGAATTTTATAATTAACAAGTTTTCTCAGTGAAAATAGTATACAACACACATGACATGGTACTGAAAAATTACTTAAAACCAGAGAAATGCAAATAAAAACAAAGAACAATTTTTTGCCTATCAGTTTGATTAAAAACTAGTAAGATTTATAAACAATATACTTCTTAATAGGAAGATAGAGAGACACAGAGCTGGTTGTGAGAATCTAAATCCAGTCTTTTTAGGGCAATCTTATTTGATCAGGGCAACTCTTTCATTTGATAGTACCTTCCAGAAGTTCTCTTGTACAAATGTGAAGATTATAAAGCTGTCCTACAAGGCAGTTCCCTGAACTATATGTTATAATTGTTTATAATGGCAAAAAGTTGGCAATAGCAACTAATGACACATCTACACCATAAGAGCAATTCTCAATTATTCAATGCTAGCATTTGCTATAATACGAAAAAAGTTAAATAGAAAGCTGAATCAGGGTTTCATAATCAAAACAGAGAATTTAAACATGTCCCTCTCATGTTTACTTAGGAAACACTGAGTAAGCCAGGAATCCAGGCTCCTCGCACTCCTGAGAGTGCTGAGGCATGTGGGGAGCTGAGCCCTAAAACCTGCTTTCTAGGATCTGGGCACTGCAGCCTCCCCAGTGGCATGGAAGGCAATGCTGGAGACAGAGAACTCGGGCCACAATCTCAGGACCCGGCCTCAACCTCCCAAATTTCATCTTTACCTCAGTCTCACAGGGAGAACTAAAACTCCTCCTTGTCTGGGGCAAAGGATTGAGAAAAGAATCCATGTAACACTCTCCCTCTGACAAAGTGTCGGCCCACCAGGCTCTGGAGGAGGAAAGGAAGGACTTCTCTCCTGGTCCAGCAGGGAATGAAGTTCAATGGCATAGTGCAGAGTGCACTCTGGGACCCGGCCCTGAGATACTTCTGCTCCCCCTCTCCCTCCCCCTAGAAGCCAAGCACAGGAACCGACAGGGAGGAGGGCAGTGACAGGGCCAAGTGTGGACTTCCATGGTTGAGTTTGAAAGAAAAAAAGGTCTAAAGACAAGGCAACAACAGAAATTGCCAGCATAGGAAGAGAGACAGCAGCATGTCTGATGTGATCATGGCTGAGAATCTCACAAAATTAAAGACAGACACCAACCACTACTATAAGAGGCCTACAGAATTATAGGCAGGACAATCACATAAATAGAGTATGTGTGTGGAGGCATGCTGTGGTCACGCTGCAGAAAAAGAAATCAGGGAGCTTGGTGGAAGATGATGGGACAGGGAGGAATGCAGACCAATGGGTGGATGGGAGGCTCCACTGGAGCAGCCTGAAAGAGAAAGCACTTTGGTTTTTGTTTTTGTTTGTCTTTTTGAGACAGTCTCACTTTGTAGTTCTGCCTGGCCTTGAGCTCACTTTGTAGCCCATGTTGGCCTCGAACTCGCAATGATTGTCCTGCCCCCTCAGTACTGGGTTTACAGGCCTGTATCATTATGACTGGCTGGGAAGACACTCTGGGCACTGCAGCTATTGACAATGAGAGGGGAAGATAAATCAGACAAGCCCTGAGACCTTGGATCTGCTGAACTGAAGGTTTCCAACTCGCCTAAACAGCTGCTAAACTCCACAAATACTAGCCCTTCCTGAAGAAAAGAACGTGAATAACTAGCAATTATGAGGTCTCATAAAAGTGAGCCAGGTCCCGAGTTTAGGGTTTCTCTGCCCAGGAAGAGCCCACATGTGGCCCACTGTGCTCCTCTGTAATAAACCCTCATTTTAACTGGAACACAACTGACCTGTGCATAGTTTCCATTTTATACAGGGTTCAAAACCCAGGCCACTAGGGGGCCGGGGAGATGGTTCAGTGGAATATGCGCTTCCCTGGCAAGCGCAAGGGCCTGAGTTCAATCCCTTGTTCCGAAAAAAAACAAACAAACAAACAAAAAAAAAAAACCCAGGCTACCAGAGGACAGACAAGACTCACCAGGAAGGAACCAGATAAAACTTACAGTGAGCTGGGCACTGTGGTGCATGCACACCTGCAACCTCAGAACTCTGGGAGGTTGAGGTAGAATGGTCAAAAGTTAAGAACCCCATTTCAGCAGCTTAGTGATTTCACAAGACTTGGTCTTAAAATTAAAATGGGGAAATAGCTCAGTATGAAGGCCTTGAATTGAATCCCCAACATACCATAAAGAAAAAGAAAAAATTATAGTGGACTTCCTGGGCAAAACATGGAAGCAAGAAAAGGAGTGCTGGAAAAACCTGCCACCTACTTTAACAATCCCTACCAATCAAATTCACTGGAATTACATATCCAACAAAACTGCCCCTCAGAAGTAAAAGAAAAAAATAATGATTCTTTAAAAAACCAAAACCAGAGAATTTATTGTGTTTATTGAGAGACTTTTCTACAAAAAAATGTTAGAACTTTTACTAGGTGTGGTGTGCACTCCTATAACCACAGCACTTGGGAGGCTGGTGCAGGAGGATCACAGTAAGTCTGAAACCAGCCTAGGCCACAGAATGACGTCCAGGCCATCTTAAGACTCTCTCTTTAAAAAAAAAAAAAAAAAAAAAAAAACTTCAGAGAGAAGAAAAATTCCAATAGGCTTCCAAACTGTGTCTCTATGAATGTTGCAAAGAATGTTGTACAATGAATGAGTGTAATAAAAACTTTTCTTATTATTTGATCGAAAAGATAACTGATTGCCTAAGTAAAATGAGCTATGACACACTGAGCGTGACATATCAGGAAGGGACAGGCACAAAATGAAGTACAGGGTCCCTGGGCACTGCAGCTATTGACAATGAGAGGGGAAGAATAAATCAGAGGGAGAACTGAGAATGCTGGGTACCTGGGCCCCTCAAGGAAGGGGAATGAGAGGTCAGATTTAGGGAGGAGGCCAGATGCAACACTGGGCACCTCTGAAAAAGAGTGCAAGTGCGGTGGCCCCTCACACTGCAGGGTGTGCCCCTTTTCCAACTCTTACTTGGCCCAAACTCACTCTGAAGAGCCTATTCCTTTTCTTACCTTTAACAAAACTTCACTACCATTAACACTTGTAAGGGGCCAGGAAAATGGCTCAGTAGACTAAGTGCTTGCCTGGCAAGTGCAAGGGCCTGAGTTCAATCCCCGTAATTAATGAGTTAAGAGAAAAAATAAAAGTAAATAATATAAAATACTTAAAACATGATAAAGCCAAGTAACAAAAATAAATGCAGCAGACAGAAAACAGTTAAACCATGATATATACTCATCCAACTCCAACAGCTTCCTTTCAGAGTGGTCCAATTGCAGGAATTAAAAGGCAAAGGATGTTAGGGGGGATTAAGAGGCAAATCCCGCAGTCTATAAGAAAGCAACATCAAATACAGAGAGAGATCCAAAGTGACCAATGGAGAAGACAGACTATGCTGAGCCTCATCAAAGAACAGGGACTGCACAGTGCGGGCCAGAACAGGAGAGCATCAGGCAAGAGGACAGACTCAGCATGACAGAGCCCCATTCTCCCTGTACATGGAGCAGTCCCTCATGTGCACCCAGCAACAGCATCATCCAAATGTATGGGGCAAAAGTGACAGAGCTAATGCAAGAGACCACTCAGCAACCACAGCTGGAAATGTCCTGTAAGGACAGAGGGACCATGAGAGGAAACCAACACAGACGCAGCTCACCCAACATCACCACCAGTCAGCTGACCTGGAGCGGACAGTGGTAGGACACCGCGGCCGGCAACAGCTGCACGCCCCTCCTTCTCAAGCTCACAGGAGCATCTGCCAAGACAGAGCGGGCAGCCATGCACCTTCGCAGAGTCAGAACAGCAACCTACACAGAGCCTACACTCAGTCTACAGCAGAGGTAAGACAGAATCAGGAACGAAAAGCCGGCCAGAAAAGTATGAAATATTTGGAAATTAGACAACATATTTCTGAATAACACATGGTCAAAGAACTGTCAAGAGAAATTTTAAATACTGTGAACTAAATAAATGAAAATATAAATATATCTTATTGAAATGTATAAAAGGTATTCTTAGAGAAAAATGTGTGCACAAAAATGCACGTATTACAAAATGAAAAAAACTACATTTCTACCATAGAAAACTAGAAAAGCATCAAAAGAAGCAGAGGGAAAGAAATAATAAAAATTAGGACAGAAATCAATGAGATTAAAAACAGGAAGATTTGATACAGAGCTCTGTGGTAAAGCCCTTGCTGGGGGGCATGGAGCCCTAGCTGTGATCCTCATCACTGCAAAAAGATAATTACAATAAATAACAGAAGAACAACCAAGGTAACAAATCCTAAAATGGGTGCTCTGATTGATCTAGCTCTCACTACCCACAACTAGTGTCCTGTTATCAATGTCCCCTCCTCAAAACCCATCAGTCACCTTCTGAAAACAGCAGCCAGGAGGCACTTAGGATCCTAACCCTGCAGTCTCCTGTTGCCTACGCACAGACAAAGCAGCTTCTCCTAAGGTCCTAAACTGCGTCCCCAGCTTCCAGGCCCAGTCCTGTCAGGAGTGCCCAGGACAGCGAGGTCTTCTCAGGCCTCTCTGCTGCGTGTGCCATTCGCACTGCCCCCAGTGATTCCCTCCTCTGCTTCCCTAGCAGGGAAAAACCATCTGCTCTGGGGTCCCCTTCTGCGAAAGAGTTTTGCAGATCTCAAGGCAGTTTGTTCACTTTTACTCCAGCAGTGTGCGCTGGTTATGGTCAGTCACAGAACACGGACCAAAGGAATGGATCGTCCAGCATACTCACAGCTGCAGAGGCCATGAGTTAGGCCAGCTAATTCCCTGGGTTCCATGCCTCGTCCAGCCACTCAATAACCAAGCAACCTTACGTCAGGATGCCTTCTTCATATGTTGGACTGCTGGACCACCAGGGCTGCTACACGGTGCAGTTTATGCGAACAAGGCATTTACCCAATGGAAACCACTGAGCCCAGTACTCACTGTTATTGTTATTCTTAATACATATAGATGGTTTACTTCTACAACCTACAAGTCTTTCAATGGTGGAAACTCAATTTTATTTAGGTCTGTATCCCTAGTCACAATAGAGATGAGCAAATAAACATAAAAATTTATCACAAACATAAAAAGTTGCTTACCTGGCAAGGGGCAAGGCCAGATGTTTTGTTCAGATACGCTAACTTCTAGGTGTGTTAGCTTCACTATTCCTCAAAAAAAGTATTACAACATGAACTTTGTAAAACTTTCAATTCATGAGTCCAATTCTTACACTACAGAAAGTCTTCAGAGAATTTAAACATCTGAGAGTGGGGAGACTATATTAACCATTAGCTCTAAACTGCCAAGTTACCAACTTGTTTAAAGATAATTTTTTGCTATTTAATTATTAACATCTCTCTTTAAGTTATGGATTTCTTCACAGCCAACTGAGGTCTCTAAATATTTATCACCTCACAGAATGAAAACTGCAATGAATGTCTGTGGATTAGTTGGCCCTCGTCCTGCCCCACCCAGAGCAGCTCTACCCTGTTCCAGGGTGTACCGCCTCCCCAGGCAGAGCCCATCCCAGCCTGGGAAACCAGCCCCTATTCAGGCCATCCCCTCTTCTCCAGAGCACCCCCGTTCCCTTGGGAGGAGGACCAATTCCCATTCCCACAGTGCCCTGCACAGAGCTCTACAAAATGGTGAGGTGCAAAATGGGTAAGTGCTATTCTGACTTTTTCCCATACCACACGAAAAACAGATAGTAGAGATCAAGTGCCACTGAACTTTGTTCTCTGAAACTGACAATACTACCTGGCAAATAGGCATACAATAAAGGACTGAATGAATAAAAGATACCCAATACAAGTTTACAAGATTAAATTAGAGGCTGCTCAAGTCACCAGAAGATGATTTAAAAAGACAACTTTATTCTTTATGGCATGTCTAAATTCCGCTTAGTGCTTGAAAAGGAAATATGACCACGCTTAGTCAAAGGATGTCTTGTCTGTGGTTCCCAAAGCAGGTTTTAAAACTTGATCCAGGGAAAGCTAGTATACACTCAGGATAGGGTGCAGGATTATCACTCTCCGGGAAGGCAGAGAGGCAGGCTGGGTTGGAGGCAGATGCCAACAAGGTAAAAGCCAGAGTGCCCTGGGGCTGAGCCTTGGTGGGGACAAAGCGGAGGAGACATGGGCACCTCGGCCTCCCAGGAGCCCAGCAAGGTGGGCTCTGGCCCTGAGCTGCAGCACATACTCGGACCAAAGGGGGTACAGGAGAACAGCAAACACAGAAGGCTGCAGAATGACCCCTGGCACCGCTCTCAAAGGAGCTGCCATAAAGGACAGCAAGAAAGGTGTGGGTCAAATAAACGGTGTCTTCACAAGTGGTGGTATAATGACAAGGATATTTATTATGAGCTCTTTATCTTTCTTCCTTTTTTTTTTTTTTTTTTTTTCCTTTTCTTTTTTCAGTAATGGGAATTGAACTCAGAGCCTAACACATGCTGGGCACATATTCTACTACTGCGCTTCAACCTCACCCCCTCCTTTCCTTCCTCCCTTAGCTTTTTTGAGACTGATCTTGCTATGTAGTCCAGGCTGGCCTTGAACTCACTATGTAGACTAGACTGACCTAAAATTCATGGCAATCCTCCTGTCTCAGCCTCTGAGTGTCTGTTTGTTTTTGCTCTTTGTTATTTTAATTTTGAGACAGGGCCTCAAAGAGTGCCTAGACTGGCCTCAAACTTGTGGTCCTTCTACCTCAGTCTCTCGAGCAGCTACAGTTATGTGTGACACCATGTTCAGCAGTGCTTATACATTTATTTTCTCAAAATTTCAAAATATATCCATGCAGCTAAATTTTCATCCTCTAATGAATTACTCTCTAAGTCTACATATACACAAGGATGCTGACATCTTCTAAAGTTCATTTTTGAAAACTATTTTAAAAGCACTGCATAAGCTGTAGCTCTGTATCACTATCATCATGTCCGTGATTAGCAAAGCCAGGACTTTCCAGGCTTCCTCAGCATTCCTGCCTTTGCCTAGGTACCTAATCCATCCAACACATGGACACTGCACCTTGAAAATGCACTGCAGAGTTTTAAATTGTATTTCTCTTATTTTCAATGTATGTATGTATGTATGTATGTATGGTCATATACTTTTTTTTCTGTGAATTTTGTATGCAAATTCTTTAAGCAATTCTTACCAACTTATGAGAGTTCTTAGTATGTTCTGAATCTTGGTCCTATGTTTCAATATGCTATCAATTTTGTAATCTGCTTGTCTTTTCATAATGGAAAAGTCTATATGTTTACTATGAGTCTGGTAATATCTTATATATTTTATATAATAACTCAGTTACTGCTCACAGAAGTCCAATAAAGAAATGATTATATCTATTTTGCCGACAAAAATCTAAGAATTATAAATAACTTACTCAAGTCCATAAAACTCAGTGATCAAACAGAAATTTGAATTTTTATTGCTGTTGTTCTTTTTTTCTTTATTTTATTTTATTTTTGGTACCAAAAGTCAAACTCACCTCATGCTTTCCAGGAAGACACTGAGCAAATGATGTATATTCCTGGCCCAAAAACCAGAATTTAAACTCAGGAACTCCAGCTCTAAAGTCTACTAAACTGTGTTCATGATCTCCATTAGAAAATTCAAAAATTTATCTAAAAATAAACCTATTTATTTTTGTATCAAATGTATCAAAAGGAAGGAAGGAAGGAAGGAAGGAAGGAAGGAAGGAAGGAAGGAAAAGAAAATGCACTGCAGGCCCTATAGATAAATCCCAACCTCAACAGCAGTGCTGAAAGTTAATTTTCCTGGCTGGCTACCAGGTGGATGTCTCTGTGGGAATACCACTTCCAGTTTTTGCCCTGACCCTGGTGTGGCCAACAGACCAGTATATAACTTCCCTTAAAGTCGCCCAGGTTAGCTGAGTACGGGAATGTGTGTGTAATCTTGGTACTCTGTGAGGCTGAGGCATGAGGATCACAAGCTGAAGCCCAGCATATGCAGAGTAGGGACTTTAGTGCAACCCTGGTGTTTTAGCTTTCCTTTTTTCTTTTTTTCTTTTTTTTTGGTGGTACCAGGGATTGGACTCAGGACCTTGTGCTTTTTCACTGAGCTACCTCCCCAGCCCCCCGCAACCCTGTTTTAAAATAAAACATTTTTTTTTAGCTTCCTAGTATCTGTATTCTTTTTTTCAATTGCTCACAATAGGTACAATTTATTTGTTACAATTGTACATTACAGTAGTATGTATCTAACTGAATTTTTTCCCCATAATTTTATTGAGAAACAAACAGCAATGAGACAGTTTCAAACCAAACTGGTAGGACAGTTTCAATAATTAACACATTGCATACATTCTTCTTAGTGGTTAATTTCTGTACAAGATGCATAAAATAAAACATTTAAAAAGGGGTGAGGATGTAGGTCAGTTCAGAGGCCCTGGGTTCAATCCCCAGTATTACCATTTAAAAAAAAAAAAAAAAAAAAAGGCCAGAGTGCCTGTGATTCTGTAATGGGACGGAGTCTTCGGCCAGCCTGGCAGGGGCCCCCAGCTCTGGAGAGCACCTGACCCAGCAGCCACACCTCTTGCACCCTATGGTGCTGCCCTCCCTAGGCCCACTCACAGCACCATGCAGTGCCAACCCCAGGTCTCCGCACAACCACCTCTGGCTGGAACTGGACTTCCTCACTGTCCAGAGACCTGCCTCCGTGGACGTACTGCTGCTGCGATGGCCTGACTCTCGAGTCACAGGTGATTCAATGTCTCACTCTGTGTCTCCTCACCCTCTCTCCCTTCCAGTGACAAGACGTTGGCTTGGTGTCCTCGCTGCAGCTGACCACCGCCAGGATTTGAGTCACTGTAGTGAAAAAAACCACCTTTCCAGACATTTAGAAGAAATGTTGGAAAGTATTTTATAACCTCAGGAAGCAGCACTTCCCTGCTGGTTTTGATAGGAAATTCAGGTAAACTTTTTAAAAAGCTAAATAACAGAGTTAATCCTATTCTGCAAGATTTAAAGTTCCTTTTTGGGGGTACCAAGAATCGAATTCAAGACCTCACATTCGTCAGGCAGGTGCTGTGCTGCTGAGCTATATCCCTGGTCCCAAGATTTAAAATTCTATTGTTCTAGCCCATGTACCAAATCACTTTTATTCCTATAGTGTGTGTGTGTGTAAAAAAGGACAAAGGGATGTTCTATGAATTTTGCTTCAGTGATTCTAAGACAAATTATAAGTCCTAATCTGGGGGAGAAGAACTACAAACAAAAATTTTTATTAAAATTTAAAATTTCGAGGCCGGGGAGATAACTTAGTGGAATAAGTGCTTCCCTGGCAAGGGCCTGAGTTCAATCCCTGGTTCCAGGAAAAAAAAAAAAAAAACTTAAAATTTCTACGTATAAAACAACAGCAACTAAACAAGTAAATGCAAAGAATCAACTGGCAAGGAATTATTTTTGCAACATTTTAAATGAACAAAAAAGGATTCGGTCCAAAATATGTAAAGAGTTCTTTCAATCCAATAAAAAGTAAACAACCTCTCCCCAAATCACACAGACAACAAACAGGCCTTTCCCAGAAAAGGTAAGCTGGATGACCACAACAGGAAGGACTGTGGGGTCCAGCTGCTATGAAGGAACTGCCAACAAACACTGACGGGTAACACCTATGAGAAGCTGTACACACTAGCACCTAGTGCCTCCAACCAGAGCCGGGTTAGCGACAGGGCAAGACGCACCCTGCAAAGGAGATTAAGCCACGATCTCGAGATGAAGAGATCATTCTTTATCAACTCAGCAAACCCAATGGAGTCACAAAGCAGGAAGAGAGTGAGTAGGAGACCACAGTGACCATGCCAAGGTGACACGGCCACTAGCCAAGCACGCAGCAGCCTCCGACTCCCACCAGGGCCTTCAGGAGATGCAGTGCAGGTCACTGGAGTCAGCATGGGAAGACTCTGGACTCTGCCCTCCAGAAAGATAACAAAGTGGATTGTAAGCCAGTGAGATCACAGTGCTTTGCTCCAGCAAAGGCAGGAAATTACAATGCTATTCTCCAGCAAAACATGTGCCACTGAACTGGTGGAGGCAGAGAAGAGTGGGTTATGTATTTTGGAAATAAGATTTATGGACTGGTGCTCTCCAGTTGGAATCATCTAGAAGGCTGGCCACACGTGAGCATGCACACAGCACACGGAGCAGTCCTAGGCAGGCTCGCACTGCCACACGCAAGGAAGAGAGCATGAGAACAGACAAAAGTGGCACTGTTTGCACTACAAAAATCTGAGAAAAATAAGTGCCCATCATAGACAGGATGCCTGTTTTGCGATACTCACATAACTGAATGTAAAAGTATACAAACTACATGAAGATGCCTGGGTAAATTTTGAAAATTAATGTTCAGTAGAAACAGCAAGCATACAACATGATACCATTTTCTAAAAAACTAAAGCTTCCAAACAAGCAAACTGTGCATGTTCTTATTAATACACTGCTGTTATAACAGCATAACAGTGCACCACTTTTTACATTTCATTTCTCATGCACACTTATAGACAATGTAAAGCGAGGATTAGCAAGAATAAAATTCTGGGTCACTCCCAGGCACACAGGGCAGGGAGGAAGCACAACAGGAGCTTTTATGCCACTGATAATATGCTAGCTTTTAAGACACTGTCATACACATGCGCAATTGAGTTTTTCAATTTTTCCCCATTTAAGTCCATGTTTTTCTATAATATACCAAATTGTATTATTTATACACCTTGCAAATTTTCACCACACATACACATCGCTTGCTAAGTATCACACTGCACATTCTTATTCTAGTCCAGTCTCATCGGTGCCTTATTCTGCTCACTCACAGATTATATGTGGTCCAGGAAATCATTTGAGCTTATCAGGTGGCAAATTGTATATCATGATCTGAGGGTTTTTTCCCTCAAGAATAAAGAAGAAGGATATCCTTGCTTTATGTCAAACACCAAATGAGAAAATGGATACAATCAAAATGTTATAATCATGTATGAAGACTTTTTAAAATACTGTAAAGGCTAATTAGTAAGAAAGAACTGTTATTTCTAGAAACATTTTTCAAAGAAGCAAGCCTTTCTTAGGCAGATGCCCTCACTCAATTACTACGTCTCTTTCTCAGCCTGTCAAATTACATCCTTTCTTCTTGTTTTTGGCATTTTGAAACAGGGTCTCCCTATGTAGTTCAAACCGGCCTCAAGCTCAGGGCAACCCTCCTGCCTGAGCCTCCCAAGGGCTGCAATTACAGGGATGCACCACCATGCCCAGAGATAACTTTCACTTTGAAGGCTGAATTCAAAGGGTCATCCTCCCACCCCAGGAAACAATCTAAATGGCCCCTGACCCAAAATAAAATTTTTATGCAGTAAAAGTGGCTGCCAAGATTTATTTAGAGACGCAAGCATTTGCACAGTACATTTCATACTTATAAAGCACAGGGCAGAGCACCTCATGCAAACTTTAAAGCCTTCCCCTAAGAAGGGTGGCTTAGAAATGCGAGGTGACTTGCCCTAATTGTTAATAAGTAGCTAACCGGGGCCTGAATTCATGTCTTCCGACAGCATTAGGTGCTCCGTGGGAGAGTTGCTGCTAGCCTCGTGTGCCTGTCAGTTCCATCCCTGTGTATCCACTCTCCCCAGGCCAGATGCCCCTCCCACTTCCTGGGGGCCAGGGCAGCTCAGCAAACCTCCCCTAAGGCGAGGCCAGTAACCTAGTCTCTCTCCTGAGGTGACTTTTTAACCACCACCAAGTAGCAGAAGTGCTTGGACAGCGCAAGGTGGGAAGTCTTCCTTCCCACACTGAACTTAACCTTTCCACAAGTCCCCTCCCCACTTAACGGTTTGTATGAGAAAGATTAGGAAATAAGAAGCCCTTAAAGAAACAGACCTTTCCACCACACTAAAGCTAAGGCTGGCCAGTGCAAATAGCCAGCTCCTAATTCCACCATTCCACCAATGATCACAAAGGTCCTATTTAACAAATACCTCTGGGGGAGACAGAGAGCAGAAATGCTATTCTTTTCAGTTGCCTGTTCAGTATGTTTTGTAAACCCTTCTGAAATACTAACAATATTTTAAATATATCATCCTTTTAGTTTCTGGAAAAAAAAAGTCAAGTAAATAATTTTGGGAATCAGTTGAAAACATTTTTGTTGTAAGTTTCATCCTCCCTCTTTGAACAAATGGTGTGTAATAAAACACACAGTTCCCCAGGGATAAACCGGCACAGCCCTCTGGCGGTGGGGAATGAACTGTCTTTCAGGTTCATTTACTTTGTAAAAGGTCAGTAATAAAGTCTCATTATCCTAGGAAACAACTTTTAAAAAGGACCGCCTTTTATTTTAGGACTAGAAAAATCAGGCAGCTTTGTTTGTTAACATCAGATTACTCATCTCTTTTACAATGAACATTCACATGGAGCTGGGGCAAAGACAGCAAGCTACACAACTGACACCAGATGAAGTGTCTGCTACTATGGTTAGTATGCAAAAGCTAAAATCAACGTAACCTACCTGATATATTTTAAATATACAGGCTTTTGCTTAAAGAGAAAACATGAGGTATTAAGAAATAAATGTGTCCATTCAGGGATATAAATTAAGTTTCCTTTTGTTATATAATTCTTCCCTAAAGGTTACTTTTTAGGGTTTTCTTTTTTGAAATAACACAAAATAAATTCATTCTGTTTTCAAAACTGATAGGTTCTTGGTGCAGCAGAGAAACAGGCAGAAAGAAAAAGGAAAAGGGCTTTATTTTCTTTGAGGACGCGAATTTGGTGAGGTCAAAGAATTCTCTGGACTGAACAAAGGAAGGCTGAGGCTTTTATGACCTTTTGTTGGGGCGGAGCGTGGAGGGGATGTTCAGCTATACCTCAGGGAAGGGTGGGAAGAGTGAAAGTAAGTTATGTCTCAGGCTATGTTGGAGAAGAAGGGGAGGTAGTCCTGGGAGCACAGGCCTTTGTTTTAAGGGCGTTGGCCATATTAGATGACCACCACAGTGATTTTAGCAATTCACAGTACGGCCCAAACCTATCAAAAACTAACTTACTTCAAGACTCTTTCACTAGTTTGTGCATTCCTAATGTTCCTAGAACTTCCATTAAAGGTCAGCATGTCAAGAACTACACCAGCTTTGACACTTGAAATTCAATAGTTTTGCTACTTGTTGAGTTTATTGGTACATTTTCAATATGCATAAATGATCACAAATCATCAGAAGGAATTTGTACCTGTCCATGATATATCTTAATTCTTCTAAACTCCATTTATTAAATGAGAAAATAATTACTCAGATTTTTTTTAAACGCTACTTGTCTTTTAGTTTATACTTTTTTATACCGTTTAACATCTTCTCAGAGGAGATACACATTTATTAAATGGATTTCAGAAAACAACTTTTTTTTTTTTTTTTTGCGGTATTCGGGATTGAACTCAGGGCCTTGTGCTTGCCAGGCAAGCACTTATTCTACTGAGCTATTCCCCTGGCACAAAACAACTCATTTAATTGCAAAGCCAGATTTCCCCCAAAAAGAAATTTTAACACCCAAATGTGGGATTACAAACACTCTTTGACTTATGACAGGTTACGTTTTGAAGTCCTGTAAGTTGAAAATATCATAAATCAAAAATTACCAGCACCACTGCTTCCCAGCAAGGCTTGCTGCAAGTCCAGTGCTCCGTACTGTCGCAGCACCCGCCAACGCCCAGGACTGAGCCCTGGCGTTGGCCTGTGCCACACACAGCAAGCGCAGGACAGCGAGCAAGACGCAAGGCTGCAGTACACGGAAACTCGGGGTCCCGACTTAGGAAAGAACAAACTGCGAACCAACTAAAAAGAGAACACAGTGCAGGAAGATATTTGAGGAATCCAGAACTGCCATCAGTTAGAATTTAGAATTTATAAACAATACCCAAATCCATAGGAAAAAACAAACAAAAAAAAAACACTGCAACCACAATGAGAAAAAGGCAAAAGATAAAACACAATAGTGCTTTAACTGAATATGTAATCAGAAAAATGAATGCCAAAAACCAAGGGAATGCTAGGTGGAGCATTTGTGTCCCGCCCCTTATATTAGCCTGTGTTCCAAGTACCCGTGGATAGGAACTATGCACAGCACTGCTGGGACATGCCGCAGAGGGTGCCAGGGTGCTTCCTGCAGCACTCAGAGCCCCTGCTCTGCGCCTCTACACTCAGGGAGGCTCTCCCCAGCAGGAAGGGGCCGGGGCTGACTTGCCACCAGGAGTTGCATCCAGGGCCCCTGTTGGGACACTCCCGCAGAGGGTGCCAGGGTGCTTCCTGCAGCGCTCAGAGCCCCTGCTCTGCGCCCTCTACACTCAGGGAGGAGGCTCTCCCCAGCAGGAAGGGGCCAGGGCTGACTTGCCACCAGGAGCTGCATCCAGGGCCCCTGATGGAGACAACGCACAGCTGAAATCACCCACGCCCCTCGCGCTGCATCTCGTGTCCCCTGCAGATGCACCTTAACAACACTGTAGGGGCGAAAGGAACTCAGAGCTGGGTGAAACAAATGTGTAACACCGTTGTTTGGGAACTATAATGGCTGCCCACGAAACACTTACTAAGAACATATACTAATAAGAAAACCCTAACCACTGTGGAATGTACACTTGCCCTTCACTGATAGCTTTTTAAATGTGATACTTTAAAGTATTTGTGAATTTAAACTTACTCCAAATCACTTTTATATAACAATATGCTTACATTAGACTTTCAAAATTAAATACTTAAGTACAAACCAATTCATTTCTTAAACTGGCTTCACCTGGTCCAAATTTAAATTAAATACATGTGTTTTTGTATAAAGCAATTTTCATCTGTTTCTCAACAGCCTTTTTATTCTTTTAGCTCTAACACCAAAATTTTTTAATAAAATATTATTTATGTGCTCAGTAAGTAATAAGAAAAAAACATTATCTATAAAACTGCATAGACAAAAGTTATAGGGTTTTTTTTCTCTTACTTTTTTTTAATGTTTGTGACTGTTACGGTGACACAAACAGAAAAAATTCCAGGTAGACTTCTGTGTCCTCTGGGGAGGAGGGAATGATTCTCCCAGAGGACCACAGCAACAGGCAAATATAATAGTTCTCCAGGGAACCAGCAGCTGCCCCAAGACCTCAAGGGGAGAAGGCCAGCCCAGCCCACTTCCCTCAACTTAGAAAGATTTCTGGGATGAGACAGTAAAGAAGAAGAAATAAAGTTGAGTTTTTTTAACATCAAAACAAATTGTGCAACTTTCAATGATAAAATGCATCTGATCTCCTTCCAATCAGACAAGGTTACCCATGGTCTCTCACGACAAACATGCTACTTGGGGCAAATCAAGGCGTCGTGCAGTGTTTAGTCACCTACCCTGTTCTTCAACAAAAAGCAAAAGGAAGCCACAAAATGTCAGCCACTCACGCTTGTCAGAGCCCCAGGATCCAGGGCTGAACCTCAACAGCTACTAGCACCAGCAGAGGTTAGCACCTACCAGAAATGGCTTGAATCAGAGACTGCAGACAATAAAGGCTGGGCTTGTAACAGCGCCACAAAAAGGCCAGGGAAAGGTACTGTAAGGAAACCCCATCCAGCTCCTGGGAGGAGAGCTGAGGGTTGCAGAGGTGTCAGGAAGGACCAAGGACATTTTTACAAGATGTCAACAGCTGAAAACAAACGGGCTTCCCTGGCTTATCCTTGGACCACTTGAGCCTGGACTTTGCAGGTGTGTTCTGCACCTACGTTAATTATATACATGCAGACTTTCCACCCACCAGTGTGTAAGGATTCTCTCCAAGTGGAAAACACCAGCTACTCAACTCCTGAATCATTTGAAGAGTCTAAAGGGACACCATCAGCAATTAGTAGCCATCGCTGGAGTTAACCACTAAGGAACTCTTGTTTCCTGCCTCTGCATCACTTCTCATCTGAGAAATACTGACTTCACATTCAGGGCCACCTACATTGCTGGGTGTTTTCAATGGAATGTATTCATTTCTTTCCTCCTACAAACAGCACAATGCTGGCTTATACAAAAAAGACTGTAGTTCAAAAGGTCTAATATTAGTTAAAATTTGAGCTTAAGACACCAAACTAGAAGCCTAGTGCTCACATCTTCAAGATTTTTGCAGTTTTTGACCAGGTTTATATAATCTCTATTTTAGTAGTGCAACATGTGCAAGCAAAGAAAAAGACCAACTATTGCTCCCATTTTTACAAACATCTATCACAGGCAGAACAAAATTTACCAGTGTTATAAACGTCTATTCACACCAGCACATTATCATTTTAACAGCTTGAGACAAAAAATCTACAATGTCCTACAAGACATACAACAATGTTCAACTTACTGAGTAACAACAACAGACACAGAGCAGAAGCCTCAAGTGTTTCCTCACTTCTAGTTTACAGCTCAAGGATAGTTTTCTGTTTAGGAGTGATCAAAACTTGAGACAATAAAATGAAGTAAAATATGAGTGATTGCGTATGGAAGCCAATTGTACTTCCAAAACTGTAAGTTGAGGAAAATGTAACTTACAAGAAAAACAAGCTTATAGCCATTTTTGTAGCACATGTAACAATACTATAAGATGTTAAAATTAACCTTTAAGAGTTTTATTGAAAAAAAAAAAAAAAAAGATGTACTCATTACCTTGCCTGAAACCTGGGACAGGCAAGGACAGGGGAAGGTCTGCAGGCCTAAAAGCAACCGGCAGCCCTCAACGCCATGAAAATGCAGTGAGCAGCACCGCACATCTGCAGGGCCTCTCTCCGATCCCTGACTTCTGAGTTAATGTGCTTACAAGTGCGCTTATTAAATGGGGCCAACTCTTTGTGTGCATGAAATAAAAAAGTATAAATTCCACGGCTGTTTATTTTTTAGCTTTTCCTAACAAAGAAAGTACTATCTGCTCTTCCTTAAAATATTAGAACAAACTGTCAAGTATTTTTGTCCTCAAGAAGTTTTTTTAAAAAAAATCTATATTTACTTTGTGTATCTTCGACCAAGGGTGTAACCAGACTGGCAACAAGAAATATGACTCATAAGTAACATCTTGGCCAGAATTCTTACTGTGGTATCTCCAGATACATCTGACACACGCGGGAAATGTTACAGACACACTTACTTTTCCTCCAAGTTTTCTGTTCTCTTTGGTTCACGCTTTCCCTAACCCTTCCACCTTGCTTCAATCCCAAATATGGAATATTCAGGATATAAAGGAAACAATTTCCTTGAAGAATGTGTCAAAGGAAACAACAAATAAGATATTACTAGCAATTAGACTTGGCAATGTATATGTAATTTAACAAAGTCTAAGCAATCTCTTCATTGATTTTTAAAAAAAGAAAAAAGAAAAATAATACTCTTAGGGGAAAAATGTCACTCCAATATCAACAGGAACTATTAAACTGGGCGTGGTGACACAAGCTTGTAATCACAGCATTCTGAGAGGCTAAGGCAGAAGGATGCAAGTTTGATCCTAGGTCAAGTAACTTAGCAAGACCCCGTCTCTAGATTATGATAGAGAGATGGACACATAAACAGACAGGCTGGGGATGCCGCTCACTACAGAGACTCTGGGCTCAACTCACAGTACAGGGATCAGGTGAGGGGGGACCCTATTAACATTATTCTTCTTTGATTACTTTGGTTTTAAAAACAAAGAAACTCCCTACTTCCCTTGATTACTCACTGTAAATATGAGGAAAAAATATTTTGCTGTCGCGTGCTATTTTCCTTCTGCTGCTCGGTCCTGCTCATATCATCCCATGCCAGGCTGCAGAAGCTGGGCACCAGACGTTCAGAGACTCTGGAGAGCTGGGTGTCAAAGGCCAACAGCTAGAAAGCAGGCAAGGGGCAACCAGCAACGTGAGTCCAACACTCAGCAGCACTGCTGCCCTCAGACCCCATCTGCACTTCAACAGCTTTCCTCGTCACTGGATTTCATTGTGTCTCCTTCTCTTCCCCTTTTATACTTCATTTTTAGGCATTTATTTCCCCCCCCCACACTTGTCCTTAAAATTGTTTACATTTAACTTCAAAGGGCTGTTTCACTACAGATTGAAAATTAAAAATAGCTTTTCACCAAAATATTCTCCACAGGAAATGTGTCCGAGTCCATCCCTGCTTGGCCTGATTTGTGTACTCTGCTAGTTTAAAGCCAGTATCTCGGTTCCTTGTCAGATTACCAAAAGGAAGTTTTCACTCCCTGCTGTGAATATTTTACTTGAAGCTTATCCATGTGTTCTTCATAAAATACAAATGTGTATAACATCAATACTAAAATGTCTACAGTATTCTGTCCTAGCAAAAACTGTTATATACTATACACATGTTACAGATTCAGAGAAATTTTTGCAGTTAACTACTGCATACAAACAGAGGAAAACACGAATTGCAGCAGTCTTCTTCACCAAAGGAGAAATGAGGACAGGTCGTTGTAGCTTCTCTGCAAGCAACACAGCCTGAACTGGACAGACTGTTCAAAGGGTCTCAGGAAGCCATGATGCATTAATAACGCGGTCGCCTAGCAAGAGTAGAAAGTGGTCATGAACGGGCTCTGGGGTCAGCTCAGGGAGAAATGGGTTTTACTTTGCTCATCTACCCACTATCTGCATGACCTTGGGAAAAGCAAAGCTACCACAGGCCACATTTTCCTTAACCTGTGAAAGACGGGAACCACAGTACTGCTTGTGGTGTATTACATAAAGGACTGTCACAATACTAGACATGGGCTGTGACTACCAAGTCCTCAGTTATAGAGTCTGGCAGGCAAAACAGCAGGGATTCCAGACTCCCATCCAAATGGGTTCTGGTGGAACTAGGTTCAGCAATCTCAGTGCTGAAAGGCAGAAGGAGCAGAGATCACACTGCACAACAATGAACCCACTTTCAGCTGCAGCATCTGGCAGAGCTCCCAGCATCCAGGGCAGGTGGGCCACAGGTCTTTGACTGTCACACACCTGGATCACGGCTGGAGATCAAGCAGCAGGAGAAGCAGCTTCCGGAAGGGACAGAGTAAATGTCCTGGGGCAAGGATGGACAAGCGCTCCCTGTTAAGGGCCAGATAACCAACACTCTGCCACATTATTTCTGTTTCTGTTCCAACTGCTCCACACAACTACTAGAGTGGATGAAGCCACACATGGCAAGACAAGAGTGAGGTTGGCTGTGTCCAGAGAGCTCTACGCCCAGACATGGGAATTTGAATTGCATTTACTCTTTAGGTAACACAAAACATTATTTTCTTTTTAATTTTTTCAAATATTTAAAAATGTACAAACTATTTGTAGTTCATGGGTCACAGAGAAGCAGGGACAGGCAAGATTATGCCTTCGATGCTCCAGGGACCAGCCCTCGACACCTGCAAACTACACCACTTCCTTTACAGCTCTCTGTGTAGCAATGGCAAATGCTTTTAAAAGTTAAACCAGGAGCCTAAAATCTGTTTCTTCTGGCCTCTGTAACCCTGTAAGCCACACACACTCTCTACTGAGTGCCCTCCTGGTTACACTTGCCAGAGCTGCCTGCATTCCCGCAATCCAATCTTGATCATTCACAGTGCATAGGATTTTGGGGGGCCAGAGAGACAGCTCAGCAGCATAAATGCCTGCCTGGCGTGCACAAGGTCCCAAGTTCAATCCCCAGTACCACAAAAATAATAATGATAATAATAATAACTTTGTTTTTAACACAACAAAAATCCTCATCTTGGCAATTATCTTTTAGTTACATTCTATAAATATTTACTTATAAGTTAATTTCAAGTGCTTCTAAAGACATGATTTTTAAAATGAAATACAACAGACGGTTTAAATCTAAGAATTTAAAAATAGTTGAGTTTTATTTTGGTTTTGGCACATGAATCACTTGATCTTCAAGATTTTTCAAAGCAGAAAACCTTGCTAAAAATAAGAAAATCTATGATTAATAATGTGAATGTAGGGCTGGGGAGATACTTCAGTGGACTAAGCGCCTGCTTTGGCAGGCACAGGGATCAGGGTTCTATCCCCCGTCCTATATGGCACGCTGGCCCCGGCCCCTGTAATTCCAGCGCTGGGGAAGCTAAAAACAGGAGGATCACTGAGTCTGAGCTGCGTGGTGAGACCCTGTACCGAAAACATAAATGAAAAAATAGTAACAATAATGTGAACGTATTCAGTATGAACCATAAAAACATAGTTATAAATAAAAAAGGCAAAACCTGCCCACCTCCTTTCAGTGACCAGGAAACCCGCCGCAGAGTACAAGTCAAGTGAGCAGACAGTACGTGAACTCTTACGGATACTGTTAGGCCTTCTATCTAGATGCTCCCCAAAGCCTCATGAACTCGTAAGTGGGGTTTCTAGGAGTGACTGAATTGTGGATGCGTAATGTTGGATCAGCCCACTGTTTTTAGTACAGTTCTGTGTGCAACTGAACAGATTTACTAAAGAGGGAAGACCTAGACTTGTAGCCTGGATGGAATAAAAAGGCTAAGGAGGAGGCCCTTTCACTGCTTCCTGCCTGCCATGCGGTGAACTGCTTCTCTCCTGCAATGCCCCTCCGCTATGCCATTCTCCCCTGGAGCTAACCAGACTGTGGACTGAAACCGTCACTAATTGTGAGCTGACATAATCCTTTCCTCCTCTAATTTGTGCGTGTCGAGTACTTTGTCCCAGCAACAGAACTAAGACAGATTCTTTGTCTGCGGTGTCTCCACCTGTTTTGCTTTCAGCAGGGTGTGAGTTCACCTCTAACGTCTTGCCAGCAATACAGCACCTCAGAAGGGACCTCACCTCGAAAAGCCACAGCCATTCCTCTCTGGAGACCAGAAAGCCCAAGGCAGGCAGCCCCACCACTTGGGCTGTGGCGGCAACACTCTTTCCTGGAAGCACACTGAAAAGTAACTCTGGGAATAGGAAGAAATTGTCTAAACTAATTTGGAAACATGACTATTCACATATTTATTGCTTACCCTTCCTAAATGTAAGTCAGAATAACTATCACCTTTAATATTTCATGTTGATAGCTACTCTCTTTACCCTGAGCTGAGAGTTATAAAGGATGTCACTGTAAGCATTTCAGTTCTGAGTAAGCTGACACATCACGCTCTGGAGTGTATCCATGGGATCTAAATACAGTATCAGTCACCATCCTGCAAAGAATGGCTTTGTAAAAAGCTCTCCTTTAGCAATCAGGAAATTCAGCTTATGTGAATCAAACCTCAGGCATAAACCTCCAAAAGAGAAATGATACTTTTAAAAAACTAGTATTATTCTTATGTAAAAACTGGTAATCATCCTTCAATCCCAAACACTCAGTATTCAATGGTTTTACCTCTCAATGTCATTACTTTTTGTTATTTCACATGAGTTGGGATCACAGTCAGGATTGCTTATGGCTGCCGCTGGTAACGTCTTGCAAGGCTCTCTCTGTGGACAGTTTCACCTGGTGTAGGAGCTCTGTGTACTTGATGGAAAGTATGTGTGTATGATCACTTATTTCCTTAGTAACTTATGTAACAAATATTTATTTGGTGGCCACTATATGACAGACAGTGTTTTAGTTTTTATAAACACAGGGAAGGACAAAAGCCCACCTATATTCTGGTGATGGAGAAAAAGAATATAGAAATCCACACATTCTTGGAGGTAATATGGCTATAAAGAAAAACTAAATTCAAGAAGTAGGATGTCCCAGGGCTGCTATTTCAGTTTGTGTAGTGAAGCAATGCTTCTCAGAGAATCCACACCAGAAGAGAAACCTTAAGCAACGCTTCAGACTGTCTTGGGCAGCGATGGCAACCCTTTTAGAGCTTTCAGTGATACAAGCAGCCCAGGGCAAAATACCTGTTCCATATTATGTCTAAGATGTTTGATATTCAGATAGATAGTGAGGTTAAGCTTAACAGCCTAGGTTGTATGGTAATAACAATAAGCTTGTCTTCTGGAGGGTTAACAACCTAAGTTTGCAGACCAAAATTAGAGAAAAAGGAGGAAAGCCAACATTTTGGCCCTAGCCTTCCAAGGTCAATTAAGACTCAGGACATATGAGAACTTGTACTGTAACATCATGTACCTCGGTAGTGTCCCAAATTTTCTGGTCAAGGAGATTACGGGGCCAAAGAGGAAAGTGATAGATGATGTAGATTGTGCCTAAGGAGAGTCACATGGAGAGAAAACACTCTCTCAGGCTTTCACAGAGAGCACACTGGCCAAGCAATGGCTGTGACTCATCCATATGGCTGACACTGACAAAGGATCTACAATCTGAGGTACAGGGTCTCAGGATAAATCCTGAGGGGATTTCACTGACCTTATCAGATCCAAAAGCTACAATTCTTCTTATATAGGTCTTGCTTTATCTTGGTCTTAACTATCCAGCAGAAAAGTATAAAAACGAAGTACAAGAAATAAAGCCATGTTGTTATGTTGAGCTGTAGGGGACTCAGGTCAACAACTTCTGACATTGCCAGTCAAGAGGAAGACCCAATACTTTTATGGACTACTGGACTATTTTGGAATATTTGGCTGAGTTCACACAGCTATAATATTTAAATACAGAACTAAACAAAAAAAAAGGGGGGATATAGATGAATGACCATTTTGTATCTGTGTATTCAAAATGGTTAAGATAGATATACAGCTACATTCTCAAAATTCAATGAATAAAGGGATTTGTACTAATAGTGTTTGTAAACAGGATATCATGGCTGCATCTTGTACAACAAATAACCACTATGAAGGCAGTATGCAATGTGTAAATTATTGGAACTATCCTACCAATTCAATTTGAAACTGTCTCATTGCTATTTATTTCTCAATGAAATTATGGGAAAAAATTTAAAAATCAGCAATTAAAAAACCAACCAACCAAACAAACAAAAAAAACCCCAAAAAACAGCCCAGGGCAGCATGCATGCCACAGGCTTGCCACCACTGGCCTAGGATGAGAAGTCCATGCTTCAGGACAAACAGGACCGAAGGCTCTCGCTCAGCACAGCTGAAGAACTGCAGCGAGTGGCCAGCTGCCTGCTGTCTGCAGATGAGTCAGTGTTCACTTCCCTTGAGCTGCCTCACATCCACCCACCGATGCAGAGACAACACTGAGCACACCTCCTCTATAGTCACTTCCTCCCACGCTTTTTTCCAATATCCACATGCATCCACACACACATAACAGAAAGGCACACCTGTGTCCTCCCACACCCAGCTCACCGCCACGGGTAGGCCCACGGCACGTTCCATGAGCAAGTTCCCCGCCATGCTATGATCCGTCAATGTGCACACACTTCCTCAGCTTGCGCTGAAGTGCACACGTTCATGGCTCTTGCAGTCCAGCACCTGGAACTGTGGTTTTCTTCTCATTTAGTAACAATGAAACAATTTTTCCCTACATTTCTTTACTCTATCATTTCTTCAACAGAGTAAAGAAGAGTGGAGTTAGCATTAAGAAGAAGAGTGGAGTATAAATTCTTTCACACAACCTCTCTAAGTGGAATCCCTTCCCTTATCCATTACAGACCATGCTAGCATAGGTATAGCTACACATGAATAGAGCTTCAGCTCCTCAATCTATAGAATTTCTATTGCTACCTCTAGATTTTCTATTTGAAAATTTGGGAATTCTAGACCACCAAGCCATACAGACTTACAACTATTATGTTTTTAAAAATTCTACCATAGGGGCCGGGGAGATGGCTCAGTAAAATAAGTGCTTGCCTAACAAGTACAAGGGCCTGAGTTCAATCCCCGGTTCTGCCAAAATATAAATAAATAAATAAATAAACAAATAAAATAAAATTCTAGCATAGAATCAACTCTAATCATACATTAGCGTACCCTATCTATAAAGAATATAAAATTGGAAACTAAAGGAAATATTTGCCAAAATTTGCATGTTCAGACTATGAAATAAAGGAAATAATGTCAATATTCAAATAAAACTGCAATGAAGGGGTGGGGGATATACCTCAACAACACAGCGCCTGCCTGGTAAGTGCAAGGTCCTGAATTTGATTTCCAGTACCAAAATTTAAAAAAAGAAAAGAAAATGCAGTGAAGAGAAAATAGGCAAAAAACATTAAACATAGGCAATAAAACATATGTTAAATAAATCACTATTTTCAAGAATGTAAGCTCTGGTTATTTTCATAAAAGCTTCTGTTGTTTTCTGTGTTAAATAGTGTTATAATTGTCTTATACTTAACATAAAAGCGATTTGCATGAAAATCTGAAGGAAATGAATCATCTAATGTTACTTTTAAAATGTCAGTTCTTTTAAATAGGTGAGTTTTTTTTCCCTAACTCATTATACAGGTAACTTAAACTTTTTTATAAATATAAAATTTAGTTCTTAATTATCAAAAACACTGATTTAGTAGGCTCAAATAATTATAAAGCAAGCATGTAAAAATTTGTTCATGTTAGCTTTTATTTTCTTATTTGTCAGTGATAAAAAAAAAATAAATCATATTGTACCCTGTGGGACTCATAATTAAGCTAAAAGATGTCACAAGCATGTGTCAAGTGCTGTAATGACTAATAACGCACCAGTAAATGCTATGGAAACAGGGAAGAGGAAGCTACCTACAGTGACTCTCGGGCTGAATCTTCAGACATAAGTTCAAGGAGCTAACAATACAGAACTGACTTCATGCCAACAGGCTGTGTATACAACACATGCTGTAGATCCTCGAGCACTCTGCAGAGCTGAAACCCAAGGTGAACTCAGGAAAAGCTGGAGACAGGAAGCGGGATAGAAATGGCAGGCAGCGAGGCCAACCACGACCTCCTGCTCAGTGGGCAAGGAAGACGTGGAAAATGTTTATAACCTAGCGCAGAGCGTGGGGTGTGCGTATTTTAATGAATCCTCAGTGCCAAGAAGAATGGGGGGAAAGCAGTGTGAGAATATCACTGATACTGCATGGGACACTTGGACAGTTAGCTACCTATGATGCAGGCTGACAACCTGGGGACTGGCTCTCCGGGGATCACTGCAAGCAGGAAGAGGATTCCAAATTCCAGCATGTCTAACTGTAAGACTATCAGTCCACTAAGTTTGAAATCAAGTTTCCTAAAAAAATAAGTAAAAGATAAAAGAGACAAATTTGGCCATGATGCAATAAACTGCTTATGAGAACATATAAAGCAAAGTAATAACCCAGGTCTTGGGCTCAAGGAAGAAAAACAGATGTAAATACTTAAATAACAAATCCAAAACAAGTCAGCAGAGACCTTCAACTTGGATGAGAATGCTTTCATTTTATGTTCTTTCTTTTTTTAATCCCTCTTTGGTTTTTTGTCCAGGTTGGCCTTGAACTCCTCCTTAATCCACACTGGCTTTGAATTCTCAGAACTCTTCCTGCCTCAGCCTCCCAACTGCTACGATGATAGGCATGCGGCACCATGCCCACTTCTCTACTTTCTAAATAAATCTTATAAATATATGATAGAAATTTTTCTTTGCTTCTTTTTTTCCCTCCAATGTAGAGAATTAAACCCAGGGCCTCATACTGAGCTATGACTCTATGTTCTTCTTTATGGGGCTTTAAAGAAGTACTACAAGCATCTATACTAAAAACAAAAGACCCCACCAGAGCTCCAGTTCCCAATGCTAATTACTAATTACTAATTTCTTGAATATCTTGCAAAAAGTTAAGTGCATACAAGCAGAAGTGTATATATAACACACATCCTTCTTTAAAAAGCTTATTAAAAATATAATTTAAGATACATTTTATATTTTCTAAGTATGACACTTTAAGCCCCTAAATCAGAATGTGCTGCTCCATACAGATAGCCCAGGTCCACTAATGATCCCATACATAAGGGATCTACAACCTCGTTGGATGGTGAAATAAATGGGCATTTTAAATCAGATCCCTCTCCATTTCAGTAAGAACCCCCCCTGGCGCTGAAGGAGCTCCATGCAGTTATAAGAGGTGGCCCAGTTGACTCAAAGATGTATGCAGTGTTCAGAGCCAGTGCTGCAGAAACTTAAGATCATGTTTTATGAAGCTCCCTCACAACCTATTTATCCTGGTGGTAAATAATGTGCAAGTATGAGACTACACTTTAAAACTTTGACAAGGTAGCTAACTGTCCAAGTGTCTCATGCAAGATGATACTGGCGATTCCACAATGTGGTGCTCACAGGCACTCACCATAATCGTGTGCATAAACCTAATGGTCCCAACAAGCCTACGCTGGACACTGCACTATGAGACAAACAGGATCAAAACTTAAAACTGTTTTAAATCTCCCTGAATTGCAAAGAAGGTACATGATGAGAGAAGACCCACACTGTAATAAAATTCAACTGAACTGCAAGAGATGATAATGCTTAACCACAAAAAAGAAAAATCCAAAGCATGGTGAACAAATTCAACTCCAAACGTGTGGCATACCCAGACCTTTTAAAGGGATTCTAATTCCTAGGGTACCACAGCACTTAAGTCTCTATTTCCCAATATGGCAGCCCAACGTGACAGCCATATGGCTATTGAAACTTACAAGGAAGTTAATTTAAACACATTAAGTGAAAAATTTAGTTCCTCAAGTGCATGAGGAACATTTCAAGTGTGGCTGGTAATGAATGGGCAGAACCAGTCAGATCATTTTCCATGGCTGCTAAAAGTTACATTGGACATTGTTGGCTTGAGAGTAGTGAATCTTCATACTAAACTTGTACATACACATGATCTGATTTTTGTTTGATATTCAAAGAAAATTACATTCAATTGCCAGACCAATGTCTCAATTGCTTGTGCCCAAGTCAACAGAAAGTAGAGAAGAGCTTGTTTTCCAAATAGTTACCTCTTAAGAAATGAAAAAAGCATACTGTGTTAACATCTGCACTTCCTACCAACAGACATAAATGCTTCCAACTATCACATCAAGACAAGTGGGACAACAATTAGTAGTACAGAATGTTCTTTCCACCTCCTTCTCTGATGTCATGGTCCTGCAATTTTATGGCTTTTTCATAGAAGAAACAAAAATTCACAGCCAGATATGCTTCCTTTACTTCATTCATCAACTTCAACTTCACTAGCTACTGGTATATCCAGGGTTTTTGCATTCCTTTTAACCCAAACCTGCTTCTATGTCAAAAGGAATCACAATAAAACTTGATAGCCCAGAGATAAGCAGCAGCCTCCAAGTTCCTAAGAATGCTGAGAACTTGTGGCTACACCTTAACACCTACCCTCTACCAGGCACTTACAGGAAACAAAGACATGATCTGATAGGTGTGCTCTACTGTGGATTCACACTCCAGGTCTGACTACACATTGGAAAGGTTCAGGTTCTATACCTGAAACTTGGGTTCTGCATGTAAAACAAATGCTTTGGCTGCTCACCTGATGAGTCAGCAGAGCAGCCACAAGAGAAGCCATCTGGCGAGGGTTGTCCTCTGCTTGCACAACAGAGCTAGTTGCTGCACCTCAGAGTAGGTCCGAAAGCTGAGTCTTCACATGGGGGAGACAGAAAGGCAAGACACAGAATGCTGAGTGCAGCTTCCCTGGCTGTGCCTTCCTCCACTCGAGGGACCACATGGCTTTATCGCCTCTACCTGTCATCACAATGTGTGCAGGCCTCAACACCTGAAGTGTGCAGGAGACTTATTTGAAACCCACAGTACATGGTTTCAAAACGCAAAGACAAGAACATCAAGGAGACAACCTGCAAAAATCCAGGGCAAAGGATCTGAGAGTTGGCCAAGTAAGATCAGATCAGATCAGAAAGTACGGGCCACGAAACTGCGGTTTTGTTCCTGGTTTTACAGTGCACTAGCCAAGAAACAATGCCAGTATTTCTCTGTGAATTTTTCTGCACTGGTTGAGAGACTGACATCTGAAAGTGAATATAAAGTACTGGACGCAGTATTTTCCTCATCTCAAATATGACTACTCCATGAAGAAATACTACACTTCAGGTTATCTCTGAAAACCTTCATCCTACTCTCTGGATGAGACCCAAATACAAAAGTGTTGCTTAGGTCTTGATTTCTCTTTCTACTCTTGAAGTCCTTGATAGCTTTGAGCTGTGGAGAAAATTTGGCAGCTCATCTCACACATATAGACCCCACTGTAGGCTTGAGCTCTGCCTGCACTTGTTCTACAATTTCCTTTCAGCAAAGAGACCCATCCATTTGCTGGCCTCAGTCTGTAACTCATCACCTGGAATTCAAAGAAGTTAATGTGGTAAACATAACCCACACATAGCATCAGGGAAAACAAGAAGATGTCTGCTTTCACAGGATCAGTGACATAAGGCAACTTAGGTTTGCCACTTTGTAAATCCAGTAAGATAGATAAAAAGCAATCAAACATGAAAATCAAGAAGATAACTAAACAGTGTAAAAGCCAAAACACTCAACCAAGCTAAGCCACTTCTGTTATGTACACAACCTGCATCTCCAGTTAAATTCTGGAAGTCAATTCATGAATAACCATCAGTCCTTGGAAAATCACTTACCTCCAGGTCAAAGGAAAAATAAACTTTAAAAAAGGGCAAAATAAATTTCCCCCCAAACATTTAGTGGTTTTAAAACATCAGCAATAAATTCTAATGTTCAAGAGGAAAAGCCCATACCAGTTTCTTAAACAAAGCATTCAGTTCCTTGGTAAGGGAGATTCATTTCTAACAGTGTTTGGAGTGATTTCGTCTTTTTTTTTTTTTTTTGGTACCAGGAATTAAACTCAGCCTCACACTGGCCAGGCAGGCGCTGGGCTGCTGAGCTACATCACCCTGCCATGATTTCCAAGACACTCATCTCATAGGCTCCTATCCTAGCTCTGCCAATTAATTCCTCCTGGACAGGGTTATTGTGAGATTAGAAAAACCTGCAACAAGCCGACAAGCTGTTCATCTGGTTCCACAGTACTAGAAACTTAACAGGTAGCATCTAACTAAGTAGTACAGTCTTCAAAGTTCCCAGAAGATTTTTTGTTTTAGGATTTAAAAATGAAATTGTCTGATGAAAAGTCAGAAACTGCTAAAAATCAACCCAAGCCACAAAGAATATAAAAACATTTTAGAAAAAAATACTACTTTTTATTAAGTGGAATCAAATAAAATTGTCGTTTTTGTTAGATTCGGAAAGTTCAGCTCATCAGTAATTTTATGGTTAAGGCAGGAAGATTGCCTCAAGTGTAGGCCATCCTGGGCCACACAGGAAATTCAAGGATAGACTGGACTATACAGAAAGACCCTGTCTCAAAAAAAAAATAATTTAAATCTAATAGTATGATTTTAAAAAACCTGACACCAAGATTGCTGTACGTATGACCATGCACATGCGCCCACATGCATTTTACTGAGTACCAAGCACATATGCTAGGCTCTATCATCATTACAACTCCACCCACAATCAGTTTTTAACTCATTTTAATATATCAGCTATTAGGGGATGCAGATGAATGTCCATTTTGTATCTGTGTATGTAAATGGCTAGGATCGATATACAGTTACATTCTCTTAATGAATAGAGGGATTTGTTCTAATGGTGTTTGTAAGTAGGATATTATGTCTGCATCTTGTACAGCAATTAACCACTAGGAAGAATGTATACAATGTGTTAATTATTGAAACTGTCCTACCAGTTTGGCTTGAAAATGTCTCATTGTTATTTGTTTCTCAATAAATTTATGGAAAAAAAATGTATCAGCTATTATCTCAGCCTATCTATCTAACAAGAATTTGTGTTGAATACGCATTTTTTTTTTTTTTTTTTTTACAAGGAACACTAGGAGGCATTAAAAATGAGGGTACTGTAACATAAAAGAAAGGCCTTCCAAAAGCAGGAAGAAAGAGTTAGGGACTACATTAACTTATACCAGAGAAGTAGACATTATTTTAAAATGAGTAATAAGTTACTTTCTCTACATTTTTAGACTCAAAAATAGGTTTTACCCCTGTAATTTCAACACTTAAGAGGCTTAGGCAGGAGGGTGACCATGAGTTTGAGGCCAGTCTGGGCCACAATGTGAGTTCAAGGCCAGTCTAGAATACATGGTGATAGACCCTGTGTCAAAAAGAAAACAAAACTGAGTCTTCCCTATCTCTCACTATGCACTAAATCAAAATCAAAATGGATAAAAGATCAAAAATAAACAAAAACACCTAATCTGCTGAAAGACAGAATAGGTTAAAACTCTGGAAGACACAGTTGTAGGCAAAAAGTCTATGAACCAAACCCCAATCACATAGAAAATGTTACAAAGAGTCGACAACACTTGGGATCAATCAAACTATAAAGATTCTGCACAGCAAAAGAAACCACCAACAGAGTGGGAAAAATTTTAAACAGCTAATCCTCAAAGGACTAATATCTAGAATATATATAGAACTCAAAGAATCAGACCTCCCAAATTTAAAGGCCAAATCCAAAACTGGTCATCTAAAATGAAGATACCCTGCTCAGACCAACAAGTACAAATGGCAAATGAATATGTGAAGAAATGTTCAACCTCACTCGTCCTTCGAGAGATGCAAATTAAAACAATGCTGAAATTCTACCTCCAGAAAAAATGGCCACCATCAAGAAATCAGCTAATCAGGATCTCAGGATAAATCCTGAGGGCATTTCACTGACCTTATCAGACCCAAAAGCTACAACTCTTGTTGCAAAGGTCCTGTTTTACCTTGGTCTTAACCACTCAGCAGAAAAGTATAAAAACAAAATATAAGAAGTAAAGCCATGCTGTTATGTTGAGCTGTAGGGGACTCAGGTCAACAATTTCTGACATTGCCAGTGAAGCAGAAGACCCAATACTATTATGGACTACTGGACTCTTTTAGATTATTTTGCTAACACACCTATAATATTCAAATAACGGAACTTAACAAAAAAAGGGTACATAGATGAATGTCCATTTTGTATCTGTGTATTCAAAGTGGTTAGGATATATAGTTACATTCTCTTAATGAATAGAGAGATTTGTTCTAATGGTGTTTGTAGATAGGGTATCATGTCCACATCTTGTACAGCAATTAACCACTGGGAGGAATGTATGCAATGTGTTAACTGTCCTACCAATTTGATCTGAAACTGTCTCATTGCTATTTGTTTATCATTAAATTATGGAAAAAATAAAATAAAATAAATCTCTGAAAAAAAAAAAAAATCAGCTAATAACAAATGCTGACAAGCTATGGAGAAAAACGAAACATTCTCCACTGATGCTAGGAGTGTAGACTGGTACAGCCACAGCGGCCATCACCATGGAGAAGCCTCTAAATGCTCAAGCTAGAAGTTCCATTTGACCCACCTGTTTCCCTCTTAGGACCTTCCCAAAAGAGTTAGAAGCATCGCAGCACAGCAATGCATGCACACCCATGTTTATAGCAGCACAATTTGTCATAACTAAATCTTACACACGGCCCATATGCCCATCAGAAGATGAATGGATAAAGATGTGGTATTATATACAGTGGACCACTCTGTCATAAGGAAGGACAAACTGGAGTCATTTGTAGGGAAATGGGTGCACCTTGAGACCAGCCTCTTTAGTGAAATAAATTGGACACATGTGTTTGAACATCATACTGTTTCTTTATGTGAGAAACCCAAGGGTAAATAAGGAGCAAGCTGGAGGCTAGACAGTGGGAAGCAGGAAGGCTATGTTCAGATGGAAAGGGGAACAAGAAAAGAGGGGCGGGCAGGGGAAAAGAGCAAAAGAAAAACAACCCCAGGAAAGCTTCTGTAAATGGGGAGGTGAAGACGGGCTAAGGGGGGAGGATGGGAAAGCAGTTACGCTGTGTAAGGTACACATTCCCCATGACAAATATGATTATGTAGGACAAATATATACTAATAAAAAATAAAGTTAAAAAAACTTGGTCTTATAGAAAATAGGGTGTTTGGGAAATTGGTACCTTAAGAAGAAAATACAAGTCCTCATTCGTTTAATTAACATCCACTGCAAGCCAGATTGCGCAGCTGTAATGAGGTAAACACAGAGAAGACGAATTCTTCAGAGTCTGTCCACAGTGGTGGTAAAGCAGAAGAAAACAGTGTTGTTTATATGCACGCCTCTTCTGCTCATATTCTAAATGGTAAACCATTCCAAGTTACTTAAATACAATACTAACAGATATTTCTAACTTTCATGTATCTGATGACCAACACAGCACTGTTATTTATACCACTTAAGTTCCCAGTACTAATCCTCCCAAGAACCCAGGTAAGTGCTACTGTTGCAAATGTTCACTGAGATGTGGATGACGCCTTCAGAATGGAACTCATGCTGAAGTTTAACTGTTCCCGTGACTGTGCACAAGTGGCACTTTTGGGACAGCTCCAACCACTGGATAATTGGAGCCCTTCTCTGGGACTGTACTGTTAAAGGAAAGGAAGCAAACTGCTTGCTTTCGCAGCAAGTGTAGCTCGGAGGCCCTGGATGGATGCCAGGGCCACGCAATTCTACTGTTTACAAATTAGCAGATACAGCAACAGAAAGGGACTAAAACAGGAGAGGAGTCAGGTAGCAAGCTGACATCATCAGTTTAGTAGTGGCAGAGCACATGTCAGGCTGCCTAGTTCCAACAGGTGTGGTTTGGGTTACTGTGTGACACACATTATTCTGTGACATCATTGTGTCACAATTCATGTCTTAACCCATTGTGTTACTGCTCAGTTGCAGCTTTATAGGCATGGCCTGAAATGTGATTAACTTTTAAGTACCAATCTGGACAACCACGGCTGATTTACAGCAAGTTATCTTCTCAGGCATCATAATAAAAAGTCAGATTTGCCCATCCTTTGACAGACATTCACTTAGGCTATCTCTGCAGTGACAAACCACAAACGGAGACATCATCTGTTAGGGTAAGAAACAAACTTGAGGGGCCAGGGAGATAGCTCAGTGGACTACAGTGCCTGCTTAGGCAAGCTCAGGCAAACTCAGGGACCATGGTTCGATCCCTAGCACCACACACTGCACCAGCCCCGCCCCCAGGGCAGGCTCTGCAACTGAGCCCACCAGAGTCCAGGCATGGTGGGGCACACCTGTAATCCCAGCGCTGGGGAGGCTGAAAGCGGGAGGATCACAAGTCTGAGCTGCGTAGTGAGACCCAGCAACCACGAAATATACTATTAAAAAAAAAAAAAATCTTGAAGCAGATCCACATAAAAAAAACAAAAGCTATGTACTTGCTGTGAACCTATGATAACCTTGAGACAGAAAGACACAAATGGAGAGGCTCCAGCAACAAAAATATCCACAAGGAATTTCAAGTACCAGACACACAGAAGGCTCAGTGGTGACTGCCATAGGGTAAAAATGTTTCACACAGGATTTGATCACTCAGTGTCCTGCTTGGGTGGACGAACTCTGGTTTATGTGCCAAGGCAGCCCACTGCCTGTCACGTAATAAAGTCTGTGGAACACAGCGGTGCTCATTTGTGTCATCTGACATAAATCTCATTGCAGCTTTGGGCTACTGTGAGAGCTAAGCAGGTCTGGCAGAGCCCTGCTGGCCCACGAAGCCTGCTGCGCTGGCGGTGTGGCCGGGCTGTGCTCTGAATGTGTTCCTCTCCCAGGGTATATGCCGGAATCCTCACCCACAGGTGTTGGTCCTGGGGCCAAGGTGACTAGGTCTCACAGCGCAGTCTCCGGGAATGGAGCTGAGTCCCTTGTGACGGAAGCCTGAGAAGGCTCCGCCTCTGCCATCATGGTACAGTGATGGCACAGCCATCGCCAGGAAGCACGCCTTGGTGGACTCCCAGGCTGCCCTGCCTCACCCCCAAACTTTCCAAAAGCAAAAACCATGGGAGGCCAAGTCGCATCTACAAGCCAGCCAGCCTTGACATTTGCATCAGAGCAGCTTAAATGGCCACAAGTGACCTTGTACAGAAAAGTGTGCCCACTTGCACGCCTCACTCACAAGGGCAACAAGAGGACAAATGGAAGAATTAGGCACAGTATGATCCTGAAGCATTTACCATCATTTTACATACTGAGCTCATTATTTTGCATAAATCAACTCCAATCTATTTGCCAGCTACACACTTGTACCTACCTAAAGGGCTACTTAATCATTCCATCAAACCTAGGATATCACCCACCATGAGACTTCATTATTTTCACAGCCTATAATCTCAGAACTCTGGGAAGCTCAGGCAGGAGGCTTGCCACACTCACAAGCAGCCTGGGCAAATTACTGACCTGGCAAGACCCTGTACCAAAATAAAAAAGAAGCTAAAGCGTGAGCATCCTGAATTCAATCCCCAGACCATAAGGCAAAAAGCAATAAGCAGGAGCCAGGGATATAGCTCAGCAGCACAAGCACCTACCTGGCAAACTCAACGTCCTGAGATCAATTCCCAGTACCCTCCCCTCCCAAAAAAAAAAAAAAGGAAAAAACAAAAAATCTACATTATTTTCTGTACCACAAGTTAAGAAAAATAAGAAATGCCAATTTTAAAGTGATAGTTTCATCATACCTTCACTAAAAGATTCACTCTAGTTTCAAAGTTCTTTTTATGTATTTAGTACAGAGTCTACAGGGTCTCACTACACAAATCGGATTCGTAGTGATCCTCCTGTTTTCAGCCTCCGAAGCACTGGGATTATAGGTGCACACCACCACACCCAGTCTCAATCTCAGTCTCAGCACGCCCCAGGGGCAGGGCCAGTATGGCATGTGGTGCCAGGGATCAAATCTTGGTCCCTGTGCTCTGCCTAAGCAGGTGCTTTAATCCACTGAGGTATCTGGCCAGCCCTCAAAATTCTTAAAATATGTTTTTAAAGAAGTATATCTCACAGTTGACCATAGGCATATCATTCTATGGAGCTATAGGCCTTCACCTGGGACCTGCTGCCCACCTCATGTGCAGACACCTCTTTTTCCCTTGCTAACAACCCATGGATGTGCCCACCCAAGAACAGCTAGCAGTAATGGGGGGAGGGGCCCACAGCCCAAGGGCACTGTGTTTCAGGCTGATTTTACCCTAAGAGGAAATACTCTGAAATGAGAAGTCAAACTAATGGCCCAGGGGAACCCTGTCAGCCCCTGCTTGCCCAGCAACACCCCAAAAAGCTAGCAGCAGGTCCTATCTCTGTGTCCCCTCACTACCCACTTTCTCAAGGTAATGCCCACTCTTGATCTTCGCTCCCATCTCAACAAAAGCTTTGCCTGTAAATCCACACTGTTGTTTCATTTTTAATTTGCATTATCAATGAAACAAGTTCTCACAGGCATCCTGCATTTAAGGATATGGAAGACAACCTGGGTGACTTTCCTTGAAGGCGGTTTAACTGTCTTCATTTTGGGTGAACCTGATCCTATTTCCCTGTATTGATATATGAAGGTCTCAGTGTCCCTGCTAAGGCTTTTCCTTATCCCTTCAACTGGCTTTAAGCAATATATTATCTGTCCAGCACACGTGCCGATGATGGTAGTCTTTGAAGACAGGCAGTGTTTCCCCAACTCCCATTGTTGCCTTGCGTGAGCTTGGACAAGGTAGGATGAAGAGCCAAAGCTCCACACTGTCATGTGGGGTTGACCCTCGAGATAGAGGCTATGACTTCCTGGGGCTAGATTATACAACAGAGCTGAAGCATGGACCCCACAACATTAAATACTATCTCAATTGTGGCTGGCTTCGCTCCCTCTTTGCAGTTTCTCTTAGATGATCCATGTTCCTGGCTTTCCCAAACTTTTGGGGTTTCTACTCAATGGGCCTCTCACTCACAGCTTTACATACTGCCCTCTCAGGGGCACACTGCCTGGCCTCCCAGGAACTTCTTCTGAAATCTAGGTGAAAGCCTTCTTAACCTCAGAACTCCTGCATTCTGAATGCACCTAAAATCAATACCACATGGATGATGCCAAGGTCTGCTGCCAGTTGGAGCAGTAGCCAGGCTTTCTTCTCTCTTAGCTGTAGGGTTGAGTACCTTGATTGCTGAGCATTTTGGCCCTGATTCCCAAGAATAAATTCTCTATGACAGCCCCATTCTGGAACCTAGTGTGGCTACTATCACCATTCTGGAATATGGTGCTCTGTAGTTTTCTCCTCAAAGCAAAGTCCCTCAACCTTGAGGTTCTGAGGCTGCAAGGGTGGAGACCAGCCACCTCCTATGATGCTCTCAGGCCATCCTTTGCATTCTCTTGTTCCTTCTTGGCAATGGAGATCCTCTCAACTCAATCTTTACATACCACAGCTTTATTGCAGCTTCCTTTCTGGCCAAACTCACATTTTAAATCATACTGCTGGATTCTTTGCTCTTGATTCTCAACGTAAATCTGACTAAATGCTACCAACAATGGCCATACCACTGCCTCAATATTTGGGTACTTGGAGATTTCTTTTGAAAGATTAATCAGTCTACCATGCTTAATCTCAGTCTCAGACAAATTCTCTGGACATGAGTAAAATGCAGACAAACTTTCTACCAAGCCATAACACAAATCATCGGGAGTCCAAAAACCAGTGCAGTCCTTCTTCCCAGCAGGAACCTCCTCAGCATGGTCTTTAAAGGAAGGATTTCTAACAGCATTCTAGTCTTCTAAGCTCTGACCAGAATCTCCCATATAGAACAGCCGAAGCTGTTCCAACACTTCTCCTGTAGGCAGCATCTCTGAACTCTTGCAATTCCCAAAAGCTTGCAATCCACATGGTCAGGTAGTCAGAGCAACGATCCCACTCCTCCAATGCCAAACTGTCTCAGTTATTCTTCTCTCATTGTTGGGACAAATACCTGACACCCAAAACAAAGGAAGGAAAGGTTTATTTAGGTCACAGTCCATGGAGGTTTCATTCTATGCTCAGTGAGCTCCAAGGCAGGGTGGCGCATGGCAGAGAGCAACTGTTCATGGTGGCAGCAAAAAGCAAAAGAGTGAAGGGAATGGCAGCAGCTCAGTCAGCTAGCTAGCCTCTCTCCCCTCCTTACATTGTAATTTAAATTACCTAGTGCAGCACCCACATCCACAATAATTAATCACAAACTCCAGAAGCCACCCCCTGACTGCATGAGGCTTTGAGGGGACAACTAGACACAAACCATAACAGCAGATTACTCTTTCTGTATATTCTTCTCTCTATAAAATGTAGAGATGACTTCAGGCCTCCTACCTAGCCCAGCTCACAGCATTCATGTACTTCCTGCCATTCACAGTCACTGGTCCCCAAACCCCTCCTTTCTTCTTGAACTAATAAAACCTGGAGTCAGTCCTGGGTGGATATCTTTGTTCCGATTAGCCATCATAATGGTGGGACTTAGAACGCCTTGGCTCCTTATAACTACAAACATGCCTTACTCTCTTTATTCTCACCATGGGTTGCACTGGAAGTGGTAGACTAGAATGAGCTCACTAGAATTCCAGTAACTTTTCCATAGGATTACAAACATAAGTTTCTTGGGCTAGGATGAAGATGGGAAGGGCTCTGTATATTAAGATTGTGACACATCCACTAGGTAAGATTCCCCAGTCTAGCCCTGGGCAGGGGAAGGAGAACGTACAGCAGCACTCTAATAATGTCAATCAGACAAGACTATACAAAGGGCCCTGCCAGGCACCAGGTGTGTAGAATGTCGTGGGCTCCACTCTGCCATGGAGGCCACAGTGTGTGCATTTACATTACAGGCAAAATGTCTCAATGGAAAACAAAGACTGCCATTTTTTTTCAACAACTTTTCAAAAGCACATCTGGTTTTGTTACCTTAGGTATATATTTGTGATGTTGAGATATTTACACAGAATGAAACTGACAGAAAACTAATATAATTCACAATACATTTTCACTTTGGTATTGGCAAAACATGCTTACATATCTCAAAGTAATGGAAATCCTCAAAGGATAATTGAAACATAAAACATATATTTTCCACAGCACACCATATATGAGGAGTGCTTCTATTTAGGAGGGCAAGAAGCAAAGAGGAAAGGGATGAGAAGGGAGTAAAGAAAAAAAAAAAAAAAAGAGCATCTGTCAGATGTAGATTCAAGCTAAATCTTTTAGTTTTACCTAGAGTATTAATGTCCAATGTTGTATCTAACAGTGAACAATGTAATATGCAGCTGAGAATTCTATATTAATAATTATAAAGCTTTAATACATGAGAGTAGAAAGAACTGTTACTGTATTTTAATACATTCTCCTACTCATTAGACTTCAAAAATATTTCAAAACAATCTTTTATCTTAAGAGTTACATTATTTAAGGATCAACCTCCTTTTAAGCAACAGGGTGATAAATGAGAAAAGCAGGATAGAATACAGGAACCTGTATGATAGTCATATATTTAAAAAATGTATTATATATGTATATTTATGTAATCTGTCCATCTAAAGCCACAAAAGAATAGGAGGATATAAGTATTAAACATGATTCCTTTGTTTCAATATGGCTTTAGTACTCACACACATGTAAACAAATTAAAAGCAAAAGGAGGTGGGAGAAAAAGAATACTGAGTGTGTGGTAACTGCAAACAGTGGCCTAGGCACTTCAAATAAACTAATTCATCTAATCTTTAAAGCAATTCTGCTAAAGAAATTAAAACTCAGCTAAAATTCCAGTCACACAACTAGTTTACTTGTTTGTTCAACAAATGACCAGCTGAGTGGAGATTTAAACCTCTTTCTCATGCATACACTATTGTCAGTTTTTTAAATAAGAAAAATAAGGTATACATATTTTAACATACATGTTCACGTCACTAAGACCAAGCTTTCTGTACTGTACTTTGTCATGTTGCTTTACACAGTAAACAAAAACATGAACCATGCATGCAAATTCTAAAAGTCAGAGTTCCTGGGCTGTTCTCTGATTAAAAATGCTCTCTGTGCAGCACTACTGTAAGTCCACTCACTGTCTATATCTCCCCCAAGCCTCTGAGTTGCAGGGCTGCACAACTGCCTCCGTTGGATGGCAAGATATCACAAAAATCGATGTGCTTAAAATACACCATGTCCCTTTTTATCCCCTCCATTCTCTAAGAATATTCCATTCAGGCCAGGGAGATAGCTTAGTAGAACAAGTGCTTTCCTGGCAAGTGCAAGGTCCTGAGTTCAATCCCTGGTACCGCAAAAAAAAAAAAAAAAAAAAAAAAGGAATATTCCATTCACTCATCTGTCCACTGTCCCTGCTGTCTTCCTCCCTCACATTCTGCATATAGATCCCATTATTTCAAATCCATCCTTTCTCACCAATCTCAAGGTGTTGCATCCACCTTTCACATGGACTACTTTAACAGCTCATGATGATTTTGCCACTTCTCTCCCTTCCTAGTCTTCTCTTTGCAGCCAAAGTACCTTTCCCCTCTAGTTTACAGAAGCCACAATATGTTTTCTGGTTGTGTCTGGGATGTCCCTGCAAAGCTTCATGCGGTCACAGGTGGGGCTTTTCCAGAGGTAGCTGGATCTAGGGTGTGTGACACAGGGATCAATTCATGGTGCAGTGCTAGGATCAAGGGCACTGGGATTAAGGGTGTGAGTGCTACCACCCTCAGTAATCTGAATTAGATAAAAAGGGTAGAAAGAGGCCATTAAGGTTTCTTGTTGTTTTGTTATCTCTGCCTGCCGTGAACTGCTTCTCCTCTGTGATACCCCTCTGCCATGTGCCACTCTGCCTCAGAGCGAGCCAACTATGGACAAGAACCTCTACAAACTGTAAGCTAAATAAGCCTTTCCTCCCTTAAACTGTGGGTGTTGGCATTTTGTCTCAGCAACCAGAAAAGTAACTAAGATAGTAGGTCACTTCAAAACCTTTCAGTAGTTTTGAACGTATTAAATTCCACACTCCTAAACATGACTCTTAAACTCTAAACAATTCAATCCCTTTCTACCTCTCAAAGTTCATTCCACTCCCCCCTAGATATCTCCAGGCAGCCTTTCAACTCCCTGTGCACCAACTGCTCACACGGCAGGGCTTTCCGTCTTCCAGTAGGTCCCTGGCACAGATGGTTCCTGCAGTTCCCGGCTTTCAGTGCCTCTCTGACAAGCTTACCTGACGAGCAGAAGCACCTCACCCACCCCTCATCTTCTTCCATTCACAGGCAGCGCTTACCAGTATTGGTGCATACCTATGAGTATCCAGCTGCCCACAGTCATAGACTCCATACAGAGAGAGGAGGTCTCCTCTGCGACTGACATACTTAGCACCGAGTAAAATGCCTGGCACATATTAAGGACACAAATGTTTCTTGAATGAACAAGTCAGGTACGTCAGGTTACAAACACTTTAATTTTTTGCACTTTCAATTATACTTGAACTAGAGGTTTAAAAGATTATGACTAAAAAAGATTAAGAATTTCTCTTTTAACATGCACAAATACAACTGAAAGATAGGTTTCTTTACAACTGTAAAGATATATTTTGTGTCACTGTTGGTAATACAGACTTTAAAAGGTGACTTCCTTATTTCCAGAATCTAAGCGAAAGAGCTCTAATAAGAATTTCTGAAAGAAAAAAAGATTATGTATATCTCGATAATAACCCGTTTAATTAAATAATCATATGTATATGATATCTGGCTTACTTTGTATGAACAAAAATATTTTAATAAAGGGATAATGTATTTTTTTAAAAATTTAGGTATTTCTACTTGAACAAACGTATTTAATAAAGAGGAAAAATAATTAATTTTAGTCAGACCCAAAGGGAGAAGAACAAATTACTATTCCCCCTTGTGTTTGTTGCAGAATATAACCACTGTTTCTTTGATACTCCTCCTTTCAAAGGTAGAATCTAGCTGTGCACCTTAACTACAGGCGATACACTTAATGACATATTTCTAAGGTACACAATGAGACAGAAGTGACTGTATGACTAGGCCTTGAAAGGCACTATGACCTACTTACTCTTTCCTGGAGCACCCACTCTGAAGGGAGCCAATTTCCATGTCCAGAGCACACTCAAGGGTCTACAGAGAGCCCATGTGAGTCTGCTCTGGCCAGGCTCTTAGATAGCACAGGCCAACTTCCAGACTCTGGTCTCCAGAGCTGGGAACCAGAACTATTCAGCTGTATCACTCCTGTGGGCCTGACTCAGAGAATAAGTGCTTGTGTTCTTATATTGCTACTAAGGCTTAAGGTGCTTAGAATCACATAAAAGGGTAGTGCACATTCTTTCATCCAATGGCTGCCCATCCATGCTGCTACTGTTTTATATGCACCATACCAAGCCCTGTGGAAAAAAAGAAATATGACACAAAGTCCTGCAGAGGGATCACAGGAAAGCTGTCAGGACAGTGTAGTACCCTAAAAGATAAGTGTAAGACCACCCACATGCCCAAAACACAGTACCACATTTCACATGAATAGGGAAGGGCAGGGCAGAAGTGTTCTGGGAGGAGAGTAGGTGGGCCATGCATGTCCCCATGCCAGCAGGGTGACAGACACACTGCTAATGTGCACGCTACCTGAGCCAGGAGAGGTGCTATGGCCATACTCAAAGTTTCATTCAGAGCAACATGGAGATGTTAAGAATCTCAAAAAGTAGAGTAGGAAAATTCAATGTGCACTTCATGCAGAGGGCTCTTGCTTGCAGTATGGAAATGGGCACCACACGTGCCTCTTCTAGTGCAAGCAAAAAGGAAGTACGGAGCCCGTCTACACAGGATAGAGGCCTCAAGTGGGGCAGCAACAAGAAGGAAAGCTCACAGCAAGCGGAACCCACAGATACGTAGAGAGGAGAATGACAGGACTTACTACAAACTGAGTATCTTCAGTAACTCAAGGCAAATCATACAAAAATTAAATGAAAAACCTTCATTGACATATATGGCATATGCTTGTACACCAACATATTTTAAAAATCAACTTTAAACCACAACTTACCAAAACTGATGTCTATAATTCAGCATGATAAAGGTGTGTGATTTCATTCTACTTCACACCTAACTGAAAGCCCTCAAAGTACAATAAGTTTGTATATTCCATACTTTTTTTTTTTTTCTTGTGGTACCACAGATTGAGCTCAGGATGCTGCACTTACCAGGCAAGCACTTATTCTACTGAGCTATCTCCCTAGCCTCCATATTTGTTTATTACTGCTGCTAGCTAGTCCTTTTCTTTTCCCTTTAAAAGTAAAAGGACGAGAAGGACACTATATTCTCTCTTTTTGAATGTTTGAGTCAAATATGCAAGGTAAGAACAGCTCACCACTCTTGCTTAGCTCTAGAGTTCTTACTGTTTTTCTGAAGCTAGAAGCCAATCTTCAGGAGTTTGGTATCCATAAATGAGAGATCACAACTTAAACACCTTTCTATTTTGAGTACTGAGCCACTGCATCCAAACCTCAGCAAAAATGTTCATGTTTTGATTCACCAGAAAGTACACAGCAGGGGCAGTCTGCTGCTGGACATGCATGCACACACTCCTACTAAAATATTCACTATAGAACTTATTTTAAAATAATGCAAGTGTAGAGTAAATGCATCAAGATATAGATGAAACAAATGTGGATATTTATTTTTATAAGAATTGATATTTATGAGCAAAAAATAAGAACAAGGGAGTTATGAGGAAGCATCTATTTTCTGTATTGACTCATGTAGTGGAATAAGCTAATTTGAAATAAACTTTCAAAAGGTGAAATTATGGCTGGAGAGATAACTCAGTGGTCTAAGTACCTGCCTGGCAAGGGCTGGCATTCGATCCCCCAGTACTGCATGTTGTGCTGGCCCCGTGCCAAGCCAGCCACGGAATCCAGGTGTGGTGGTGCTCGCCTATAATCCCAGCACTGGAAAGGCTGAGACAGGAGGATCACTACAAGTCCGAGCTACGTAGCAAGACCCTGTACAATAAATTTTCAAAAATTATTTTAAGATACACAAATTCTTACAAAAAATACATAAAAGGTAAAACTGTACTTTCTTAAGAGATTTTCACATTTATAATTCGGTTTTTTGTTGCAGGGTATTTCTACTTAAATCCCCAGTACTGTGTTTGACTATGGTTAAGAGTACTGGGAAAAAATAATTTTCATAACATCACTAGGATAACCAGAAAACAGCTAGATCACCTTCCACGTATAATGCCTATAATTCAATTTTCTCAGAAGGCTGAGGCAGGAGGATTCCAAAGTTCTAGGCCAACCTGGGCAACATAAGGAGACTATACCTTAAAATTTAAAAAAGAAAAAAAATTGGAGGCTGGGGAGATAGCTCAGTAGAAGAAGCACCTGCCTGGCAAGCACAAGGTCCTGAGTTCAATCTCCAGTTAAAAAAAAAAAAAAAAAAAAAAAAAAGATTAAAAAAAAAATAAGTTTAAAAAGTCAAATAAGGGCCAGGGAGATAGCTCAGTAGAATAAGCGCTTGCCGGGCAAGTACAAGGGCCTCAGTTCAATCCCCAGTTCTGCCAAAAAAATAAAATTAAATAAATAAATAAATAAATAAAAAGCCAAATAAGATACTTATGATCAAATTTACATGAAATATCTACCACAGACAAATTTCTAGAGATAAAGTACAGAAGAAGGGTTAGCAGGATCCAGAAAAAAAGGGAATGCAGAAGGATTGGTTAATGGAGAGTTTCTGTTTGGAATGAAACAGTTCTGTAGCTACAGATAATAGTTATAGAACAATTTCAGTGGTACAAATACACTTGTACCATTACAAGTGTTTAAGTATACTTAAACAGGTTTAAAGTGGCAATTTTAAGGGTATGTATATTTTACTACAAATTTAAAATGTAGAACATTTAATTTTTTCTTTTTTCTTTTTCTTTTTTCTTTTTTTCAGCACCAGGGATTGAACTCAGAACCCTGCACTTGCCAGGCAAGCGTTTATTCTACCTGAGCTATCTCCCCGGTCCCAAGAATATTTAATATTTAATGTTATTCCCAAACCACAGAATTTAATTAGATTGACAGCCTATCACAACAAAATTTTCAAACCTGATAGAGTACAACTGTCAAAGTATATATCTAACAGCTAAAGCTTCCCATTGCCCGGCCATATTAAAAGAGAAGCTTAGAAATGAACCCAGAGTTTCTGTTTTGATAGCCTGAAGCTGACAGTCAGGCCAAGAAAAACAAACTTACAAGCACCCCACAGAAATAAAAGCAAGTCTGTTGCAGGCTTGAGGTCTTCAGTTAGCTATTTTTTATTTCATTTCTGTTTCCACATCTAGAATTTTCTTTATATCAGTTTAAAAAGGAGAGTCCAAAAAGAAAAACACATTCACTCAGATTTTTTAACAAAGTGTACAATAAAAGAAAAACACCACCACCAACCTACAGACCCTCTAGGTAGCAGAAGCTTTAAGTGTATAAACCCCAGTTAACAAGAATTTTGGGGAAGAGGTCTAATTATATAAAAAACACCCCCACAGTGTGTGTCATGCTTTTGGCAGGTGGTACACAACCACTTACTTATCATGCTGTTTTCTAATCAGGTATGCCACTATTCCCACAAATAAAGAACCCCTGTTTCATAATAAGCTAATCCTGAAATTACAGTTCATACTCCTAATCCACAAAAGTAGAGCCCTTCCAGTACATAGGGCTAAATGTTAATTATAAAAAGTTCAGTTATCATTAGTCTGGTGAACTATCAGAATTTTTTTTTTTTTTTTTTTTTTTTTTTTTTTTTTTGTGGATAGCCTATAATTTCAGGAAAGTAATGAACAACATCATAAATTAAAAACAGAAAGACCTACCTAAAAACAGGTCAAGAAACGCAAAATGCAAGCAAAAGGTGATGTTTAGCCCATGCAGTCAGTGTCACGAGATGGCACAGGAGGCAGAATGGCCAGAGGCACGTGCAGCAGCATGTCTCGCGGTCAGCCAGAGCACTATCCCGCCACCATCACTACCACTGCTGTACTCTGTGATGGAAAGAAGCCAGTGTGGGCTTAGGAAAGCATCTACAAACACAGATTAATTCACTTCTTGCCTTTGTTACAATACTTTCAGAAAAACACTAAGACCCTAAGCACATGACTACCAGAAATCCGATCAGCCTCTACTTCAGCTGGAGGAAAAAGCTGTTCTACAACTCTAATGCAGTACTAGCAGCCCATCAAGAATGTTATTTCAGGGCTGAGGAGATAACTAAGTGGTCTAAGCGCCTGCCTGGCAAGTACAAGGACCTGGGTTCAATCCCCCTACCACATGCCGTGCCACCCCGCCCCAGGCGCAGCCACCAAGACCAGACACGGTGGTGCATGCCTGTAATCCCAGAGCTGAGGAGGCTGAAATAGGAGGATCACTACAAGTCCAAGCTGAGTAAAGAGACCCTACACCAAATAAATAAATAAAAGATGAAGATGAAGATGAAGATGAAGATGAATGCTATTTCAAATAACAGGCCCTTAAAAATAAAGTGAAGAAGTTCCAGAGCTCTTGTCAGCTCTAATCATTCCTCTAAATTAATTAGGGGCTTTTGATACACTGAAAATTAATATACTGACTTCATAAAACAATTTCTGTGTAAACTATCAAAACAGGCCACATGATTTCAGATAAAAATAACTACAATAGAAAGAAAATTTCATTAAGCAAATGAAAACTTCTTAGTATTTTCTGTTACTCTAGTTAGCAAAAGCAAGTAAGCTGTCTTATGATTAACCAATACAGTATGTTTGCTGGTTCTACCCTAATAACACTGAATCATGGAATTAAAAACAAACAAGGTAGCTAGCCTCTATCTTGATCTGAAGTAAGGGATACAACTTTTTTTTTTAAATTTTATTTATTTATGTGTGTGTGTGTGTGTGTGTGTGTGTGTGTGGCCAACTCAGCCCACCAGGGGGCGGGGCTGGCCAGCATGTGGTGCTGGGGGATTGAACCGCGGTCCCTGTGCTTTGCTAAGCTTGTTCTAAGTAGGTGCTTTAGACCACTGAGCCATCTCACCAGCCCCAGGGATACAACTTTTAATGCATCAATTAGCTAAACCTCTTCAATTATTACACTGATTACAGCAATACCATTAGTCTTTCTGGCCTGTGACCTTCCTCACTTCTTTTCCACAAACTTGAGATCTGTGGAGAAGTGAGGTGATAAGAGTCTAAAGGAGGGCAAGTCTGATGCCAAGACCAGTCCAAGAGGCAGAGAGTCTGAGAAGCCAGCCTGCCAAGCCCCGCTAAGCCAGTCCAAACTTCCCCTTTGCAAAGACAACTCATGGTGACTGCCTATAGGCCCACAATACAGGTATTTGGTACCAGTTTCAAAAGAATCCATAATGACTGAAGCTTGGGACAGGCACATGCATATTAAGTATATGAATGTTCAAACTTTTCTACAATAAAAAACTAAAAGAAAAATAAATTATTCTCTATAGTATATAAATGAAATGGTAGATTTTTCTGGTTCAGGCTTTGAATTTAGAAGTACATTTGATCCTTGGAGTGCTCTGCTGGCCCCACCCCCGGGGCATGCTGAGGCAATTGAGATTGGGCATGATGTCACACACCTATAATTCCAGCACTTGGGAGGATGAAAACAGGAGAATCATTATGAGTCCAATCTGTGTAGTGAGACCCTGTAGACCACTACTAAATAAATAAACAATAAAAACAAATGTAAAAGTATACAGGTAAATACAGCAAAGAAAATTACCCTTGGCATACATGACCACCTCGTTCTTTTCCCATAAAAATGCAGTAAATTTATTTCACCTTTCTTCTGTTCCTCAAATGTCAGGGTACTAACAGAAATTATTAATAGATGCTATGACATAAAGATAAACTTTAAAAAAGCTTTGAGTAGTAGAAACCACGCAAGCAAGATTTAACAGACAAATGTGAAAATATTTACAATATGTATTACAGATAAAGAACTAATATTAACATACAAAGAGCTTCATAATTAAAATCCAAAACTGTTGAGAAAATAACTACTCTCCATTTATGTGTAAATATATACATATGTAAAGATGTAAAAAGACACTAAACTTCAGCGTCAGAAAACACATATTAAAACAAAACTAAGCTACTGTTTCTCTGCCCTTCAGATGGGTGAAAACTCAGAAGCCTGACAATACCCTCTCGGGGAGAAGCTGTGGGCAACAAGCACTCCCTCTCTCCACCGCTGAGGGGCGTGCAGACCCCCAGGGAGGCTGTCTGCTGGCTGTGTCAGCAGCCCCACTCTAGGCACAAGAGACCAGGTTCTGCGCTGCAGCATTGCAGAGCTGTGAGCCACCAGAAGCTGCATGAATGGCGAAGATGGAAGGCTGGGTCAACAGACCAGTCTATACACAGGAAAGGAAGTGACAGTCACCTCTGTGGACTGACACACGGCAATTTCCAAGTACACTTTCAGGGACCACAGCTAAGTGCCAAAGTTTTTAAGCAGATAGTATGCTATCTCTGGGGCCAGAATATATAAAAACACTGAAAAGATAAAAAAGAGAACAGTAAAGCTGTTTATCTGCCACAGTATATAGCTTTTGGGTTTTAGTTTTAAATGATATAAAGGAAACAATTCTGAAACCATCTTAGAGAACATTCATTTAGAGCAGAAAAGTAAAACTGTTGGTATTACTGGGAAGGCTGGAGGTGTTGATGTGAATTCCTATTTCCAAAAAACTAAAGTCATATCCCTAACATACCCAAGTAACCTAAGCAAATGTGAGCAAATTATAGAGAGATACGTGTATATGTATACAAATTCTTATAGCTTCCGGCTTCACTTTCTGAAGGAGCCACGAAGTAAACACACGCAGCAGCAATGAACTCACTACGCACACATCCTGGTTTCTAATTTCTAGAAGAACTGACTTCTGCAGCACTGGGCGGTGAAGTCACAAGACGATCCTTAATATAAAGGACCACAATGATGAACAGCTCAGAAAAACAATGGGGGCATGTAGAAGAACACCAAAGCTGGCATGACCAGGCCCAGTGATGAGGTCTGGAGCAGTCGGAGGGGTAGTATCTGACCACCAGCTACTGCCTGATTTCTCCACTAGATGCTTACTGCCCTTTCCTGACACTAATAAACAGTTTGTGCACAGGGAGACGCTTTAAGGCAATTAAAATCCATCACTCCTCATCCAATTTCATTCTCTACATCTAATATCTCATGATGATACTTGCTTGAGTCTTTATTATTATGATTGTAAAAGGATGATATGTTTTCCTTCTCTACCATTCTCTGTATTTCCAGTTATCAGTCAGCACTCTACTGTAGTAACAGCCCTTTTATTTACTGTGTTCAAATTTTATTTATTATTGAGATGAATTCATGGGTTCCTATTATCCCCATGTTGAGCAAATACTTACTCTCCTTCAGTATTTTGGTGATGAAAATTGCTACATCTGACCAAATAACAACTCTGGAAAATGGTGGATAAGGTAATATCACAATACTGAATCTACTGAAGCACTGCCTGCTAAGAAACTATCAATATTCGGAGAGACTTGCCCTGAAGTATTTAGGGCTGAAGGGCTAGGTTGTATTCAGTGTAACTCTTTAAATTGCTCAGTTAAAAAATAAATACACACATGCATGTGTATTTATAAACATACACAGAAACTTGGCTTATGCCAATGAATAATATTGTACTTAAGACAAAAGGGGAGATAGCTCAGCGGCACAAGCACTTGCTTGGCAAGCACAAGGTCCTCAGTTCAATTCCTGGTACAAAAAAAAAAAAAAAAAAAAAAGACAAAAGGCAAACATTAGGCAATTAGGCAAATCTGGATAAACTGCATGTGGATGTTCTATATACTATTTCTACAACTTTCCTGCACGATTGAAATTATTTCTAAAAACAAATCATGGGCTAGTGAGACAGCTCAGCAGACTAAGCGCCTGCTTAGGTAAACACAGGGACCAAGGTTCAATCCCTGGCACCACAGGCCACACCGGTCCTGCCCGTGGGTACAATGAGCCAGTCACCGAGTCAGGGTGTTGTGGTACACACCTGTAATCCCAGTGCTCGGGAGGCTGA
>NW_004524604.1:5978393-5986848 GCF_000260255.1 Octodon degus | reverse complement strand
TAACAAAAACAAATAATTATGATAAAAACTAAGACATTATTTTTCTCCCCTAAATCTGTTCCTTCTCCAGTTCTTCTTATGCAGCTGGAAAGGTACCGTGCCTCCTGACCATCCAACCTGAATGCTGGCAGTTAGCTAGCTTTCCCAAGGGTGTCACCTCACCTCTGCTCTTCCTCAAGCACCACACCCAAAAGGATAACATCCTAAGGGAATAGCGTGTACATGTCTTTTTTCTCCCATCATACCACACTGATTCAGGACCTACTCACTTAGCATCTGTCTTCTGATTTACTGGTACAATCTAATGGGCATGCTTCCTCCAGTTTCAGTCCTACATCATTCTGTACCCTGCCTAAACATGAAGGAAAGAACTTACCAGACCAATTAAAAAATAACACTGATAAAATAGATTACTTTGTATTTTCGAAATCAAATAAGGAAAAAATATTACACAATTTATAAAACAATCAGAGTATATAACATAATTGCAAATTTAGGCATGAATCAAGGAGCATTCCTAGACCCAGTCAAAAGCAGCAGTTCTTAGGAATTACAGTCAGTGTAAGAACTCTGAGAAGAGAAACTGATTAAAAGGTAAGAAGAAAAGGAAAAGGGAAGGCAAAGAACAGAAAAGTGGGCAAAAAGAGAAAGGGAAGGAGGAAGAAAAGTCTATTCTTTAGAATTTTATCATAAAGATCTCTCAAATTAAAATGTCAATATTTTGAGATTAACCAGCTCTTGGATCAATTTTTTCCAAACAGAATAGCAAGCCAAACATGTTGTTTAATAAACTATATTCTATATATGAATACCGGAAAAGCTATAAGCAAATGTGCAACCAAGTTTCTTTACTTTTCTTTTGTTTTTTTCTATATTTTAGGAAGGGGTCTACAGGGTGTTCAGGGTCTCACTACTAGATCGGACTCATAGTGATCCTCCTGTTTACAGCCTCCCAAGTGCTGAGACTACAGGAGTGCGCCACCTCGCCCAGTCTCAATCCTTAATGCGCCCTAGGGGCAGGGCCAGCATGGCAGGCCTGCTGATCAAATCCCCAGCCCTGTCGCCTACTTGCAGGTGCTTTAATCCTCTGAGATATTTGGCCGGCCCTCAACCAAGTTTCTATTGTTTTCATTTTATGAATTTTTAAATTTATAGTTCAAGAAATATATAACTATGCATAATATAAAACTTTATCCCAGCATTTAGGAGGCTGAGGAAGGAGTATCACCATGACTTGGAGCACTACCTAGACTATAGAGTGAGTTCAAGACCAACTTGGACTATATAGCAGACCCCCCATTTCAAAACACTCAAAAAACAGAACAACAACAACAAAAAAACACTTCACACAGATAACATATATGTATGTGTATTATAAAAGCTATGTATAAGCTATAGGATCCCACTGGACCACTGTGATAGTTACAGGCTTTATTTTATTTCATTTTATTTATTTATTCTTTTTGTTCTTTGTTTTTTGGGTTTTTTTTTTTTTTTTTGCAGAACCGGGGATTGAACTCAGGCCCCTGCGCTTGCCAGGGAAGTGCTTATTCTACTGAGCCATCTCCCTGGCCCCTATTTATTCTTTTTGAGACAGTTTCTTGCTATGCAGTTCAGGTGGGCCTTCAGCTTTTTTTTTTTTTTTTTTTTTTTTTTGGTTGTTGTTGTTGTATTACCAGGAATCAAACTCAGAACTTTGTGTTTGTCAGGCAGGTGCTTGCACCACTGAGCAATATTCCCAGTCCTGAGCTCACTTTGTAGCCCAGGCTGGTCTCAAACTTGAAATGATTCTCTTGCCTCAGCCTCCTAAATATTGGGATTACAGGCATACACCACCACACCCAGCTGCAGCTATAGATTTTAGAGTCAGTAACAGGCTCAAGTAACTCTCTTGCTGATCTTCATGCTGCATGATAACAAACAAAACAATTTATAAATATAAACATTTCTTTGACATTTTGCAATAAGAACACAATATCCAACAGATGGCAAGACAGACTTGGAAGAGTCTTGCTAAATGATTTTGCTCCTCAGGACAAAAATCTTACTTCTTATAGTTCTTCTCCAGAAACTTGTTTATAGAAAGAAAACAAAATAGAAATAATAAAGAATAAATACTTTGGAACATGGTCCCCTCCCTCCAAGAAGTTTTATAAATCAGCACTAGTCTTTTTTTGTGGAACCGGGGATTGAACTCAGATCCTCGCATTTGCCAGTCAAGCGCTTATCCTACTGAGCCATCTCCCCGGCCTACTGAGCCATCTCCCCGGCCAGCACTAGTCTTTTTATAACAAGTAACAGCCTTCGATTTAAAAATCTTAGCACTGTGAGTGGAAAGACGACAAAGTTCACAGAGGGGCTATTGCCTGGATTTTTGAAGATCTGCAAACACATGACCAATAGAAAGTAGGAGAATTTATATGTGGTGAAGTTGACTGATATACTCTGTGCATTTTACTTAAATAATGAAACGATAACCGAAACTGGAAGCATGTGACCCACCCTCCACTTGCACTGAGGGGCCCACTTGGTCTGTCTCTTACCATGTGTGAATAGTGCAGAAGAAGGAAACGGGCAGTTGTTAGGGGTGACAGCACACAAGGTCTGCCACTCTGGTACACGGATCAATCTAGAGGTGCTAGAGAAAGAGGAGGTACAGACGATCATGCTGACGTTCCTGTTCCTGCCATTTCTCCAATGCAGTAAATAAAGTTCTCCCATTAACCATGCCCTACCCATTCTGGAAGGAAAATCGCATCTTGAAGAGTAAAAATGTGAAACTGCCCTGTCACCTAACCTCACCTGCACACGCAACTCCGTAAACAGCTGGCTGCTCCGCTGCAGCCCTCTGCCTGCTCCCATTTTCAGAGCACACTGCGCTTGTCCGAGTCAGTGTATCGACTGTGGGATGTAACTGATTCCGAGTCTTGACTTCCTTCACATAGGCACTAGGGCCACAGAACAGTTACACTACATGCAGCTGCCTGCCTTCCTCCTGCCAATCTGTCAATATAATTTTCTGGCCCAGCGTCTACCTTGAGGATGCAGAAAAAAAAATGACTTCCCTACAGAGAGATAATCAAACTCAGAAAGAAATTCCCATTGGTCCATAATGCTAACAGATACTCTTCCAAACTGTTTTTATACACCATGTCCCAAGCACCAAACATAAAAATCTGTAATAGATAATAATAACAATCCCTATGACCCAGATATTTTTCCCACTGTCAAACTACAAAAACTGTGACCAGTTTTTTTTTAAATAAAAAAGTTTAAAAATAAAATAAATTCCTCCATGTTACATCAAAAGGGAAAGAATTTAGGCCATAAACATACTCAAAAAAGCATGCTGGTTTCAGTGCAGAGCCCTGAGAAATCAAAGGAATCAGTTTTTTATACACAGAAGGGAAAATAATTATGGCATTTGATATTTCAGAAATTGTATTTTCTTAAAAAGATTTCTGAAATGAACTGTTGTTTTTTTTTTGTTTTTTTGTTTTTTTTTTAGTACTGAACGATACTTCGCAGAACATTTTTGCAGGATTTCTACAATGTAAATTGAATAGAAATACCACATAGCTTTATATCCACCCATGTTTGATTTCCTAGTCACTGGCTAAATTTTATGTATAATAATTTATTCTTTACAAAGGGACTTCACATGTATTTGGCTACTTAACTCGAGCCACAAGATAACCCCCTGCCAAGACACTATGTCCGACAAGCACGCCCATGTGGCAGGCACTGCATCCAGCACTGAGGGGGCCCATCCAGCTGCTTCCCCTACAGCAGAGGGCGTCCCCAGCACCAAGGGGCAATGGTGGGAGGCTGAGGGACTTGAATTGAATCACTTCACTAATGTGAGCACAAAGGGCTGGAACCCAGAATCAGATTCCGGCTCTCTTCCCACTACACTACCCAGATGCTTCCTGTCACAGCGCCTCCAGTCGTTACAGAACACAAAGGGCCATGGTACATTGTGCATCATGGCTTCAAATTTGTCCTTGGATATTAACAAGAAACAACACACAATATTAGTACTACACATATACAGTTCTTCCACTGAAAACCTCATAACATGCCTATAAAAGGTCTAATACATTTAACATCCTTTGCTTCTCCAACAGCAGCTAAGCTGATCTGGGCCCAACGAGCCTTCCATGGGCAGTGTGGGAAATCCCCAGGTGTTTCTTCTCTCAGTCAAGCACTCAGCCAACAAAGAGAGTATCTAACCCTGCAGGAGCTGGGGACAGTGACTCCCAGTCCTTTTCCTCTTTATTAATAACTTGCCTCCTGGGCCTCGAGGCCATGTGCATATTCCCTTCAGGCTCGTTCTTTCCTATTCTTTTTCCAACATCTGAAAGGAACCTCTCCTTTGTTAACCTCCACTGATTAGTAACTACTTCCAGTCACTGTCCAATTCCCTGGGAATATCTTTTCATATCTCCTGTGGCTCTCCACTCCTATGACAGGAATATTTTCTAACCTCACTGGGATGATTCCAGGAAGAAGCAAATAAAGAATACAAATCGTTACCAGAAAATTGGTCTGGGCACTCTCTAAAAAGTCAGGATTACAAATAGGCTTTTTTAAGCAGGATAAAAGAAACTCCTGTATATCCAGAATAGTTAGGCTAGATATACAGCTACTTTCACTTAATTCAATGAGAGGAAAGATTTGTACTAATAGTGTTTGGACAGGATATCCTGTCTGCTTCTTGTTCTGTGGATAACCACTAAGAAGATAACAATGTACAATGTATTAATTATTGAAACTATCTTATTAATCAGTTTTTGGGTTTGTTTTTTTTTTTTTTTTTGTTTTTGTTTTTGTTTTTTTTCCAGAAACGGGGATTGAACTCAGGCCCTCGTGCTTGCCTGGGAAGCACTTATTCCATTGAGCCATCTCCCCGGCCCTTATTAATCAGTTTTGAAACTATCTTATTGCTACTTGTTTCTCAATAAGATAAAATTAAAAATAAATTTAAAAATAATAAAAAAGATAAAAGAAACTAATGCAGACATTAAAACAATAAAGAAACAAGCAAATGCAATGTGTAGGTCACAAATGTTGTTTAAAAAAGAGATAAATTCATAGACTGAGGAAGTTCAATACAAACTATTTACCGTATCAGTCTGGAGTTACTGCACCGTTACTCTCACATGTTACACAGTAAAGCAGTGGTCTTAGGAAAAATGCCCTTTTCCTAGAATATGTACGCTGAAGTAAAGTAAAATGTCAAAACTGCTTTCAAAGTACCACACCCCTTTCCAAAAACATACATAAACAAGTACGGAACCATCTCGGGCTGAGGGAGATAGCTCAGTAGAGTAAGTGCTTGCTTGACAAGCACAAGGGCCTGAGTTCAATCCCCGGTTCTGCCAAAAAATAAAAAATAAATGAATAAAAATAAAATAAAAAAGAACCATGTAATTCTCCCTGCACAGATCTTTCCTTAAGCCATGTAATTTTAGAGACTTCATTATAATGTCTTCATCAAGATCAACAAACATGGAGTAACTTACATTTCATAAAGTATGAAGTATTTGCATGGACCTTATACACCTTTATACACACTCTTTTCTATTAATTCTGGGGTTGTTGTTGGGGTTTTTTTTGTACTGGGAATTGAACTCAAGACCTCACACTTGCTAGGCTGGTGCTGCCCCACTGAGCTATATCCCTGACCCTCTTTTCTATTAATTCTATAGTAGGTGCTTTTGCTACTTCTTAAAGCCTCAGCCATTCTGAGAGTAGGAGTACAATAAACTACAGGAAATGTAAAGAAGATGAATAAGGTCACCATACTTTTTTTTTTTTTTTCCTCACTTATACTCCAGAAGAAGTTCGGATTATTTTTAAGGCCCACTGTTGCTTTAAAATAGTTGTAAGACATAACTGTAAAGTTGAGTTAGATTTACACACCATCTCCTACTAATAAATTAAGACCTAAATCATATAGCCAGTCCAGACTCATAAACTATGAGATAGGGAAAGGAAGTTTTCCATAAAATCCCAACACCCACAAGTAGAAGAAAAAGAAAAAGCTTGCCTCCAATTAGTTAACTTCAAAATATGTTGAAACAAAATCCACACACAGCTTTTACACACACAGTGGTTCTGTAGGGCATCACACTATTTATTTTCTTCCTGTGCAACCTGTGTGGAGCAACTGCTTTTCCCAGCACTGCATAGAAAAGTCCACATGACACGAAACTGGCTCTTCCAAAAATGGCCATGACAATGGGGGACCCCTGACAGAGTGACAGTTAACCTTCTTCCTTCGAGCAGGGACAGGACAACCAAGCAGACCATCTCAGGGGCTACAGGCCAGCTGATCCCACCTGTCACCTTTGATCATAGAACAAGGACACAGAAGCTGAGAAATCCTTAAGAGGAAAGAAAGAAAAGCAGAGGACAGGCAACTCCACAAAAAGAGGAGTGAACAGGCACCTAAAAACACTCAACTCCCCAGAGGCCGGGCAGTACTTCTGCTCTTAATATCTGGCAGCGGGATCCTTGTTTCCACAACTTTCCCCAAAAAAGGTAAATATGAACAGTCATGTTTCTAGGTAGATACGGAACTTTCAAAAGAAACAAATGGATTAAATTAACACACTACACATCAAAAATATAAGAACAACAGCAAATCGTGGACTTCAAATACAACCAATATCTTCTTCCCGAAAACAAGAGTCAGAGAAGACAGAACAAACCATTCTACCCCAAATACTGTGTACCACTATCCCTTTTCTTACTTTCTCCTTCAAACAGAATAAAATTTTGAAATCTATGGTTAATATAATGAATTGTTGAAACCTCCCCCAACCCGCCCGCCAAGTAAGAATTTCTGCCGCGTTCCGGGAACCCCCAGACCCAGTCCTAGCCCAGGTCCGGTGAGTGTGTGGGAGAGCTTCCTGCTACCCTGAGCTGGCGGGACCAGTCCCAGCCCAGGCACAGTGTGGGCTGAACACTCTCCCACCCCCTTGGGACGCCCCCCACCACTCTGTAGACCTCCCCCACCCCGCCCGCCAAGCAGGAATTTCTCCCACGTTCCGGGAACCCCCAGACCCAGTCCTAGCGCAGGTCCGCTGAGTGTGTGGGACAGCTTCCTGCTACCCTGCGCCCATGGGACCAATCCCAGCCCAGGTACAGGGTGGGCTGGACCCTCTCCCACCCCCTTGAGCTGCCCCCCACCACTCCGCAACACCTCCTCCACCCCGGCTGCAGAGTAGGAATTTCTGCCACGCCGGGAACCCCCAGACCCAGTCCTAGCCCAGGTCCAGTGAGTGTGTGAGAGAGATTCCTCTTCCCCCTACTTCACCTTGCCCCCTCCAGGCACAGCTCAGGCCTGGCATACACGCCTGGGGTGTAACTCTGCAGGTGCAATCCCTGCAGATAGTGTAAAGGATAGATCCACCCAGCAAGTACAGGAGCAGAACATCTTGCCACAGGAGCACAACAGGTTCACCCTCAAGGGTAGGAACGGGAAGGAGCTAAGCATAGCAGCCAGACCCAAGCCAGGCACAGCTGGATAAGTCCAAACTTTGTAGAGCTGCACCTGAACTTCAGTACGTGCGAAGGTTATAACTACAGCAAAGATCTACAACAAAGGTCAGAAGACAGTGCTATATAAAATGATGAGAAGGAACATAATGCAACCTCAGAACCCAAGCCCACCCGTAACAAGTGCAGAGGACACTAACACAGAACAAACTGGAAATCACATAGATGAAAGCAATGTATCAACGACTTCTGAAATAAAGAAACAGCTGAAGAAAGATATAGAGGACCTCAGATTGGAAATAAAAAAAGAAATCCCTGAATTAATAACATCTGAACTAAAGAATCAAATGCACAAACATATGGAAGAAACCCAGTGCCCACCCAAAACAAGTGCAGAGGACACTAGCTCAGCTCAAATGCATGAACTACTAGCGTCGATAGTAAATAAGCAACAGCAGAAAGATACAGAGGAAAGCAGAGCGTAATTCTTTTCTGAAATAAAAAAAAGAACTCTCAGAACTCATAGCATCTAAAGTAAAGAAGCAACTACACAAACATAGGCAGGAAACCCACTCCGAAAAGAGCACTGCAGTAAAAGAATTTATAACTGCATCTACAGAAGATATTGATAAAAATAGAGAGCAGATTAGAAAAATGACGGATTCTGTCAATAAGCAATATAGGAAAGAAATACAACGCATGAAGCAGAGTCAAAGAGATATAGAGGAAATTAAAATCTTAATCACAAGCTTCCAAAACCGTTTAAGTCATTGTGAAGACAGAATTTCAGATCTTGAAGATGCTGGTGCACTTAGTGAAAAGGTAAGAAATGACCTCTTAAAAACAACAAGGATGCAGGAAAGAATAATCCATCACCTGCAAGATGATGCAAAGATGAACAATGTGAGACTAATAGGCATCAATGAGAAAGAAGGAGTCAATACAAATG
>NW_004524604.1:5935785-5973123 GCF_000260255.1 Octodon degus | reverse complement strand
ATATATAATGAATTGTCATTGATGATCTTTTTCAAATTTAAAATTCAAATACAGGTGTAATAAAAATGCTCCCTGTCCCCTTACGAAGTGAGCAATGTCTTCAGGTATGGAGAGGCAGCAGCACAGGGCGTTCACTGAACCACACTCTTGAACTCTGATCATGGCCCTGCTATTTCCTAATCCTGTGACCTTGGGCAAGCTGACTCTCCTGCTGCTTCTAAGAGCACAAAATTAAAATAATAACAATAATAGACTCTATCTCAGAGAATTAAGAATAAATAATGCAATATTTGTTTGAAAAACCTAAGAAACAGTAAATGCTAGCTACTATTAGTATTATCATTAGCATTATTCAGATGGAGTGGGTGGATTTCAAATATATCTGTGACATTATAAAATGAAATTCCTCGAACAGAGCCATTATTTAGCAGGTGCAGGAATAAAAAACATGAAGTATCATCTAAGGAAAAGAGGAGATAAAAGTTGGTGCATGTAAAAAAAAAAAAAAACAAACAACCCTAATCTTGACAGTCTAAATCTAACGTCAGACCTTCATAACTATGAGGCATGAAGCAGCATTCTTTCATGGACAGCTTGCTTTGTGATGGAATTTGTAAAAGTGTTTTCCTGATGAGCTCTGCACACATGCATGCGCGCGTGCATGCGCGCATGTGCGCGCGCGCGCGCACACACACACACACACACACACACATCATATTCCTGAAGGCTCAATGCCCAGAAAGAGCAAAACATCAGGATTACCTACTAATGTTGCAAGAAGATACATGCTTCTTAAAATAAATCTTAATTCTGATCTCAAAAGAGTTTGAATTTTAAACAATGACTGGTTCAGGGGTAGCTCTAAAAATATATTTCTATGGTTCTTTTTGAAACATTTCTCTGATTAGATAATTATATAACTATAAGGAGAAAAATAAACATGATTTTCTTTCTATAAAACATGTAACAAGACCAATTAAACTTAAGGTGAAAGGTCAAAAACTATGGGGGAGAGAACATAGAAGGATGGCCATGAGTAATTTTAGGTAATTCAGGAGGAAAGAATCAAACTATCCTCATGGGGGTGTGAGAGGCACTGGGCATTGACCCCGGGACCTTCACATTCCCTTTAGCGGAGACCTTCCTTTTCTTCCTCTCCATTAGATACTGCTATATTGCTTAGGCTGCACTTGAACTTGCAATCCTCCTACCTCCTACCTCAGCCTCCCAGAGAGCTGGGATTAAGGGTATGCATTACCACACCCAGCTCAAAATAACAGCGTTTATAGTTAAAAGAAAGAAAGGATGGATGGATGGATGGATGGATGGATGGATGGATGGATGAAGCTAAAACCAGGGGGGAGAGGGGGCAAACAATCTGTACTTCTTTCCCTAGTATGTTTTGAAATAACTTATTAACTCATACTTTAATTCAGCACAAAAACATATACAATATTCACAAAAATCATTGCTTCAGGGTCAGGGATATAGCTCAATGGTATAGTGCTGTCCTGGCAAGTTTGAAGTCCTGAGTTTCACTCCTGTTATTAAAAAACAAAAAGTACCGATAGCTAGATAGATAGACAGACAGACAGACAGACAGACAGACAGACAGATTATATATGCATGTAATTTCATTCCTTCAGTCAAAATTTCCTAAATCTATAATTTCAAAACATGTTTCTAAGGGCAGGCATTCCTTTACCAATACTTACAAAGAATTAACAAAACGGCTTCAGAGCTTATGCTTCAGCTTCTTTCCCCATTTCCTGTCTTCTCTCTCTCTATATATATATATATTGTCTAACATGTTTCAAGTTACGGACTTTTTTCATTTTACATAAAGCACAAAACTTGAGGTCTGGCACATGCGTGCTGTCCAGCTAAAAGAAGGGCATGATGTTCACAAGTAGGAGGCATCCTAAATTCTGTATACCTCTTAATTTAGGCAGAATCCTTTTTCTAAGAGGAGGAGACCAGCTTCCTTAGGATGCTAAATAGCCACAGCCACTGAACAACTGTATGAACACATGTAAAGATCCCCTTTAGTGGAGACCTTCCTAAACCAAGCCCCAAGCCAGCCTCCCTACCCTGCACAGGCCTGGGAAGATAGTGGACATCTCTTCTCCCTATCCTGTCTGCTACATCAGCACAAACCCCAGCCAAGCCAGCACAAAAGAAGGTGACCAGTGCTCAATAAAATTTAAAAAGAAAATGAAAACATATCTTAATATTCCCAATTTTTTAAAAAAAGTCTTTAGTGGCTACCAATAGCTCCTTAGATCAAGTGCAAAAGAAGCACATTTATTTCTTCCACTTCCTCTCCGTCAAAGTCAACAATTTAAGCAGAATTTCAACTCCTATTTTCTTATGAAAAGTTTATTTTACTTTTCAAAAACAGTATGCTAATGAAACACGTAATCTGACAATTGAACGTTAGAGAACGTTAACTCTAGCTGTGGACATTATTCTTTCTATATTCCAAGCTTAAAAATTACAGAAGTAAAAATGACTGGGGCTGACATTTGTAGGAACAAACGGCAGCTAAGGCAACATGAGCAGTTTCTTGCCTCATGCCAGGAACCATGTGAAGCCTTTGGCCAGTGTTATCACATGAATCCTTTGATACTTCTGTGTATGATTAATAACTCATTTTTCAGATGAAGGAAGATGATGAACTTAGAAAATCAGTCCTAAAGCAAACAGCTATAAGCAGCAACACCATGATGCAGCCAGAGAGCTCCCCAAGGGTCACTGCTTTACAGCCTTTCCCCTCGTGTCTACTGTCAGGAGCCTGCACAAGGTTTCCTCACACTGTTGATACATGTCACTGCAACATTCTTCCCCAAAACAAATGCCAACTAAGGAATACTGAGATTGAAAATCACTTCAATGATTTGAGCATAATAACTCCTACTCAACACACCAAAAATCTACAGAGAAAAAAAATTATATACAAAGGTTCACAGCAGGGGATAAAAGAATGAAAATTATCAGTGATTCCGAGTCAGTCTTTTCTCTTCTTGGCAGTGCTGGAATGGATACAGAACCTGGGCTTTGGGTATGCTGGGCATGCTTATTTTTGTGTATATCTCTACCCCACCCTCACCAGGTCCTAAATTTCATTATTATTTCTTGAAATTAAGGAAAATAATTAAATTTTTAAATCTTAATATTCTATTTAGTAACACTTTTATTTTATAACTTATTTTTTCTGATGAAAACATTTTATACTTTGCAATTTAAATTCCACACTATTTCCATTCATGAGCTAATTTATATTAGATTGAGTTCCTTTTCCTAAACGTGGTTGCTTTCTCCTTGGAAAGCAAGTGCTGGAAATTGAACTCAGAGCCTCATGCACGCTACGGCACGCTACTAAGCCTCATGCACACTACTACACACTAAGCTCAGTCCCCTTCCCTGAACTTTTGAAACTTTCAATAGATGTTCCTAGGAAGACATTCTCTGCAGATTATCATTCCTATGTGATGTTCTTCCTAAGCTATACATATAACACTGTTTTCATCACTCAATCTAAAGCCTAAAATTTAGCATGAATCTATCCAATCTCAAAAGTTTTCATAACAAAAACAAAGTAATTTACATACAAAACTTTCAGCTCAATTCAAGATTTGGGACAGGATCTCAAATCTTTTTTTGAGATTTTTGAGACAGTATCTCTCTAGTGCAAGCTGGCCTTAAACTCATTCCATATCTCAGGCTGGCCTGAAACTTGAGGCAATCTCCTACCTCAGTCTCCACAGTGCTGGGATTACAGGCACATAGCACCACGCTTGACTACTAGCTCAAAACAATAGATGGTGCTTCTACTCTCTCCTTTGCTATAATCAAGACAACAATTTTTTCTAAGAAAAAATAGGCATTTATTCCAAAATAAGAATGTACTTTTCAGTCCATGTGTAACTAGTAAGTCTTACAACCATGTATAGTTTACACAATTAGATCCTGTTAATGCAATAAACACAAAGATATACAGCACAAAAACCCTACTCATTTGAGGTTCACTTCCATAGTCTACTGTGCTATGGCTTGGATATTGATTCCTGCAAGGCCTGTTCCTGGACCTGAGATGGGACTGCTGGAAGAAGTCAGGGTACTAGGTGTGCCCTAGAAGGGGATACTGGGTGTGCAGATCTTCCTCTTCCCCTTCTGCTGCCAGTGGCCATGAGGAGCAGCTTCCTGTGCCCCTGGACCCACCTGCCACCAGCCCCCAAGACACAGGCCCAATGGGTTAGGGACTAAAGCCTCTGAAATCTCAAGAGAAAATAGCTCTCTTCTCTTTTTAAGTTGACTCATTTCAGGTATTAGCTATAGCAATGGAAAGCTGACAGACACAACTTCTACATCCAGCAAGAATTTACTATCTATAAACATATATATTGTTTACAGTAATTCACAAATAATCACAATTAAACTCCACTGTTAAAAGTAGTATTTTTCAGATGTTTGAGAAATAAAAATACTAAATCTAATAGTTTTTGAAAACAGGCTTTTTCAGTCAACTAAACTTACTAAAGAAACACAATCCTACATGCTATACACAGACCTTATACCTTAACTCATACAGGTAATGCCACGTAGGTCAAGTCCCACTTTCACCAACACAACTGTATTACCTTCCCAACACAAGGATTACAAAAGAAACCATGAAAACCCTTTCCAAGTATGATGACTGATTTTAGGTAGATGTCAACTTGACCAGTTTAATGGACACTCAAACAGCAAGTAGTGCACTGATTATTCTCAATACTTTACCAGGCACTGAGGCTTTCTTTTTCTGTCAAAAGGAAGTGAGGTGATTTGGACTAACCCCAATGACCCCTCATCAGCTGACATGTGAGTTAACAGTTTAAGAGGGGAAGGCGAAGATCTATGCTCACTGGAAGTGGGCGCCATCCAGGTAGAGACCAGGATAAGAAAAAAAAAAAGGTTGAGGAAGGATGAGTCCTTGTTCTTTCCAGTAGAACCAGGTTTTCCTTCTTTCCTGGCCCTGAATACCAGAACTTTCAGCTTTCCTGCCTGTGAACTCTAGGTGTCACACCCAGAGTGAGACCCTCCCCCAACCACTGCTGCTCAGGTATTTGGCTGAGAGTTACACCATTGGTTCCCCAGGTTCCGAGACGTCCGGACTTGACGTGAGCCATACCACCCAAACACCTGCTTCTCCAGCTTGCAGATGGCCCACTGGAGAACTTCCCAGTCTCCATGGTGCAAAAAAATCAATTCCACTAACAAGCCTCCCTCTCTCTTCCCTCTCCCCTCTTCTCTCTCTGCCCCCCCGTCTCTGTCTCATATCTCTAATTCATGCTGGAAAGACTAATTTTTAGAAGTATGAGATCACAGAATTAGATCCTGTTAATGCAAGAAACACAAAGGTATACTGCACAAAAACCAACCAACACTATAAAAACAACTGTTCTCTCAAAAATGACTGATAAGTTCTAGTTGATCCTAGCACCTCAGCTGGCCACGGAAAAGTTGGTAAAATTAAATAAGACCTCACACTTTTAACTTTTTTTCTTTTTTAATATATTTGGTACAGGGTCTCAATACACAGGTCAGACTTGTAGTGATCCTCCTGTCTCAGCCTCCCCAGTGCTAGGATTACAGGTGTGCGCCACCACGCCAGGTTTCAGTGGCCAGCTCAGTCCTCCCAGCATTCAGGGGCAGGCACGGGAAGTTATATAAGGGATCGAACCCTGGTCCCTGCACTTAAGTTCTTCAGCAAAACAAGGAAAGACCTTTGTATATATTGTGAGAAACACCATGTTAATAACTACATATAATAAATAGGCATACATGAAGAATTCTATACAGGACTAAAAACTAACATTTGAAAAAGGAAACACAAACTCTGCTTTGCTACTAAGGAGAGAAAAGGAAAAAGGAGATAACCACATTTCACCTTTTTTGGGAAGGATAGGGTACTCTGTGTACATGCATAGACACGTATGTGCGCACACACGTGTGTTATAGGGGTATGTGAGTAAATCAAGCCCAAGTCTTGCAGGTGTGGGACAGCCTCTCTTGAGCTGCCCCTCTACCTCTGATCGGGCATTTTCTGTTTGCAGAACTATAGCGTATATATGAGTGACAAACCCGTTTAACCTTTCACACTCAGCTATCTGAATATTAAATTACACATGCATCTTAGTAAACATTAGTATGCCCCACAGCAGTGCCCACTCCTGGAGCACACTCCCTTGTATAACCTGTCAGGTGTAGGCTAGGTCTCTAGGCTCCCTCCTGATGGACAGAACATGGGAAGAGGCTGGCGTGCCAGTTCCCAGATAAGAAGGCGAAGCCCTGCCCTCTGTCTTGCAGCCGTGCTCTTGCCAGTCTGGCTAACTGAAGTGCCGCCCTGCAGACACAGCTCCTGGTTTGAGGGACCCAGCACGCCTCACATGCAGTCAGCGCAAAGATAAGGGCCCACGCTGCTCCTCCCCACAGCCCCTGGGAGATGGCAGCACCAGCCCAAACCCAGGTTTGCTACCTAAGCCAAAGGACCCCAACAAGCTACACCCAGGTTCTCCAACCACAAAAACCAATATGTTCATTATTATAAGGGCTGTGCTGATTTTTTGTTCTAATGAAAGGTAAAGATGTATTGCTTAGCTGCATGCAGTAAGCAGCTCCTCCTGTAGTCTCAGCTACTGGAAGACTGCTTGAGCCTAGCAGTTCAGGACCACCCTAGTCAACACAGGAGAAAACACCGCTGATAAGTGGTAATGCCAGGATTTAAATAAACAGAGTACACCAAAAAAAGTGATTTATTTAAAATCATAGTTTGCAGCTGAGCTGTGATTAAATGTAATGATACTGTCTTACATTCAGATGTTCTTTTCCGAAGAAGTAAAATAAAGCCAGTTGTGCTGGTGCACATCTGTAATCTCAGCACTTTAGAGGTTGAGGCAGGAAGATCACTGTGAAACAATTTTGAGGCCAGCCTGAGCAACACACAGAGGTCAAAGCCAGCCTGTAACATAGTGAGATATTGTCTCAAACATAAGCACTGTTTTTGCCTGCTGCTTTATCTATTTGTTGTAATACCCCTCGAATCACACTAACAGATTCCTATTTTCTTCCACTCCCTGCATTTTAAAACCATGTCCTGAAAGTTTTAATACTTTTCTTGCATTTGCTAATCATTTTAATATATTGGAATTAAGATTCACTTCTACACAGTTTAAAAATATTAACAGTTTAAAACAGTTTAAAATTATTATCTCAATTTTTGAATCTCAATTAAAATGCAAATGCACCTGGAAGTAGTACTATACACTTTTGTGAGCTACTTGAATTTTCATTAAGTATAACTCAACCCTTTCCATTTAACAGGCTTCAGAACAACAGCCAACGTTAAGTCTTTATAGGATCTTCCCTAAACCATACTTGTTCCAGGGAATTTGACTGAGGAACTGATTCTGTTCTCAGCAATCTGCAGTGTGCTATGCAAGTGCTAGCCTCTCCTGTGAGTCTGCACTACAAGAGACACAAGTCTTAGGTGAGGGACGCAGTCATGTTCCCCATCCAAAGCATGAAACAGGACGACAGCACCAAAACACGATGATATCCCCAAACCAGACAGAAAAGACCAGAAACCAACCCAGCTTTTTTCTACCCACAATCCCAGAATATGCCTAGGCCACTCCCCACAGCCTGATCACCTCCCCTTTTTGGTCCTGCACTCAGTATGGAAAAAGATGGTGAAAGGTACCCTCTCTGAAGCTGAAGAGCATCCCTGAAGGACCAACAGCCTCAGCTAAAAAGTAAACTCTTCAATAACCACAGAGTGAGGTGCAACAGTGAGATGAAGGCACAGCTGGACAATCTAGGGAAAGCTGCTTCCTTTGATGACTTTCAATGTCTACTTTTATTGCAAGTACCCAACAAATGAATGAAGGCTTATTCCATTACAACTCCAGGAACCTGATAGACCCTTCCAGGAAAAATAAAATGGATAAATAATGCTTTAAATACATGATCTTTACCTTTTTTAGGTGCCTACCATCAAAGTAATAGTGACTTAAAACCAAAATTGAAACTGAAGATAATTTACTCTAATATACTTTTTGGGGTAGAAATTAAAAACCACGAAGGAAGTAACGCTCCCTAGTATGCCCAGCTGTCAGTCCTAAAGCAGGACATCCAGTGATTTGAGTAAGTAGGGTACTCCTCAGCCATGGAGGCGGCTAAGACAATCAGGAATCAGTCCTGGCTCTTTTTCAACAGGTTAAAAAAAAAAAAAAAATCCCCAACGCACCTGATTCTGTGTTATGGGATGGCATGAACCTGCGTAGAAACCACAGGACTGGCAGGCACTTTCTTCCTGAAGCAGACTTGGAGACGTACTATTCCTGTACTAAAGAAAAGAAAACCTTAATAAATGCTCAGAATATAAAAAGACTAAGCATCATGGGGCACTCATTTTCTAATGACTATCTCCAGAAGACCACTTTGAGAAGGATATAATCAATTGTTAAAATCAGTGAAATTAGCCAGGCGTGGTGGCACATGCCTGTAATCCTAGTACTCAGGAGGCTGAGGCAGAACAATCACCAAGAATCTGAAGCTAGGCTGGGTGATACAGTGACTTCAAGGCCAGTCTGAACTGCATACTGAGACCTTGTCTCAAAGCACAAATGAGTTACAACTGTGTTACTACTGTCTTACCAGGCGGCAGACACATACTCCCTGAGTAAGATGGAAGGTCTTAATACAGATACACTGAAAGCCATAGTACTTCAGGAATTCAACTGGCAACAGCGTAAGAGGAAGAAATGAGGCCATGCTTCCCAAAATAAAAGGTCAGTTGAAGCTCTACAGACATCTTGTTCCGCTTCTTTGTTTTACTGGTGAGGAAACTAAGGCTAGACAAGTCGTGCTGGGACTTGGTGACAACACAGGTCCTTCAGGGCAGAGCCAGATTCCAAACCCACCCTACCACTTACAGGCCAGCTTTCTTTTGTACATCACGGTTCACTCCGCCTTCTCCTCAGAGAAAGAAGGGCAGTAACAACAACAAAATTACTTCTCTATGATCATTTCCTCAAAAATCATACTCCACCTTCAAGTTATTTGCCAAATATACTGAATATTTCAATGTTTCTTTTATTTATAATTCAGTTTTTCAACATAAGAACACCAGTGTGAACCAGGAAATCTAGGTTCTGATCTCTCTTAGCCTTGTTCTTAAGTTACCCCATCACTTCTTTGGTCCCAAAGCACCTTTATCCAAAAGCGAGAGGCTTCAATCAATTTCCAAGAGTTTCTAACTATAATGTGTGACTAAGAAGGTTGGTCTTTACAGTCTGCCTTTTCTAGGCAGATTCTTGCTACACAGTTCAACCTGGTCTAGAACTTATTATATAGCCCAGGCTGGCCTTGACTCACAGCTGTCTTCCTGCCTCAGCCTACAGAGTACAACAGTCTGCTTTTCTAAGCAAATACACTGTGTCATGGAACTCTGTTTGTTCGTCACTTTAATAGTATTATAATAATTTCCCGGGGCTGGGGAGATGGCTCAGTGGAATAAACACTTCCCTGGCAAGCGCAAGGGCCTGAGTTCAATCCCCAGTTCTGCCAAAAAAATAAATAAAATAAAAAAATAAAAAATAAATAAATAATTTCCCTCCCCCCAAAAATCAGGTAATAATTCAAAAAACTATCCAATGATAGTCTTATTTTCATGTCTTTCACATCCTGGCTGTTTCTAATTTTATAGGGATCTACCAAGGGTTGGAAAGAAAAGTATGCCTTGTAAGATGACATGCTAAGTGATTTCTGGAGAAATAAACAATCATTTCCTCAAACCACTGCTTCAGTTATTAACCAACAGGCCTCTACTATAACAGGCGGCAGACACATACTAGCTTAATGACATAGTCTTAATACTGAAACACTGATGGCCACCGTATTTTAAGAACACAACTGGCAATAGTGGAAGAGGAAGAAATGAGGCCACGCCTTCCAAACTGTGACTTCAGAGCATGCCTTTAGTATTTTTACATGGATGAGCTGCTACATACAACAACTATCTGTAACACATTTGATTAAATTTGGAGCAAAATGGTGACACACACGCAGATAGCTGTCGCTGAAGTCAATGACTAAGCCCAAGTTAGAGGTGCTCTTCTACCTGCCTTCCTCCGCTGCATGCCAGTCGCTCCTCAGCCCTCTGCCACTGCAATCCCACATTTTTATGACTTTTGTTTTTAAAAGTATATCCTAAATTGCTCAACATTATGGGAAACTTTGTAACTACAAAAAAAACTTATCAAACAGTTCCTCATAAGATTTGAAATTTTCATTCAACATTCCATCTCTGAGATTTATCCACATGGCTGGATACAGCGTATCCACTTTGGCTAGAGAAGAATGCTGTGTATGTAAATGTATTGCACTGTAATTACTCCTCCTCAAGAAAGGTCTTACTTTTGTCTTGCCATCACAAACATTTTTGCTAGCAAAGTGTCTTTTTTTGAGACAGGGTTTCACTATGCAGTTCAGGTTGACCTTGAACTTACTGTGTAGCTCAAGCTGGCCCTGAACTTGTAGGGATCCTCCTGCCTCAGCCTTCTGAGTGCTGCGATCACATTCTCTCCAACATTTAGTAACCCCAATTTGTTAATTTTAGGGTAGAAAAAGGCATTTAACTGCAGGCTTACTTTGCATTTTCCTGCTGATTGCTAAAGCTGAGCATTCCTTCTTATTTGTTGGCTCACTTGTGCTTCCTCTTTGATGAAATGCTTACAGGTACCTTTTGCTCATTTTTCTCCAGAGTTGTTTGCCCTTTTCTCACTGTTTCATAGAAATCTTCTATGCATTTTGGATACAGATTATCTGGTTTTGCCTGTTCTAAATTACCAGGTGCAGGTAAATGTTGAGACAAAGCAGACTAGAAAGAGCAAGCTAAAGTACCAACATTTTTCTCAACCCATTTTTGAAACTTTATTTTTTAGTTCTGCTTGATTTGAAACAGGGTATCACTGTGTACTTCCAGTTGGACATAAAGTCACCATGTAGCAGGCTGGCCTCAAAGTCATGCTCATCCTACTTCAGCCTCCCCAGTGCTGGCACTGTAGCGCCACCCCTAATCTCCACCCCCTTTGTAACAGTGTGACATCTACAGATACCATCAAGTACTAGAAATATAAAATACTGCACGACCAATCCAGCTTTTTCATTTTAATATAAATCCAGTGAAGAACACATGTACCAGAACTGATTCTCAAAATTAAATTATATAAATTAGAATGACACAGAGACTCAAATCCCAGAGTGTGCTACACAGTCAGCTACACTTCCTTGAATCTCTGAGTTACTTTCCTACGCTTAACATATGAACTGCGCTGGGTAATTTCTAAGGAACTTCAAATCAATTATGCTCTTTGGCTTGAAGATCAATGAGAAAAGATAAATTCTCAGACAGTTCTGAAAGATGCTTAGTAGTCTCTCCAAATTTATACAAAGTACTGTTAAACTAACTGGCAATTTTCTTCCAGAAAATTTTGATAAGCAGTTTTATAATTTTCCTATGGTTTCCAGGACTCTTGGTAGAACATGCCACGAAAAACACTGGGAGAAAAAGCAATCAAAGGCCACATAAGAGCTGCACCCCTCTATACACTGACTAGCATCGGGAAAGGCATCCAGAGCCTCTCACGGTAGCTGTTCCCTCCTGTCTCTAATTTCAGGGACCTGTCAAGGTCTTAACTCCGCCACCACTGTGTTAGAGGTCAAGCCTCTACTCAAGACACAAGGACACTGTTCCAGTAAGCTCCCTTCTGTCTTCTGCATCACTATTCCTCCTTCCAACAAAGCAAACTCACTGGCGGATCCATGTGCAATTATTAGATAACAAGCCACCGCAACAGTGTTTAACCCCACACACTGTTCTAGAGAATGGTCAATTCTTTGATTTCCTTTGTGGCAAAATGTCACAAACGTGTTCGCCCTGCATGCAAGTTGTGTTTCCATTCAAATTGCGCTCACCCTGCTCAGACTCACTCCACACCACTGAAAGGTAAAGGTGACCAATCACCTATGGACTTAAATCTGCAGTCAGCCAGTTCTCATCACTTTTAAACTACCAACAGCTCCTGGCAGGACTCATCATGCCCTGACGTGCTCTCCTTCTCTGGCTCCTACACTCTGGATTTCACCCTATCTCACTAGCACTTTCCTGGCTCCTCCTCTCAACCTTAAGCTCTAAAGGTTCAATGTCTTACTTTTTCTCTCTAATCTACCAGCATATACTAGTAACCACCTACAAAATAGGTCCAGAGTCTGACCACCTCTCACCACCTCCACAGTAACTACTATGGTCAGATTCTGCCTCACCTCTCACATGGGTTTGTAGTATATTTTAGCACTGACCTCCCAACTTTGGGCTTCACCCCATTGTTTCCTTCTCACCAAAGCAGCAAGAAAGATCCCAACACATAATCCATATAATGTACTATCAGCTCCCTCCATTCCCCAGTGGCTTCTCATTTCACTCAGAAAAACTGATTTGGTTTTTGAGAACAGATAGTCAGTCTCAACCTATGTAGTCCAGGTTGGCACTGAACTTGCTATGTGGCCAGTCTGGCCTTGAACCCCTAATCCTCAGGACTCAACCTGCCATGTGCTAGGATTACACATTTGTGCCACCATGTTTAGCAAAAGCCAATGTTTTGTTTTGTTTTTAGAAGATGGTTTATTTGAAGGTGGAGGGAACGGCATAGAGAGATATGACAGATGGCTACTCAAGGAGCAGGGGCTGTTTCCGAGCAAAATACTCCAAGTCAAAGCTTTTTTAAGTGTGTCCCCTTCTTCCTGACTCCTTGATAAAACTGTTCATGGGCCAGGCCCTGTCTTGGGACCTTTACACCTCCTACTCTTAGCCAGACAAGCACCTCTAAGAGCCCATCTCTACAGGCCTCTCCCACCCTATCTGCCGATCAATGCTCAAATGTCTCCTAGCAAAATCCTAACCTACTCCATTGAAAATTCACTTCAATTGCAACATATCTACTCTCAGCATTCCCCAATCCCTGTGTTAGATTTTTCTCTAATCTTACCAAGGAACACTCATTTCTTTTACTCTGCCTGTCCTCCCACAGAAAGGTGAGATTCAAAAGCGGGCATAAGCTGGGCTGTGTTTGCTGCCTAGAAAAGGGGCTGGCAACAGCGGGCATTCAATATAAACACTAACAAAGGACAAATTCCTCTTTGGACTTAAAAAAGAAATCTTTCTGAATTTTAAAACAAGAGTATTAATCTTAATAATCGAAGGACAATAACTAAACTCTTTAAAATAATCCAAAATTAGGGCCAGTCAAATAGCTCTGCTTAGGCAGATGCAAGGATCGGAGGTCGATCCCTGGCGTGCTGTGCCTGCATCCCTGGGACAGGCTGAGACTGCGACTGAGACTGGGCGTGGTGGCGCACTCCTGTAATTCCAGCTCTTGGGAGGCTGAAAAACAGGAGGAGGATCACTATGAGTCCGAACTACGTAGTGAGACCCTGTAGACCCTGTACTACATACATAAAAAATAAAATAATCAAAAATATATTGAAAAGAGGTCACTAAAATACTGACTTGAAGACTGTAGCAGATCCTGTAGCTAATACACACTTGCAAAAACTTAGAAGTTATCAATATAGTAAATAATTCTCCAAAAATTCAGTTTCCAATTCTGACAGTGCATAGAGTGGCTTCCCTAACTGCTATTCTCCCCTAACTGCTGTCACATGCAACAGCAGGTGGCTTGCAGGCACAAACCACCAAACATGGGAAAACATTATAAAAATGTTCATTCCAAACTGGTTCCAGACAAAGGGCCAAGTGCTGCGTAAGTGAACAAAGTTTATAAATAAAGGACAGATATTTTTAAACATTTTAAATATTTTGGTTGGAAATCATTTCAGACTTACAGAAAAGATTTTTTTCTTAAACCCTCCTGTACAAGCATACAGAACGTCCCCCTCTTTATCATCTGTGTGTGCCCTCCCCCACTCTGGTGACTTCTACAGACACACGCTGCTTTCTCTGAGCCAGATAAGGCAGACGCAGCCGCACCAGATCCCTTTGGGCCTTCGCGTCCATGCATGTTTCCTTAGGGATAATCTGCTTTACAAACAAAGCACAGATATAACTTCAGCCAATATGCCCTTGCAATATTTTCCTCTAAAGTCTGTATTCTAATGCTCAATTGTTTCAGTAATATCTGTACCAGATCTATTTGGTCAGGCAGCAGTTTGTGATTTTCTACCTTAAGCTTCCTTTAATTTGGAATACTTACACAGCTGTCTTCACCTTTCCAGATATTAACCAAAGAACACAGGCCGCCTCCCTACCCTGCTCATTTTGGAGTGCCCATGTGTCTCTCAGACTAGACTCAGGCTATGCAGCTCTGGCCAGAACACCTGACAGGAAACAATCCTGAGTCTCCTCCTCGAGGGTTCTGTGTGGACTGTCAAGGTGAACACCTGCCCATGTTATTGATGGAGCTCCCCAACTATGTAATCATTATTTTCTCCCTTGAAAATCAAATGCAGTCTGTTGCGAGAGGTTTTAGGTCCCTGGATCCTGTCCCTGATCAACAGTTGCCCCGATTTTGTTACAATTCTTACACTCCCTAATCTTTACCTTGTTAGTTTTCCAACTCCACTGCTCAGGATTTATTCACTTACTCACCAGTTTCAGTATGTATTAACAGTGACTTGTAATGGTTCCTTATTGTACTAATTTGAAGATCAAATTATTCCAGATTTTACATAGTAAATATATCAATAGGCTTCTTGAGGCATGTTCACATTAAAAACAATAAAAACTCACATGTTAAAAAAATTATTGTTTTAACATTAAAAAAAATCTGCACTCATCTGATATACTGTACCCTACCCCGGAATCAAATATTTCTCTAGGAACTCTGGTTTCTTTGAGTTGGGAATAGTAACAGCAAGATTTAGGGGTTAAGTATGCTCCTGGCCTCTTAGCCTTTTTGTGGGACACAGCTATATATAAACACAAACCATTAACAACATATATATAAAACTATAACATATATATATATATATATATATATATATATGTTATATAGTTGTTAATGGTTTGTGTTTAGATGTCTCTGAAAAGCTTCATATGGACATAGGTGGAGTTTTCTAAGGGTGGCTACAGCTACAGTGTGTGATACTGGGATTGATTTGTGGTACAATGCTAGGACTGAGGGTGCTGGGATTAAGGTTTATGATTATTAAACTGGTCCAGTGGTTGGTTTGATACCCCCCAAGCTGGGCAGCCTACACAGACTATAAAAGGGGAAGAAATTATCACTAGTAGTTTGGTATCTCCCGCCTGCTATGAACTGTGTGCTGTCTGTGCTGCCCCTCTGCCATCCACCTTGCCTTGGAGTCAGCCAACTACGGCCTGAAACCTGTACAAACTGTGAGCTGAAATAAACCCTTCCCCCTTTAAATCTGGGTGTTGGGTATTCTGTCTCAGGAACCAAAAAAGTAACTGAGACACTATTTAAGTCCATATCTACATATCTACATATTTTATATATGGACACATATATGCATATATATATGTGTGTGTGTGTTGGTTTAAAATAAAGAATTCACATGCAATTGTAACTTATTCCTTTAATATTTAATTTTGTACTCTCTATCCCATTATTGAAGTCCTTCCTTCCTTCCTCAGTGAAAACCCTTGTTTCTCAGCCTCGAAACATTTACTCATCAATACACCTAAAAATGTCCCAGGAGTACTTCAAACATTTAAGTAAACATAAAATTAACACAGTTCAGGAATGGTTTCCAAAGCTTCCCTCTCACATTTACCCAAGCTGAAAATAAATATTGAAATATTGTATTAATAAATTACTTAAGATTACTTTATCCCCTTTAATGTGGGCATAGTAGCAATGTAAAATACAGTCAATGTAAATATAGTCATTTGTTTTAGTGAGTTAGGATTTTCTGAACACCCATTCTCATTTGGACAATACCATGCTTTGAAGTGACGAAACATACAACTCTGTATAAGATACAACCCTGAGGTATAAATCCCTCCCATAAACCTCTGGCTCTAATACTTCCTCTATTTTATAAAAGTCAGACATAGCATATCCATTTATGCTTTATTTTCTCTTTTGTCATACATGAAAGATAGTCATACTATACTGACCATCTGAATTCAGAATGAAGGAAGCACTTTCCACAGCATTTCATAAGACCAGTAATAGCAGGGCTGGTGAGATAACTTAGTGAACTATGCACCTGCTTAGGCAAGCACAGGGACCAGGGCTCTATCCCCAGCACCACATGCTGCACCAGCCCTTCCCCCAGGCACACTAAGCCGGCCACCCAGACCAGGCATGGTAGCGCATACCTGTAATCCTAGCACTGGGGAGGCTGAAAACAGGAGGATCAATAAAAATCCGAGCTGCATAGCGAGACCCTGTACCAAATACATTACAAAAAAAAAAAAAAAAAAGATCAGTAATAGCAATAATCCAGACAGAGATTAAGAGAAGAGGGGCCAAGGAGATGGCTCAGTGGAATAAGCGCTTCCCTGGCAAGCACAAGGGCCTGAGTTCAATCCCCAATTCTGCCAAAAAGAGAGACAGAGAGAGAGAGAGAGATTGAGAGAAGAAAAAACTAGAAATCCCATATCCTTTGTGAACACAGGCTTTTACCAAGTCTTAGCAAACCAAACTTCGCAATATATAAAAGGAAGTTCACACCACAGCCAAGTGGAGATTATTCTGGAAATACAAGGCCATTCAATGTAAAAATTAATATAATTCAGAATACAGAAGAAAAACAGTGCCGGGCGCAGTGGCGCGTGCCTGTAGTCCCAGCTACTTGGGAGGCTGAGGTAGGAGGATCGCTTGAGTCCAGGAGTTCTGGGCTGCAGTGCGCTATGCCGATCGAGTGTCTGCGCTAAGTTCAGCATCAATATGGTGACCTCCCGGGAGCGAGGGACCACCAGGTTGCCTAAGGAGGGGTGAACCAGCCCAGGTGAGAAGAAAAATAACATTACCTTCAATCAAAATAAAAAAGCATGTGACAGATGCCAGGGTGGTGTTACACGTCTGTAATCCCAGCACTTGAGAGGCTGAGCCAGGAGGGTCGCTTCAAGTTCCAGGCCAGCTTGGGTTACACTGTGAGTGCAAGGCCAGACTCAACTACATAGCAAGATCCTGTCTCAACTCCCTTCCCTCCACCACCACCACCAAAAAAAGCCCTGACAGAATTCACATCAATTTAGGATAAAGCCTTTTACTAAACTAGAAATAAAACGAAAGTTAGCCCAATAAACAGCATCTTTAAAATAGATACAGCTAACTCGGTAAAAGACAATGCTTTCTATCCTGAATGTTATACTGTCATTCCTAACCAAGGTAATACAGTTAAGGAAAAAAGCAAAACCTATACACTGGTATGAAAGAAACAAAGAAATAAAATTGATTATTCTAGGATATAAAGATCACCTATAGAGAAAAATCCTAAAGAATCAACCAAGGAAAGTCCATCAGCCCATGTTACTTGGACGGACGAGACAGGAAGGGACATGCGCGCACCACGCTGGTGGACTGGCTGGCACAAGCGTACTTCAAGCTCTGACTCCTGCAGGAGACTACATGGAGCGGCCATCACAGGTCACTTTTTACTGGTTCAGCCATTCTCCCACAAGCAGCAGCAGCTGGTCAGGATCACCATTCTGTTCGTGTCTTTTAAGTAGGAGAGTCTTTGTCCAAATACTGAAGACTTTGTTTACACCACAGACAACACTTGCACCCAAATCTGAGAAATGGAAACACTCACCTTGAAAAAAACCTGAAATTTGAGCAGGGACACCCCCTGCCCCGGCATTTCTAAAAGTGGGCATCAAAAGCCGGGCAGGTAGACATGGGGCAGCACACCTTAGCCAAGTATTTGATGGAGCTGACGCTCATCAACTATGATCTGGTGCACAACCGCCCTTCTTAGGTGGTGCCGCGGCTTCCTGCTTGTCTCAGAAGGTCCAGGGCCCAGGAAAAAGGAAGCTAAAGCAGCAGTACTCAGAGAATGAGGTGCTGGACATCATGCAGCACATGGCCAAAAACGTGGTGAAAGTCAGCAAAAGCTTGACAAAATTTATCGCTATCAAAAGTAAGTAGCCAGCAGCAACCTCCTGAAGATCAGCACCATCCCACAACTGAACTCCTGAGTCATGAGACCTCACCTCCTGCAGATGGCAAGGCCCCAAGCTGGGCTACCTCCTTGCACTTTCTGTTCGTCCGTCCATCCGTCCATCTGTCCTTCCTGCCTTCTTTCCTTCTGTTCTTTCTTTTTTAACTGGTGTGGAACTCTCAATTTTGTAGACAGTCCTCTGGTCTACTTCATGCAACCTCTTCACAGACTAATATTCTAAACATATATTGATGAAAAATAAAGCTATGGATTTTCCTTAAGGTAAAAAAAATAAAATGTATAAACCATAAAAGAAAAACAAGTTACCAAAATGGCTTTCACCAAAACTAACTTCTGTACTTTAAAAGGCATGGTTGTAAAACAAAAAAGAAGAGGAGGAGAAGGAAGTCACAAACTGGGAAAAATTATTTACAAAACATAAATAAGACTGGTATTCAAAATACAATATAAAACAAACTTTCATAACTCAGTAATAATAAAGCAAGCAAATTAACTTTAAAAAGAGTCAGATACCAGCACATAAAAAGACACAGCAAACCACCACCATGGTCAATGCTACTAATTATGTGTGAAAATCAAATTAAAACATTTTGAATAATGCTGCTGTGAATGCTAGCCTTCCTGTGCATATTTCCATATCTCTTGAATATGCACTCAGGCATAGCGTTCATACTGATAATGGATATACTTAAATTATAAACAATTCAGCACTGCCTGATAACACGGCTACGCTGCCTCACTGGCAGTGTCTAGAACTTTCAGCACTACCCATCCCTCCCAAGCCCTGTGCAGTGACATGTCATGGTGGCCATTCTAGTGCACGCACAGGGTCCTACCACCCAACAGCTTTTTGTTCAACTCCTTTGTCCTTTTTTTTTGACAGAGCTTTTTGTCATATTATTTAAGTGTGAGAATTCTTCATATTTTCTGGCTCAAGTTGTTTTCCAGATATTTGCCTTGCAGATATTTTCCCATCTTCAGCTAGCCTTTTATTTTTGTAAATGGTAAAACACAATCATTTTGAGAAAACTTAAGGGTTGTACATTTACTGTTTACTGACTTTACTTATATATCTGCATAAATTTTTTTCTCTTTTGTTTTGTTTTTCAAGGCAAGGTCTTCTGTGTAGTTTAAGCTAGCCTTGAACTTATTATGCAGCTCAAACTGACCTTAAACTTGTGACAATCCTCCTGCCTCAGCCTCTCCAGATCTGGGATTACAGGCAGGCATCACCATGCCTAAGAATAGATTTATTCTTAAATAATAAATAATAGACTGCTTTTTTATGTGATAAAATCAGCATTTACTAATAAACAGCCTGGAATAAAGCAAACTGGCAGTTTCTAAAACTGAACTTTGGAAAACAAGTCCTTATCTTTCCAGTTACAAATACTGCCCTATTAGATACCCAGACATAAAACCTAAAATTACAGAAGAGAATAACAGGTTGAAGTACCTCCTCCTGCAAGTCCTTATTGCAGTCTGACCTCTGAATTACAGACATTTCAGATTGGGATACACTGTTACCATTTTTAAATTACAGAGTAAGTTTTAAATGGAAACTTGATGTTGATGGAAAACTAAAGAAATTCAACCTAAGAGTAATTACACAAAAAGCTAACTCTTACTATGCTTTCAGGAAGACCTGACAGATACATACAATCCCTTTTGCTGACAGCACAGACATTTTGTATATCACTTCTTAGCAGTGCTTTATCATCCTGAGTTCATCTCTCCCAACTTGAAGAGGCAAAAATCATGTGCTGGCATATTTCACATTAACTAAAGTGCATTGTTAACAGAATATATATGTATAAAAAATGCTGCTTCCACAACACCAACTCATCTCTTCTCTTAACCCAACAGCTCAACAATGATCATGATTAACATTTACACATCTTTTTGGATATTTTCTATGGTAAACAACACATGTGAGATACATGTACATACACATATAATCTAACACATCACTGTTCTAAAGTTTAAAATCAAAAAGACATTTTTGTTGTTTCATTCTGTTCTGTATTGAGACAGAGTCTCACTATGCAGTTCAGACTGGCCTTGAACTCACTCTGTAGCCTGGCCTGGCCTCAAACTCATGGTAATCCTCCTGCTTCAGCCTCCCCAGTGCTGGAATTAGAGGTGTGTGCCACCATGCCCAGCAAAAAATTACATTTGGGAATAAAGCCTTTTACAGTCAAGGAACTATAAAATATGATATCAAAAAGAAAAAAATTGAGTCAACTAAGGTAAGAAATAAGTTGAAAGTATATTCTCTGGATATGACTAAAAGGCTTGTGTAAACTTTGAGACCCGATGGAAGATATTATCCCCTCTGTAAGAGACACTTCTTTCAGAGGGACTGGTCAGCCTATAATCTGTTCCCTTGCTTGACCAATGACTTGCGAGGATCAGAAGCTCAACAAAAATTAGACTCAAGGAACAACTATTTGAATTGATCACTTACAACTGAGCTGTTCTGCCTGAGCTCTAAAACGTCACCCAAACATCTCACGTGTGTGGAAGGCGATGGGAAATGGAAACATGTACTACAAGGCTGGGTGGTTAAGAGCCCGGCCTGGTGCAGGTGGCAGAGGAGGCAGGCCTGGAAGGTGCTCCCTCCCTGCCCTTTCCTGGTCCTCCACCTGGCCCTCCCATCAAGCCCTTTCTGCCTTGGAGCCAGACAACCCTGGCCTGAACTAGGAGGCAAAGCCAATCTCTCCTCCTCCAAGTTGTGCACGTTGAGTGTTTTATCCCAGGGCTGAGGAGGTGACTGAAACACTACGCCTGCAGAGGCCCCACTCACCAGAGCCAGCGTCTAAGCCCCTTCTCTGGCAGTTACACCAAGCCCTCCACCAATACTGAAATGGCAATGGCCAGTCCATGACAAACACCACTTGTAACTCTGGCTCTGCTGGCACCACCACCCAAGGCTGCTGAGTGCCTCACAGTCCCAAGCGAGCCTGGAAAAGCTGCACAGCATGGTGCTGCAGTACCCGAAACATACTGCGGGCACCCATCAACAACTGGCCTCACTCTCCTAGCAGCACGCTTAATGTAGTGACCAACTGTGGCCGCTGGTGCAAGTGGCACCTCTCATCTGCTTTGCATCTCCCTTCTTGTCTCAAAAACTGGAATCACTTTATCTAGTCGTATCTGGCATTCAAGAGGAAATACATCTAGACATGAATTAGTTGTGCTACTGCAAGCCAGGTGGATTGAATTCAGTTCCCTATCTTCCTAAAAGGACAAAAAACCAGCGAAACAGAGGCTGTGGCACTAGCTGAAGTGACTCTCCCTGGTCACCATGGGGAAGCCAAGCGGCTACAATATGTCTGGGGCTAGGAAGACCAGGAAACCCTCGGGAGAGTCACTACAGGGATCTTCCCTGGCAGCTGTTGGCAGAAGGCATCCTCACGGCACACTGTTAACGAGCAGGGCTCAGACACTCAGGGCTGAGAACTAAGGCAGTACGCTAGCAGTAGAGTCCAGCAGCCGCGACTCCAGTGCAAGGAAAAGCAATCTGCCCTCTGAAGAGAAACGGGTAGGCTGTGTGCATAGATGAAAACTGGGGGCTACAGCCACCTCCTGTCCCTTCTCTCCTCTCATGTGCAGTAAGCACTCCTGTCTTTTCCCTTAATTTCTTCTTCCTTTTCCCCAATCACACAGATGGAAAATCAGCAGGAGTTAAATTTAGGCTGCAAAATATTAAGGAAATCGCCATGGAACCGGAGATAGCATGGCACCCACACTGGTCATGCTGTGACACCACCTCTAGACATGGCACCTCTGCTTGCACAGGGATTTCATTTTACAGGAAAAACTGCTTCTGTAGGTAGCTAGGAAAATAGGATTCTTTCTACATGGCTAATGAGAAAAAGAAGTGAGCAGAAAGAAGACAAAAGAAAAGGGTGGTGAGGCTAGGAAGGGATTCAATATTCCACACTCCTAGGATGGTCCAGCTTCTCATTTCCTCTACTTTGGGAATGCCTCCCAGCACACAGAGGTAAAGTCCTGGGCCACAAGTACACATTACAACTCTGCATGTCCTGGCTCCAGGAGAGACAGAGATCTATCTGATTGGAACAAGGATAATCTAGTCCTTTCTTGCTTAAACATATATTGAGCCAAGCACAATAGTACAGACCTGTACTGTCGGCACTCTGGGAGGCTGAGGATGGAGGATCACAAATGTGAGCCTAGACTTGGCAATTCAGTGATTTAACAAGATCTTGTCTCAAAATAAAAGGTCTTTCAAAGGCTAGAGATGTAGCTCAGTGTGAAGGCCCTAGGTTCAATGTCCAGTATGTCCAAAGACAAAAGAGAATATCCAGCTCTGCTGCTTTCTGTTCCACGTTTCTTGAGTTCAATTCATCATTCAACTGCCAGGAGAGGTCCCATAAATACCTTCCCCCTCCTTAAACTAGTGAATGTCAATTTATTGCCACATGCTATTAAGACTTCAAGGAAGTAATGAAATATGGAAGGTTCTCATTTTAATGTACCATAGGCAGGCATTTCCTTGCTTCCTCTTACCCCACTCAGAAGCTTAACTCCCAGCAAGACAGTTTTGCCTGCATTGTGGTGACATTAAAATTCTCATGCCTAACATGCTTTTTCACATCCTGCTATTTTGCAAGAGAGCACATTTGCTTGACACCGAAGTCGCTCATTTCAGCAGCAGTTCCCTGTCTAAGGCACTGTTGTCAGGCATCAGCAGTTCCTGGCATCTCGTGACGCCTGCCCAGGCCAAGAACGCCAACTGCATGACTGCTGATTAACAGGGGAAGTGATTTTCCCCTTAAAAGATACTTAATGCAAATAAAAGGCGGCCACATCCAACCTGTTTCTGCTGTCCCTGTGCTCTGGCTTCTCTCTGTCATCTTATGGGTCATGGGAGTATCAGCTCCAACATTCAATGTTACCACCTTTCTAATCCACATTACATGACAAGGGCTGCTCCCAGCTCATTCTGATCCCCAATCTCTTCTACTCCTGCCTCTCTCATCTGCTGTCTTAGCCCTGGGTACAGATCAGTTATTGTACCCAAGTTTCTGTTTTGACAACTGGAGAGGCCCCCAGTCTAGCCCCCATCTTGTCTCCTCCTAGCACAGGACACCTACTTTCAATTTCCAATCCTGTCCCTGAGGACTGGCAGCATATTGAGAGCTCAAGACCCACAGACAGAATTCTCAGTGGTCATTCATGCGAATATGGATGCAAGGAGGTCCTGTCCACTCCTTCCCAAGGGTCTGTGTGCTTCTCCACCTCGAACCCCCAGGAGCCACAGGTGCAGTAGAGGGCTGGGGCTCTTCACCTGACATGTCACAGGCTGGCTAGCTCTCACACAGCACAGCTCCCGGGCATGGACTCCTACTCTATCCTATAAACAGCATCTGCCCTCCACTAAAACTCAGGGACACTGTCCTCTACAGCAAATACAACAAGCTCCCACCGAAACTAGACATAGCCCAACTAAGTATGCATACACAGTTTAGAAATATAACAAGTAGATCACTAAAGGAAAAAATATTTCTAATTCATATAAACTGGAAACTTTCCAATACAGCACTATTAAAACAACAATATAATACAAAATGGTACTTCCTTTTTCAATCACCAGAAAGTTTTAAAAATAGAAAAAGACAACAACCACATTCTAAATTCTAAACATATTCTGCCATAGCCTTACATAAAGTGACCATCCAATTCCCAAGAGTTTTAGCAGCAATTTCTTGATACAAAACATGGAAGGTGCAACACAATCAATAGTGTATATTGCCACTCTCTAGTAATATAAATTAAGGTCTCCTTCAATTAATCAATCAATGCTGAATTTATTTCCTGTTTTTGTTTTTTGTTTTCTAGACAGGATATTACTATGTGGTTCAGATCGGCCTCAGACTCACTAAGCATCAAAAATACAAAGTGGCAAAACAGATATTGTGACTGCATTATTTAATAATTATCTACTCAAAACCTAAACAGGTATACACATAAACCCTTTTGTAATATACACTCTTGAAGTAAAGGAATAGCATTTAAATAGTTTCAGCACAAAAAGCAGACACAATAAATTCTTGCTGAATGAAGACCACAGACCAGGGCTCAGAAGGCCACAACGGAGTCAAGCATGCCAAAAGGATCACTGTGAAAAGCCCCCACAGAGGACCTTAGGGTCGGACCAAGTGGCACCTGAGTTCTTAGAAATCCTTTTCCCACAACAAACCCAACAAACCCCTGATAGATCAGTAATTCTAATGCAAAACACCTCTCACATCAGGGACTAATTTAATCTTTTTATTTTTTCACCAATCACTTTTCCTCCATTCTAAAACTACATTCCATAACCTTTTCCTCAATTCAACACCCTGTTTAATATTATCTTTTAGAACCTTATTTTAGCACTAGTTTATTTTTGTATTGCTTCTCTGTATTTCTGGCATCTGGAAACAAGTTAATGGGCAATATATTTATCTTCTGAATTCCTATTCAAAAACATGTTTCTCTGCTTTACAAAAGAAGTTACAGAAAGTTGAGCTCTCATGAAGAAAACAAATTATCTGATGGGATAATAATAGTTTAAACTATAATTCTAACAAGCCAGAGAATTGTTTACTAATGTCATTGTTTTACCATCTTTAATTATTTTACAAAAACAAATACTTTAATAGATCCCTTAATGATATCATATGAAGGAATGCAAATATCTAACTCCAAACCTGTAAATAGTTAATCAGAAGGGTGAGACACAACCAAAAATACACATGGACATCAACATGCCCAACATGCCAACTTCTATAGTTTAACAAAGCACAAGAACACACACACACAGATATAATTAATAATTATAGCCATTCTTGACATTAAATAATACCAAAGGAGCAATTTGATGGTAAAATGTACTACTTTTCTTCCATTAAAACAAGACCTTCATTGGAATGTAATGCTGCTTTTACCAGGCAACAGCAGAATACGCAAAGTAACAAATAAACTCTGAGCTAAACTGTATGTCAGCAAGCAGAGTGGGAAGAAGGAAGGCTGGAACTGAGGCTCCTGTAGAAGACTGTCAGTGTGGCCAAGCTTGGTCCAGAGAGGCAGATTATTAATGACAGTGTGAGTTGTGGGGCTGGAAGAATGGCCAGCATAGGAGTTCCTAGAGTGTGAGGCCCTGGGTAAGTCCCCAGCATGGTGACAAAGGTACACAAGAGAACAGCAGAGCAGACAAGAACAGAATTAGTCAAACTAAGGAAATTCAAAGTGCATGAAAACCCAGAGAAAAATAATAATAAACTTTCTAAGAAAAATACAATATTTTTCTCCAAGCAATGAACACAGTGCACCAACTGCACACTCAAGAAAGGCACAGAGGGCACTTTTCCTGCTCTGCCCTGTGCTGCTCCTGTACCTGTGGCAGACAGCAGTGGCCTCGATGTCTTAACAGGCTCCCATCTGCTCCTGCCAGGGCAGACACCCAGCACCAACCCCGGTGTGGTGATGCAAGTGAAGACAAGCTGGGAATCACGGACCTTATTTACTCTGGTGACTCACATGGCAATCTGGGTCTCAGTGGAGGAGGCAGAGAACACAAATGTTATGATGCATTTTTCATTAATATTTATTACACAACTAATGCAAACAACAAAGATTTGCCTGCTCATGACAGTTTTGACAAAGAAAACATCGTCTGAAAACCTTCGGGACTGGATCCAAGGGAACCAGCAAGTTCCACCATTCACACCCAGGCTCCCACTCCTCTCCTTCCTTCCCCTTGGCCCCTTCATACCACCCCTCCCCTTCCTCCAGAAGGCTTCTCCTGGAGCCTCTTGAGACACTGCTGTCTCCCAGCAGAGCTCAGCCCCACAAGAACAGCACAACTCTGCAATGACATTCAAAAGTAAGGCTTCCTCTACTGGCACTCCAGAAGTAGAGAAACAGCAACGCATCAGGTTTCATCTTGACCAAAGACATAACTCATCTCATTCATTTCTGGATATCTTAAATTAAGTGAAATATATAAAGCACATGCACTAACCCAACTTATTTGAAAACACCCAGTACTATGTCTTAATGAGCAACATCATAGAGACACAACTTGGAATTCGGAGTCAGAGAGACTGAGGTTTTTACTCAAAGTAATCTGATCAGCACCTAAATATGTCTAGGGTGAACAGAAAAAGAAGTGCAAGAAAGCATGTATTAATCATCTTTTCACTTCATAGTGAATAATCTTAATTTTTAAAGATTGATGGTAAACATTTACTTTCTCAAGACTGTAATTTTTTGACAATGTTTTTTTAAATGTATTTATTTTATTTTCTGTATTTAGAGCAGGGTCTACAGGGTCTTACTACATAGATAGGACTCACAGTCATTCTTCTGTTTACAGCCTCCCAAGCACTGGGATTACAGGCTCGCGCCACCACTCCCTGTCTCAATCAGTGTGCCCCGGGGACTGAGTATAGCACACCGAGGACCAAACCCCGGCCGCTGCACTCTGCCTAAGCAGGGGCTTTAGGCCACTGAGCTATCAGGCTGGCCTGTATTTAATGTATTTAGTACAGGCTCTACAGGGTCTCACTACAGATCAGACTTGTAGTGGTCCTCCTGTTTTCAGCCTCTCAAGGGCTGGGACTACAGGCATGCGCTACCATACCCAGTCAGTCCCATCTCAGCGCACCCCGAGGGCAGGGCCAGCAGGGCACACCGGGGCTCGAACCCCAGTCCCTGCGCCTGGACAATATGCTTATAATCTATGTATGTTTATTCCCTCAATAAATGTATATTAAAAACCAATTACAAGCCTATGTCATTTGTTTACAAAGACAATAAGGTTTGTTGAAATCTATTATACAAGGTGTGGTTACGTCCGACAACTAAACATTTTTTTTCCTAAATTCTCCTCTATATTCAGCACAGTGATAACACATTAAATAAATATTCCTTGACTGCTAAGTATTTCTTCCTTTATATTCTGTTACATGTTTGCAATGAAAGCTCTCAGTAAGCAGATTTAATAGTGATTATATAAAGAAGCCTAGCAAAGAGGAATTAGAAAAAAAAATGCCATGCAATGAGAATTTTTCCACAACTACCCCCATGGCTATAACAGAATCATTAGGTGAAAAGCCACCGGCCACTCATTTAGCTGCCTGTGAGCTCCGCAGAAACACGGGGAAGACATAGGCCTTGGTCTGCTGCCCGTCAGACACAGGACCTGGATTCATAACCATTGACAGCATCACTCTCCAAGGATGCAAGCTTCAAGGTTCCTCCACTTGTGAACACTTTTCAAACTGACTAGGCTCACTATACTTTAAGAATAAGACCTAATCAGCTGCTGTACCCTGCCCCTGTGCATGCTGAGCCAGCCACTGAGACGGCACGGTGGCACATGCCTGTAGTTCCAGTGCTAGGGAGGCTGAAAACATGAGGATCACTATGAGTCCAAGCTGTGTAGTGTGACCCCATGCCATATATACTAAAAAATAAATAAAATCAGCTGCTGTATTGTACTTATAAAATAACATTGGGAAAAGATGAAAAATGGGGAATTGACATGCTTTTTGGAAGTTCCTGTGAATATATAATTATTTCAAAACTTAAATTCTTTTGTTAAGAAGGTAATAAGTTTTAGTAAGTGCCAAGATAAAGTAAAACGGGTAAATTGTTTCTTTAAATTCAGACACAACATATACTAGATAATTTAACATTTGGAGAAAATACTTATAAGAACTCTATTTAGAGGTGTGAATCACATACAAAATAATTAATTCCCTCCCAAATTATACAATGTATAAAGTGAAATGTACATGTATAAATATTTTAGCTACAGAAACACAATACAGAACAATCTGGGTGGGACTTTTTTCTTCTTTTGTCAGTGCTACTGTTGAACCCCCAGCCTTCCCAAGGAGCTACATCCCCAGTCGTTTTTTTTTGTTTGTTTGTTTGTTTTTAAATTACAAGACAAAAGTCTTGTTAAGTCCTTCAGTTTCCAGGCTGGGCTCCAACCTACAGTCTTCCTGCCTCAGCCTCTCAAGAGTGTGGCAATTACAGGTGTGCACCACCACATCTGGCTTGGAGATAGCTTTTTAATAGGGCAAATAACAGCCATGTATCAGATTCCTATTTTTTTTTAAGTTATTATTAAGTTGGCCTTCTTTTGGTCCATTCTATCCGGAGAACAGAGGGTGGCAAGCTAGGCAGAAATATTATACAGGAAGAAGAGGCCAGGCTGCATACTAAAAACACAGCCAATTCTCCAAGCACTGACCACATACCTATTGCAACACATCAAAAATCACCATCACATGATCTCCAGTCACAGTATTAGTACCAAGGGCCTATGAAACTGAGGAAAGAGAAAAAGAGTTGGTGCAAGTCTCAGTTGTCACTATTACCCTGAGGACCTGGAGTGGACAGGTGCCAGCAGGCAAAAACCAGCAGCCAGACAGATGGGTCACCTGTCCAGGAATGCAGCTCACAGGGAGAGGCAGGAAGAGAATCTTAATGCTGGGATTTAAGAAGTATCATTACACAAAGGCACTGGTCTTAATAGGCAATAATAACAAATTCTTCAAAGAATTAGGCCATACAGACAAAAAACAAAAACTGTAGGGCCGGGGAGATGGCTCAGTGGAATAAGCGCTTCCCTGGCAAGTGCAAGGGTCTGAGTTCAATCCCCGGTTCCGCAAAACAAACAAACAAACAAAAAAAACCCTGTAATTATTTAAAACCCTCATTCAGTAATTCTCTAAACTTGCAAATAGAAGGATAGCCCCGCACACCCACTGTGGCCTCACAGGCACCTAACTTATTCATTAAAGCTTCTGACGGAAAAAAAAAAAAAAAAAAAGCTTCTGACGGGACTTCTCGACCTCCCTGAAATGGGATGTCTAGGACACCTTGCATCCACTCTCCTCACTAAGGACTGGCCTGGCTTAAGCCTCACGCACCCAGTCAATACAATGCTCTCCTGTGCAGCATTACAAAACAACAATACTTACACCTAACACCATGCTTCGTGCTGGGCTAAATTAAATGCCGTGCACACAGACTGATGCACAGGGTGAAGCAATGACAGAAGTTTAAAAGGAAATTTTATGGGAGAAAACCTGAACCTAAGAAACCACTGTCTTCTTTGAGAAAACCAGGGCACACATCCAACAGTAAGGCCACTATATAACAAAAATGGAACTAAGACCTTGCCCACACATAAGTATTGAAGGGACCACCTAAAAAGCCTCAAGCTCAAAACCTCAGTGTTTTAGTGACATTAAAAGTTGGTCAAAATCGAGCACAATGCTATGAAAGATCAATAATCCAACATTTATGATCAATACGTCACAGTCTACTGAACACATGGCTTTTGGTTGAACAACAACTAGGGAGGCGCACTCAGATCACTGACACTGCTAGGACGTCCTGCCCAGCCTCCACAAGTCAGGTGCAACCCCCCCAGCTCTCCCTCATCCTGCAGTCTCAGGAGCATGCAAGACCCAGTAGATAGAACAGGGTGCCCGAGGTTCAGGAAGGGGACTTCAAGTCACAGGTGATGGTCCCTGCCCAGAACACCACATGTTCCAGGGCTGAGAGGCACTTGCTGCACCCCTATTGCCTCCCTCAAAAGAAAGGGAAACAGACCCAAGAACAAGCTAAAAATGTTCCATAATGAACCCGTCTTTACCAACTGTGGACATCAATTATTCCTACATTTCTTTACTTCTTCTTTATTATCATATGTTGATAAAGGATGAATATATAAATTTCCCAAGTTGTACTTGGCATTTCTTGAGTGTGACATTTGTGGAATGATAAGGCTGTTGGGCCACAGTAAGGGATTTGGGGAATCTGTCTAGAGATTTCAGGGAGAGAACACTGACAGGAAAGAGTGAACAGGACCCATTCACCAAGTGTTTATCGAGCACCTCTGGGCACAGCTCCTTGCCAGGGCTTTCCACATGGTATTTAGCAAAGCAGCCCATATCCACGAGAGCCAGTTGTCACTCCATGCCACCACCAGCATCTTCTCTCCAGTCTGCAGTAATTAGTCCCACATACAGTGATCCCATAACTCAACAAACACCAGTGACACAGAAATTTAGAAGTCAGGAAGGGAGGCAGAATGCAGCCAGCGTTTCCCTTCTGGGCCTTAGCAGGGAAGGCTGGGAAGAGCCCTCCTGGAGCCCCAGGGAGGGTGCTCAGGGAACCTGAGGAGGGGCAGCCTAGGCCCTGCTCAGGTGGATGAAACCTGTGCCAGACAGAATGTACATTTAGAACTTCAGGGAGAAGATGGGGCATGGCAGGCCCCACACTCACTGGCTCAGAAGCCAGAGTCGCAGTGCCCCAGGCTGCAGCCTTCTGGGTCCTCTGCCCTTGAAACAGCAAGCAGCCTCCAGCCTGAGGCTCAGTGCCCACTCAGCACCAGCCGCACCCTCAACTCCTCCTGCCCTGCCCAGTGTCACCTTAGCAAAGACCTTCTCACACAGCAGAGGCCATGCCACCCAGCCCTTGGCACTCTTCACCCAGCCTCCCCTACTCAGTGGCACTCAGAACACACTGTGGCAGGGTGAAGCTGACAGTGGCACCAAGACAGCCCTACAGAATTCATAACTGTCACACTCTATAAGAACTGACAGTCGCCAGCAGCCTCACTACCAACAGCATGGCCTCGTCATTTCACCCTAAGACAGCACTGGAACGCTCCGCACCGTACAGAGCACACAGCACAACCTGAGCTTCTCTGAAAATGAATGCAGGGGGCCGAGGAGATAGCTTGGCGGGCTAAGTGCCTGCCTGGCAAGCACAAGGATCCAGGTTAGATCCTGGGTACCACATGCCATGCCGACCCCAGAACCCTAGGCACACTGTGCTGGCCACCAAAACTGGGCATGGTGGCACATGCCTATAATCCCAGCAATGGGGGGGCTGAGACAGGAGCAACACTAGGGAGTCTAAGATACATAGTGAGACCCTGTACCAAGTAAATAAATAAATAAAAGATTTTTTATAAATTTAAAAATGAAAGCAGGCCAGCAATCCCAGCACTAAGGAGGATTGATGTGAGTTTGGGACCAGTCTGGGCTACATAGCAACACCCTGTCTCAAAAACAAACAACAACAACAAATGAATGTCAGCGAAGAGCAAACTGTTTAGAAGCGTGGAGGTCCCAGTTCACAAGAAAATCTGGACAGGCCAGGACTTCCTGTTTTCTCAGCACTTTGACAACACTGAGGAGCAGGTACCCAGGAATTCTAATGAAGAAAACCTATATTGAGTGGAAAGACAATTTCACATTTTTCAAAATCTTACACAGTGTGACAGAGACACCATTCTGGAAAGAACATGCAAGGTGATAGAGTGAGGCTGAGCCCTCCTAGACTCAAGAGCTTGTAATGACCATGGCACCACCTCTGCGGAGAAGGCAGGCTGCAGCCAGACAGAGAGGAATGGGTGCTCAAGGATCAGTGCAAACAGGCCCGAGCTAACCTGGACAAGGGGCCTTCAGAGACCGGGGAGTGGGCAGCCACTGCCAGACTGTCACCAAGGCTTAGGGGAGGCACCACGAATTTTTACTGAAACTGAGAAAGCAGGTGGGACACATGTTTTGGGAAAGACAATGGGCTAGGTTTCCTACACCGTCAGGTTGATGCGGCTGCAGTGGACACGTCTCAGTGGCTACCTCTAACTACCTCTAAGCAGCTAACTCTGGCTCAGTGGCATGGTTTGGGCTGAGATTTCTTAAGCATGAGGCTTCTAGACATACTGCTTGGGTCAGGCGCCACAGCCCAAGCCTGTAATCAAGCTACTAAGAAAGACTCAGCTGCTTGAGCCCAAGAGTTCACAACCAGTGTGGGCAACATAACAAGAGCCTGTCTCATGGGGGGGAAAAAATGTAATGTTGGTATTAAACTGGATTACAAGCATGCTATTTCAAATTTGCATTGGTCTACAAATACGTGACACTCCATATGAAAAACATCTTATATCACAGCATAAAATCAGTGCTGCACATGTCAAAACTGACAGACCTGATGTAGCAATAAAAATTAAGTACACTTAAGAAATCTGCAATATAATGGTAGAGAATTAACCTAAATATAATAAGTAATGCTATAATTAATTATATATTAATGTTTCTTACAAGACCTAGGGAAAGTTCAAAGTCAATATGATTATTACAGTCTACAACGAAAAAGTAAATTGCAAAAAAAAAAAAAAAAAACCACCATGGTAATGTATAAGTTTACTTTCCAACTCCATCCCCATTTTACCTACCATAAACTTTCCCAAGTACATAGTGAGATAGACCACAAGCCAAAAATTAGCAAAAATGTCAAGGTTTTGGCCATTTGAAAACAGTATCCCAACATGTTTATTATTCCCTCATCTCTCACTCTCTTATTTTTTCCCCCCAACTACTGAGGAATTGAACTCAAGACCTTGTACTTGCCAGGCAAGCACTTATGCCACTGAGCTATCTCCCCAGGCCTATTTGCTCACGTCTGATGCCTGCACTTCCTGTTGCCATTCCCCTCCAACTCCAGGCGTCTCAGTGGAAACAGTGCTTCCTGCAGCAAGTCCCGCCAGAGCTAGAGCCTGGCTCCCAGGTGTCCCCCACCGCCGAGGTGCCCACAGCATGAGACTCTTCGCATGACCGTAACCTCCATCAGGACTATAACCTGGCATAAGCTGTGTATGTGATGAGTGACTCTGTGAAACGCTGAGTGAAAAAAGTCTCCATTTTCCTAAGCATTACAGAGATGAATGCAAACACCTCTTACTGACTGCAGTGCACCTGAACTAGGACTATGCCTATTCCTAATTTCAACGTGAGTACCTACTACATAGGGCTATCTTCTACAGATTGTGTTTCACATCCTGTTTCTAATGAATGATATGTTATTCTAAGAGAGGAACCATATTTTACTATTAAGAGCTAAATAGTAAGAGCAGTATATCTAATTCAACTCCTGCCCACACTAGACCCATAAAAAATTTCAAAGATTTTGTTATTGTACTTAAAGAAAAAATATCTACCAATTAAAGAGTCATCAAGACTTTTAAGTAAAAAACAGTCCAACGAGTTTACAAAACTTTGGTGAAATCAATGAAGAAAATATAGAATATTTCCATAGACTGGGCATGGTGGTGCACGCCTGTAATCTCAGCGGTGGGGAGGCTCTGACAGGCAGATCACTAGGAGTCCAAGTTGCACAGCGAGACCCTGTACCAAATAAATAAATGCTTTCTGATAATTTTTGAGAATTTATTCTTAATTTTTCTTAAAATGACCTACGTTGCTATTTAAAAAAGACATTTAAAAAGCTGTTATCCACTAAACAGAATAATTCCCAAATGAGTCCTTCACAAGAGGCAAATTTAATAATACAAAAGGCAAGAGACACTCTTTAAGAACTAGAGCCTTCTGGGCCTGGGGGATAGCTCAGCAGCACAGCACCTGCCTGGCAAGCACGAGATCCTGAGTGCAGTTTTTGATCCAGTACAAGAAAAAAAAAGGTTTTGTTTTAGAAATGTCTATTCTAAACTTGTCATGCTAATCTAACACTACTGAAAAATAAATACAACTGTAGACACCTAAACAGTAAATGAAATTTCATTTACTAACAATACCAAGTACTGACAAAATTGTGGGGTAACTGGGGCTCTTATACACTGCAGGAAAGAAGCAGAACTGAATGGCTACTATAGAAAATAGCTTGGCAGTTCCATAAAAATTATTTATAGTGATAAACCTACAATGATCGCGGGGCCAAATAATCTCACCCCTAGATACTAACTCAAAAAACCTAAAAACTTGTCTCTGACATACCCTGGGGCAAAAGTTTGTAATATCTTTGTGCATAACTGCCCGAAACGGAGAGCAACTCCAAAGTCCATCAGCTGGTGAGTAGATACGCAGTGGTACCTGCAGACAGGGCCCTGCTACTCAACAACAAAAGCAAAAACTCAGCGCTATGCTAGGACAGGTTGGTCCAAGCACACTGATAGATTTTGGATATTTTTTGCAGGCTGGTTTAAGAATCCAAACAAAGGCTAGTTGACAGTGTTCACACGACAATAAATAGCAAATGGACAAATCCAGAATGAGGGAGGGCCAGGTTGTGAAAACACTTATCAGCCCACCACTGAGCAGAGCACACTGCTACATCGAACAGCTGAATGAACATCACAAGCACAGTGCTGGCTGAAAGAAGATATAAAACACAACAAACTCTATGATTTCATTTACGTGAAACTTTAGAAAAGATGAGACTCTAAGCACCTGAATTAGATGACTGCTTACCACGAGAGGTTGAGGGTAGGAAGAAGACTGGCCAAAATGGGCATGAGAGGACCTTCCAGAACAAGGCAAACATTCTACAGCACATCTCCACTGGCAGTGAGGAGTACCCAACTGCGCACAGTTGGAGAAGTTGTACTGTACATGAATTACACCTTCATAAACCTGACTTCAAACAATGAAGGAAAAGCCATTTCTCATTATTAAACAGATCCTAAATGTATCAAATATACAAAGGGAAACTGGAACTTAGCAGAAACACTAAGAAGGCACATCCTGATACAACAAATATTTAAATGTCAAAAAATGAAAAGACTCTGTAATCACAAGAAATACTAAAATCCTGTGAATGATCCTGCCAAAGTGCTATAGCAATAGCTCTGTTTAACTGTGATTACAGACTCATATTAACAGAAGTCAGTATCCCTGAAGTATCTTTCTACTGGCCCCCAAATTCCACAGTATTGGTGGGACACAATCTCTATAATCTCAAATACATTTTCATTCCTATCTAAAACATCACTTAATCACTTACATATCAATTAAGTGCTGTCACTGATTCAAAAAACCAGTAGAACTTGGTTATTAGCAATGCTAGCCCTAGGCTTATAAAATTGGGGCTCAAATGTTGGCCCACTAACATCTGCCTCTCTCTCCATCTGTAGAATGGGATTAATATTTTCCTGGGGTTTCAATAAGTACATATGAAAATTACTTTTGTGTGCTCTTAATCATAAATATCACTTAGACATAATTACAAGCAAAGCATATATTATAATTATCTAACCTAATCCTAAGAATTTTAACTTTCCACAAATTTTGTACTAGAAATTTATCCCTTACTTTTCTTGGAGACGGGAGTGTCACTGTAATGCCCAGGCTGGTCTCCGACACCAGGGCTTAGACATCAACCCTCTTCAGCCTCGGAGGTGCTGGGACCACAAGGCTCTGCCAGGAAATGTATTCAATATTTATATGACCAGTGGTTCATCTTTTGTGGACTCAGTTCCTTTTGAGAAAATGATGACTACATGGTCTCTTTACCCAGAAAAAGTGCAAGGGAACGCTATGTTTTGCATATGATTTCTGTAGACCAAATTTCATTAAACATATGCATAAAATTAAGAATGCCTGGTGAAAACTCTCAAAAGCTACAGAGTTGAAAAGTGGAATTTAAAGAATCTTCCAAGTAGAGAATCTAATTGATACTGAAACGTTACATCCTGATTTAAGTTTTTGGTCAGATATTTCAAGTACCAAGATCAGAGCATCATGATTTCTAATTCAGATTTTTTTTTTGCAGAAATTTCAAGTTAGAAGCATATTTTTCAATGGATCTATTTCACCTCTGGCACAGAAACTTGTAGCAAAAACCTGTATCTCTGGTAACTGGAGACAGAATGGTTTAAAAGCATAACTAACACACACTATGTGCTCAAGCATCACAGGAAGAGTCCTCAAGCCTAATTCAATATATATATACATATATATACATATATATTATATAAAAGCACACCAAGCTAATTCCTATATTTGGAGTCCCATGGTAAGTTTTTATTTTTAAAGTGTGATTCTTAAATAAATTAATAAGGTGTAATGCTTTGTTTACTAGACCTACGCATGAAGACCCGGTCTAGTTTCCATAATGAACATATTCCTGGTCCTATTTTCTTATGTTCATTTGTGGCAGGGCATGACGGTCGAAACTAATTGTTCTAAGTATGCTACCAAACAAATACCAACCTGGAAATACGCGACCTCGAGGCAGGTTTTGTTTTCCTGTTTTGTTTGGATTCCTGATGACACAATAACTATTTGGCACTAACCAATTTCTGCCCATTACTAACAAAAATAGTTTTCCACATGCATAAACATCATTTTCCCCAAGAAAGCGCCTAACCATTTTCAAGAGACTGAATGTCCCAGCCAGAGTCCAGATGCCTAGTAAACATCTGCTAGATCTGGGGTACCACCCCACGTCAGTGCACAAGGACCTGACAAGGCCATCTCTGAACCGAATGAGATGAAACACAGGACCTCACGCTCCAACACTGGCCAGATGGCTTTGGTCATAAAGGTCATGGGTGTTTTTAAACCACCGCGTAAGCGTGAATTGAATGTTTGGGATGCCACCGCATCCCCTGCACAGGAGGAGGGCAGGAGCACCTCTGGTCCCTCCCCACCATGGGGTGGCAGGAGCATCTCTGGCTCCTTCTCAAGGGAAGTGTTCCGGGCGTGGGAGTGGGGGGCGCGCGAGTGGGGCGCGAGGAGCCCAGAGCTCGGGAGCCCGCAGCCTGGAGCTGGCGTGGGATGAGGCCTGGCTGCGAGGCGCGGGCCAGCGGACCTCGGAGACCGCGGGTGGGGGGTGTGGACCGCGCCCACCCGGTGCGCAGGTCGCCTTCATCCCCGCCGCTCCCCGAGGCCACCCCTTGCCCCTCCCCCACCCGGACCCCGGACCTGCCGGACCCCGGGCCCAGCGCCGGCGCCTCCTCCGGGCCTTGAGGACGCGGGCCAGGCCAGCGCTGGTGGCGGCAGCCGGGTGCAGCAGTTGGGCCGCGGCCTGCGCCCAGGGCTGGGTGGGAGCCCTCGCCAGGCGCGCACAATGCGGGGCCGCGGACTCACCGGAGGGGGACGAGGACGCTTCTAGGGACCGCCGTGACAGCGCCGGAAACCGCGCCTGGCCCGGGATCAGGTCCGCGGGCGGCGTCCGAGGCGACTGGGACTGCGCCGCCGTCTACCCGGCTCCGGACCTGGCCCCCGTGCCGCCGCGCCCCGCTGCGCGCCCGGCGTCCGAGGCGACTGGGACTGCGCCGCCGTC
>NW_004524604.1:5932544-5935321 GCF_000260255.1 Octodon degus | reverse complement strand
CGGCCGGGCGCGCCTCCTCCTTCCCCGAGAGCCGCGGTCGGCCCTCCGGCCCCGCGCCGCCGCCGTGCGCCCAAGGGCGCCCTGGAGCCGAGAGCTCTGCCCTGGGGGCGAACCCGCGCGCGGCCTGGGTCGCGCTCCAGTTGTGGCCGTGGGGACAAACTGAGTGAGCCGAGAGCCCCGGACCCCCACCCCGCCTTGCACCCCGGAGGGCAAATCTTCCGAGTGGCGAATTGCTCTCGGAGATGAGGCAGTAGGGCTTGCCGTCGGCTGCGCTTCGGGGTGGCCCTGGCGCCTCGGGAATTGGGCCCATTTGTCCTGACCGCCTCACCGAGGCCGCGTTCTGCCGCCCAGCCCGCACTGCGTGGGAGGAGCCGCGGGGGTCCGCTTCTGGGGGCGCCTTCGCGCAGCAGACGGCGCCCGGCCTTGCAGAACACGCGAGAGGCGTTCAAAGGTTATTTCTCCAAGAGCCCGAGTGAAAAAAATGTCTTAAAATGTAGTTTTAAATTATTAAAATGGGTCATTTTAAGGTTCAAATCTGAGATTCTACTATTGTAAAAATGTAGGAGTTTCAGAGCTCCGAAAAAATGTTCCAAAGCAAAGCTAAAATGTATTTAATAAAAGTAGTGGCCTTCGAGGCTCGGGAGTCAGGTCTACCTTCCATCCTCCCAGAGCAGCTCCACCTTCCAGGTTAAGGCCTCAGTTACCTGTCTTTTCAGCGCCAGTAACTCTTCTACTTGAGACCCATAACGCGCACCACAGCCGAAAAGTCTTAAACCCAAGGAAAGATTCAGAGACAGCGTTGTTTAATACATTTTGGATTAAATGACTAAAAAACATACCTATGGGGAGGAGGGGGGTACTAGTGTTTTTTCCTTGTGGCCTTCCTGTTCTCTAGATTTTGGGTTTCTCCAGGCCACCATGATAAAATTATCACAAAATTCTCAACTCGGGTATTTACTCATAAAAGTAAAGAAAAACATATTGGACGACAGGAATGCACACAGTGAGACAATCAGCTGACTTCCTTTAAAATTGAGGCCAAAACACATTTTTAAAGAGCAATTCCCTATTAAATAGGAAGTTTCAGCGCTCTTGTTACTAAGATTTTGTTTACACTGATGGAAGAAAAATTCCACATTTAAAAATTAACTATTACTTCATTATTCGTTTTTTTAAAAATAAATTGTAATAAAGTTCACGCAGTTGCATGAGGTGTTATGAACAAAATCTCACAAATGTTTTTAAGTGACTGACAAAAGAAGCAAGGTTTACAGAAGCCACATAAACATAAGCGTAATGGTACGTAGTATCCAGAGAAATCAGACCCTTCACATTTACTTTTTTTGCAGCTGTGTCAAATCTGTCATTATTACAGCGCTTACCTTTAGTCTTTGTTGCCAGCTAAATAAAGCTTCTCTGTCATCTTAGGCTTGGGTATTTAAAAAAAAAAAATTTAAATTATTCAGACCAGGTTCTCCTGCAACATGACCATTGTTTCCTATGCATGCACTCTCCGATGAACTCAAGGTCCTCTATAAAACAAAGAATTGTGTTAAAGTGAGATAAACCCTTTGTGCGAGGCCAGATGGAAGGAGATCCGGGCATGTGCAGCAGACTCCTCTGGGAATGGAGGGGCAGGCGTGAAGGGCTATTTCTAAACAGTTCTTTACCACAAACCTGGTCCCTAACTCAGCATCCACAAAGAAGGGGATTGTGGAGGGCAAGGATCCAGAGGTTATACGGAACAATGAATAAAATCCAGGCTTGCTTTAGTATGAATAAAAATTCTATGATCAGAACTTTACTGGAGAGGGGATGGAGTTAAAAAGGCTCATAAAAAATATCTGGGACAAAGAAGAACATTAAATATATGTAAAAGCAGATTGGGAATTGTTACACAATATGTATTGAAAAGCCACTGTTTACACAAGTATTTCTTTTACATTTGTTTTTAAGATTAAAGAATTAAACACAGGCACATAGGGCTATCCTAGAAATATATAGATTGGTAAATTATAGAATTCTATGATATTACCAGAACATAGAGTGGCACATAATGGTAGAACAAAATCACAAGGAAGGTTTTTAACTGACACACTCGAAACTTACTAATGCACTAAATTGTATGTATAACTGTTATATTTTAAATATCTTTCCTTCTTCCCAGGCTATTAGCTGCAACAATAGAATTACCATATTGTTTTTTCTTGTTTCAAAGAACCAGATGGAAGAGAAACTGAGCAAGCAAATGAAAGGCTCAGGGGAATCAGAGGAATTGAGCGTTTGTTAAAACCATATCCAGATCACAAGAAGATGGTCCTTGGTAAATGTGCAGTTTTGGTCTCACAATCTTAGGAAAGAACAGTAACCATATTTCAGTTCCGTGTCGTCCTCTGATGGCCTGTTAAAGATCAAGTGAATAATGACAAGCTGCATTATCTGCACTGATGGAAATGGAGTATCATTCTTCACTCCTCAATTTAGAGAACTCCTGGTAATTAACTGGTGAGCTGTCCCCAAGACAGGGCCATTTAGAGTCATTACTGAACTCTAATGGGGAGGGGGGAGATGCTTTCAGAAAGTTCCAATTAGAAGCATTTTCTCTTGTTCTTAGAAGTACACACATTCAAAGGAGGTATGGGAGCGTTCATTTTCTGGAGAGTGTGGCTTGGCATATTGTCTCTGTTCCTGTTGATACTTAAGTAAATAATACAAGGTAAAGATCTTTAAACTTCAGAGTATAGGACTACATGAGCGAACTGAATTTTTTTTTATTT
>NW_004524604.1:5928948-5932444 GCF_000260255.1 Octodon degus | reverse complement strand
CTGAATAGTAGCATGTGTGCTCTTGTTCATCATAATGACCAGGATTATAATAGCAAAAGTGCTTTTAAAAGGATTTTTATCATTATGAATATTTCTCTTTTTATTATTTTAAAGAGCATAAAAAATAATTAAAAAATAAAACTAGATCCTTACTCTTAAATGAAATAAATGGGGCACATGTGTTCAAAAAGCATAAAAAATAATTAAAAAATTAGGAATGATACACAATTTCACTGAATAAAGTATGAATTTGACAATAAGTATTTCTCTATGAAGCTTAAATTTCTATTGTCAATTCTTTAAGATTTCTTTAGAGAGTTATGAAAAGTTTAGATTTTTAAAATCAGAATCTTATGGGGCCGGCCAGATAGCACAGCGGACTAAAATGCCTGCTTTGGCACAGTGCAGCAGCCAGATTCGATCCCCCGCGTGCCATGCCAGCCCCGCCACCGAGTTGCACTGAGAGGGTAAATGAGACTGGGTGTGGTGGCCCACACCTGTAATCCCAGCACTTAAGAGGGAATCACTGAGTCCAGTCTACAGAGTGAGACCCTATACACCCTGCCCTAAATTCATAAATAAATAAATAAAGCCAGGATCTTAGTTGGGCATGGTGGCACACACCTATAATCTTTGTGAGTTTAAAACCAGCCTGGGCTACAAAGTGAGCTCAAGGCCAACCTGAAGGGAAGGAACAGGCCAATCTGTTTTTTTGAGAGACCCTGTCTCAAAAAAAAACACAGAAAAAGCATAAAACCACGATCTTTAAAATGTTTTTACAGGTAAAACATAGCAATATATGCACTAGATTTATTTCACTCACTAAAAAATTGTGACCACATAGCAACAACAATAATAATATAATAGCTTTCTAAAGAACATTTTGTGCAAACCATGAAGCAATGAGCGTGAGACCCAGGTCTCTTGATTGGCTGAAAGACCAAAGCAAGGGTTTTTTTTTTTTGGTTTGTTTGTTTGTTTGTTTGTTTTGGGGTATTTGACATGAGGTCTCTTTAAGTAGCTTGGGCAGGGCTTAAACTCACTAGGTAGCCCAGGCAGACATCAGACTTGCAGTGATCCTCCTGCCTCAGCCTCTCAAGTGCTGGGGTTACGGGTGTGCACTACCCATCAGAGTTTTTAAGATTTATCTTACTGATGAGAAATAGAAGCCAATAAAATGTTTAACTTTGCTATGTCAATTTAAACACTTGAAATTGTATTTATAGGATTATTGTTCAGTCCTTATTTTTCTTAGAAATAAAGCTAAATAAGTAAATTAAGTTTTCCTTCTTAAAAAAGAATGAGAATTACTTGCAACGAAACAAGTAAAAACACCCACTCAGATTGAAAAACAGTTGTAGAAAGTTTAAGTTTGCCTAAAAAAAAAATGAATTTTAAAAATCTAAAACAATCCCTATTCTTCCATATTCTTTTAGGGACAAAAGGTAAAACTGTCAAGCATCGTGTTACATCATGGACTGAGTGGAAATTCTGTGTCCTGCAAGACTCAGAAAAAAGAAAACGCAATTACCTGAGTAAGGTAAAATACTGCCATCTGCTGATCAGGGTGATCACATCAGCCCTCCAGATCCGCAAGCATCAAGACGGACTGTGGATTTATCCCACATGTCTTTTAATCTTGCTAAAAAGCACCACATTGGAGATAGAAACATTAATCAGTCTCCTACATGAAAATTTAGGACTTTATGACTCATCAGCCTGTGATTGCTGTTGTTAACTTTGAAAATGAACTAACACTTAAAAGTGAATATGTCCTTCATTTAACCAGATTTGGTTAGACCCGCAGCAGTTACATCGCTAAAATGTAAATGAGGTGGGGCTGGGGAGATGGCTCAGTGGAATAAGTGCTTCCCTGGCAAGCTCAAGGGCCTGAGTTCAATCCCCGGTTCCGCAAAAAAAAAAAAAAACCCAAAAAAAAAAATGTAAATGAGGAAATGCTTATTGAATTAGCCACTTTCCCATGCCTGTAACAGATACCTGACAACTGCAACTTGAAGGAAGAGAGGCTCATTTTGGTCCACCTGGTCGTGAGCACATCACGGATTAATCCAGTGTGGCCCTGTGATCCACCTGCCCTCCCAAAGTCCCCCCATGAACAAACGACTTTGGGGGGACATTTTAGATCTCAACTATAGTGATTTTACCTAGAATTTCTGACTAGAAATTGATAAAAGTTTGTATAAAGGCTTTCCTTATAAATGTATAACGGAACTAAATTTGGTACAGGGTCTTGCTATGCCACTTGGACTCATTGTGATCCTCCTGTCTCAGCCTCCCCAGTGTGGGGATTACAGGCATACACCACAACATGCGTCACCACCCCAGGTTTCACCATGCCCAGTTTTAGTGGCTGGCATGACCCACCCAGGGTTCCAGGGTCAGCACAGCATGTGGTGTGGAAAATTGAGCCAGGTCCCTGTGCTTGCCAGGCAGGCACTCAGGCTGCTGAGCTATCTCCCCAGCCCTAAAAAGTAATTAGTTGAACAGAAAAATTTGAAGTTGTATTCATGACTCAGTTACTCAACAAATAGTTGAGTGGCTGCTGTGCCAAAATAGTAATTCTATCACCTGCAGAGGACAGAAGCAAGGCCCAGTGTCTGTCTTCCGGGAGGGTTCCTATCTTGAAATCAGAGATATTGTCTCAATTATGTTTCTCACCCTATTGAGGGGAAAAATGAAACTCACAACCTGAAAAGCACCTGGGATGAGTTCGTGTTCTATAAAACTGAAGAATAAATTTTAGGAAAAAAAAAATTATGTTTCTCATTGTTGGAGCAAGCCTCTATCCCTTCCTTATATTGCATCCAGGCTGTCTGCCCCAGGTTGGGTGTAGAGCTCACACCCATAATCCCAGCAGCACTCACACCCATAATCCTAGTATGGGATCATGAATTAATCACCAACTCTAGAAGGCTGCCCCATGACTGCAGGAGGCTTTGGGGGGACAACTAGACACAAAGCAGAGTAGGCACGTAGAACAGTATACGACATGCTGCCAGGGGCTTCATTCTGCTCTAGGGGGTGCACACATTTTACTGCCAGCACATACACATTAACGTTTAGTAAGCACTTGTTTCTCAACTACTTATAAATAAGCACAGACTTGTCCAAGCACTGTATTTTAAACCTTTTCCCTGAGAGGTGTTTTTGTTCTCTTGCTGTTCCCAAAAGCCTCAGAAGGTAATACGCATAACACTTCAATTTCTCTCATCCCCTACATCAAATCTATTAACAAATACTACTGATTTTACTTCCTAAATATCTCTCTACTAGGAACTTTCTTTTTGTTTTCTCTGGCACTACTCTGGCTTCTCTCTCACCAACTACAGTACATCTTAACAGGCCTACCCACGTTCCCTCAGGCTTGCCCATTGTTCCTACCTGCAAATCCCCATCTCCAGGGACCAGGCACAGTGCATGGACCACCTCCATCTCTAGCATCAGCTCAAACCCTGGGTTCTTTTTTTTTTTTTTT
>NW_004524604.1:5916674-5928848 GCF_000260255.1 Octodon degus | reverse complement strand
TATTTATGTGTGTGTGTGTGTGTGTGTGTGTGTGTGGCCAGCTCAGCCCACCAGGGGGCGGGGCTGGCTGGCATGTGGGGCTGGGGGATTGAACTGTGGTCCCTGTAAGTAGGTGCTTTAGACCACTGAGCCATCTCACCAGCCCCAAACCCTGGGTTCTTATGCTCGCTTATGGCTTGCACCCAGCTTGTGTTCTTTCTCTCCTCCTTGGCATTCTCCTGCATGACTTTTGTCCATTTGCTGTCCCCTTTCCACCTACATTAAGGACACTTTTACCAAATCCTGCCATTAAATCTTTTCTTGAACCACTTACCTTTCCCTCATAACACTGACCACAGACAGAATTTTACAGTTTCACATGTTTTGACCTGACTTACCTGAGGACATCCCTTGCGGATGTCAGTTTCAGGGCTTTTTAGTGTCCTGATATAGGTAACACCACTTTCCCATGTACAAATCTTCTAGTTCATCATAGAAAATTTTGGCTAAGCAATTAAGAACTGCCATAACTTAATGAATTATAATAATTTAAGGAAGGAAGAAAATACGCCGCATTATTGATGATTCCAAACACAGACTACTTTCTCTCCTCAGAGAGCTAATTTAGTTTATTGAGTTTTTCAAATATTGTGATGAGACTGGGAAACACATTTGTTTTCTTTACATTTGCCCACTAGGTTCAGCTCTCCTGTTCACGAGTCTTGCTCATTTGGGGGCATTCTGTCCTTCAGATAATGGTGTGGGAAGGAACTGTTAAATAAGTTAGACAAGTTAAATATTGACCTAGTTTTTCCAGATCTTCTCTGTCATTAAAATGTTTTGTGCTTTCCCATTTGTTCTGGTCTCTGGACATTTTTGCCAAAATTGTATGCTATTAAAAATCAAATTCCATTTTAAACTGCACTTTGATTCTTCCATGCAACAGTGGAATGGAGGACATAATGCCAAATAAAATGATTAAAAAACAAATTATATATTTGCTTTATTTATCAGTAACTTGAGTTTCTATATGGCACCCTTCAGAAATAAATAGGCATTTCATTGTTCTGACCATTGTTGTTGGATGGCATTGAGGACTGAACCCAGAGGCTCTGTCACTGAGCTACATCCCTAACCCTTTTTATTTTGAAATGGGATCTCACCCTAAATTATGTAAGCTGACCTTGAACTTGGGACCCTCCTGCCTTAGCTTCCCAAATAGCTGGAACTATAGGCAGGAGCCACAGTGCCCAGCTTAGAGTTCTATTTTCATGCCTCATTTAGAAATTAAATTATTCTGAATTTAAATAGAGATTCTATAAAATCAACTATAGTACACATCCAACATCAAACACTTATTTTCATTTAAGTAACTCCAAATATAGTTTTATGACCTACTGTGATGATTTTTGTATCAATCTGCTAGATACTTTATAGTCAACTCTCTAAAACTACAGCCAGACACTGACAAAGGAGCTACAATCTGAGGTACAGGATCTCAGGATAAATCCTGAGGGGATTTCACTGACTTTATCAGACCCAAAAGCTACAACTCTTGTTGCATAGCTCCTGCTTTACCTGGGTCTTAACCATCCAGCAGAAAGGTATAAAAACAAAATATAAGAAGCAAAGCCATGCTATTATGTTGAACTGTAGGGAACTCAGGTCAACAATTTCTGACATTGCCAGTGAAGTGGAAGACCCAATACTATTATGGACTGAGGGGCCAGGGAGATGGCTCAGTGGAGTAAGTGCTTCTCTGGCAAGCGCAAAGGCCTGAGTTCAATCCCTGGTTCCACCAAAATAAATAAAATAAAGACTGAGCTGAATACTATTATGGACTACTGGACTCTTTTAGAGTATTTTGCTGAGTTCACACACCTACAATATTCAAATGACAGAACTAAACAAAAGGCGATACAGATGAATGTCCATTTTGTATCTGTGTATTCAGAATGGTTAGGATAGATATATAGTTACATTCTCTTAATGAATAGAGAGGATTTGTTCTAATAGTGTTTATAAATAGGATATCTTGTCGCATCTTGTACAGCAGTTAACCACTAGGAAGAATGTGTGCAATGTGTTAATTATTGAAACTGTCCTACCAATTTGATTTGAAAAATAAATAAATAAATTGAAAACAAAACAAAAAACTGCAGCCATCTTCCCTAAACTTATTTTTAGTCCTATTTCTTTTGTCTCCATTTAGCGGTCTCCATTTAATCATTCAAAATGAAAAAAAAAAAAACTACCGTGATGGAGCAATGTGGATGATGCGGGAGGATGTAATAACTTGATTATTGTTTACAGGTGGTTACTGCCTTTCCCAGACACCACTGCACCAGCAGGCTTTACCACATGACCTCTCTGACCCATGAAATGCAGATGTAAATGGCTGTGTCTTTTTGAGCAGAAGGTGAGAGCTGGAATACAGACTGCCAAGCTTAGTGTCCTGTGCCAGGACAACCAGCAATAATCCTGATGCTCCATCAGTCTGGGGCTAAAATGAGGGGATGTGAAATGCCACTGGACCTACAGTGAAAACCTACCGCATGGTCAAAACCTTAGATTTGGAATTGTATGACTGAAATGTGAAGGTTTTTTGTGAAGATGAGACACCTAGCATATGATCTTAGTTCCTTTCTCATTGCTGAGATATAATACCTTCCCTAGGCTCTAAAGAGGAGAGGTTGATTTGAGCTCACAGTTTTGTGAAGGTTTCAGCCATAGTCTGCTAGTTCCAAGGCAGGGCAGCAGGACAGAGGGGAAAGAGCTCCTGACACTATTGTAGAAAGCAGAGATCAGGGTAAAATGGAGGGAGATAGACCTCCCTCCTTGGAAACCACCTCCTCCAGCCAGACTTTACCTCCCAGCATCATGTTTAGCTATGAATTCTTCCATGGACTCATCCACCGGTGAGCATCACACCCCCATGATCCAATTGCCTCCCTAAAGCTCCACCTAGGAGCACCTGAGGCTACGAAGGGACATCTAGATATAAGCCATAGCACATATAATGACTGATCCTGCTGCCTGGGGGTGGGAATGCATATCTGTAATCTCAGCACTTTGAGAGGCTGAGGCAGTAGGACCATGAGTTTGAGGCCAGCTGGGCAACTTAGTGACTTGATAAGACCCTGTCTCAAACAAATTGGGCTATGGCTCAGACGGCCCTAAGTTCAATACCCCATACAATAAAATCAGTCGGTCAATCAGTATAATAAAGATAGCAGGTTGAATATTGCCCTTACCCAGTTCATGTTTACTCAGAATCTCAGAACATGACTTTATTAGTCAATACATCTTTGAAGATGTAATTAGGAAGATGAGGACATACTGGATTAAGGTGGGTCCTAAACCCAATGCTTGGAATTCTTATGAGAAGAAGACAAGATGTACAGACACATGCATAGGGGAAGCCATGTGACAATAGGGGCAGAGATTGGAGTGAAGCTTATGCACATCAGAGCAGCAAGGATTTCTAAGGGCCACAGCAGCTAGGGAGAAGCAAGGTCGGGTTCTTCCTAGAGCTTTCTGAAGGCACATGGGCCAGTTGACACCTTCATTTCAGATTTCAAGCCTCAAAAATTCTGAGTCAATACAACTTTGAAGTTTAGAGCCATGCAACATATAGCCCTTGGCAACTAATAGAGTTGTCAACAGATTGCACACACGAGGGTGTGGTGGCCTACCCTAGGGTGGCTTCCCAGAATATTGCCTCCTCAGGTTTGTGTCCCTTGGTGAATACCTCTGTGTGAATGTGGTCAGACCAAGTGTCTGTCTCTCACCATGGTTATCCAGCAGGCAGGGCAGGTGTGTGATTTCCTGCATGTGATTATGTGGCACCAGACTGGAGCTGTTCTCCTCTGCTGACTAGGAAGTAGCAGGTGATGTGGTCAGGAGTCCTGTGGGAAGGGCCAGAGTGCAAGATGGTGAGTGAGTATGGCTTTTGGCCAACAGTCAGCAACAAGCCAAGACTCTCAGTCTAGCAGACTGCAAAGAGCTGAACTAATGTCAAACTCAGAAACAGATCCTTCCCCAGAGGAGACATGGGGACCCCCGGCCAACATGTTGCTTGTAGTCTTCAGAAAGCCTCCCAAGGAAGACCAAGCTAAGCATCATGCTCATCTGATTGAGAGAATCGTGAGGTAACAGTACATACTATTTTAGACCATTAAGTTAGAGGTAATCCTATCAATGAATAATAGAAAACTAATATGATCCCCTTCCTAGAAGAGCTCTGAAAAAGAGAATCAAGAACTCCAAACAATGTCAAGGCATTAGAGGAAGAAAATAAGAGCTCAGAAAAGTGAATGAAAGAGGTAAAAGCATGGTAGGAGAATAAAATGGTAGAAAACCACATGATAATATATACAATTGCATAATATAAAATGAAAAAATGTAGTGACAAAAAATCAGATTCAATATGAAAAATAAGAGCATATAGCAAAAATAGATTTCAGGAAGAAATAGAAATTGAGAAAGAGATGAGAACAAATGGAGTTAAATGAATAGTAAAAAATAAAAGATGAATTATATAATACAAATGGAAATGAACAGCAGATCTTCAGACTGAAAGAGCAAACCCTGTCCAAGGAAAAAAAAATGATACAGAAAGATATGCACCGAAACATGTCCCAGGGGAGTAATTAATTTTAAGAATAAAGACAGAAAAGCAGGTAGCATTCAAGGTGAAAATAGGCCTCCTTGGCCTTTGGCATAGCATTTCTTGAATGAGAGAGAGCAGAGGGCAGCACCTAGCACATCCTGACAGACATGAAATATGATGCAGCCCTCGTCATGCAGTATTCTTCAATGACAGAACTGGACATGTGTTCTCAAGAGCTCCTGCACACACACACACACACACACACACACACACACACACACACGTTCTCCAGACAGGAGATGTCACTGCACCTAAGTCCTTACTGAGGAGAAAAATCATACCCCTGGATGGAATTCAGTCAACCAAGAGATGCTTAAAACATATAGAATAAAGAGACAATGAGGAGAAGCCCTTGAGGTATGAAACCACAACTTGAAAATGCCAGGAATTCTGATGGCAGAACAAATGTGAATGTTATTAATTTTTTTTTTTTTGTATTTTTTAGGGAATGGTCTACAGGGTCTCACTACTCGATTGGACTTGTAGTGATCTGCCTGTTTACAGCCTCCCAAGAGCTGGGATTACAGGCACAACACCATGCCCAGTCTCAATTGCCTTCTCAGCATGCCCCAGGGGGCAGGGGCAGCAAGGCAGGCCCAGGGATTGAACCCCTGGCCTCTGTACCTGCTTGCAGGTGCTTTAATCCACTGAGCTATTTGGCCAGCCCTGAATGTTATTAATTTTAACATTGTAAACTGTAGCATATAAATCTGAGAGAATTTGGTGAAAAAATTGTGAATGATGGACCTCTTTGTCTTCTTCCATGGCCAAAAGCCATAGATGGGATGTAAAGTTGTGCAAGCAGTTTTAAAGTCAAAATTCTAGCCTCTCACTAGGTACCGTAACTCTAGAGAACATTCTTTTTAGAAGTCTATTCTCTGTGCTGGGTGTGGTGACTCACACCTGTAATCAGTAGGCAGGAAGACTGCTGTGAGCTTGAGGCCAGCTTGGGCTACAAAGTGAGTTCAAGTTCAGCCTGAACTGCAGAGTGAGACTCTTTCTCAAAAGACAAACAAACTTATCTGCTGTAGTAAGGAAATATATACTTGAAGTTCACCTCTTCTTTCAGCTTCCATTCTTTCTTTCATTAAATTTTCAGTGAACATTATTTATCAACAGTATGAAAAATCCCTTAATCCCCTTATAAGAGTCTATTTGCATACTATAAAGAAGTGAAATTATGCTAACCAAAGTTGACTGTGGTTATTTTGAAGCAAGAGGATTTGGGATATATTTTTATTTTTTTATTTTTTATTTTTATTTTTATTTTTTTTTAATTCTAGATCCATCTTTTATTTTTATTTTTTAAAATTTATTTATTTTGTGTGTGTGTGTGTGTGTGTGTGTGTGGCCAGCTCAGCCCACCAGGGGGCGGGGCTGGCTGGCATGTGGTGCTGGGGGATTGAACCGTGGTCCCTGTGCTTTGCTAAGCTTGTTCTAAGTAGGTGCTTTAGACCACTGAGCCATCTCACCAGCCCGGGATATATTTTTATACATGTAAAGATTTTCAAGATTTTTAAAGATGTGTATCCCTTCCATAAAACTATTTTTCTTATAAAATAATTTAATTACCAATACGATTAAAAACATAATATATAGACCAATAAAAAGAAGATAAAACAAATACATTACTGAGTAAATAAGTCCACATATGAAATATATATATATATATATATATATATATATATATAGTTTAAAAAGAAATGTATGTAGATGGGGCCGGGGAAATGGCTCAGTAGAATAAGCACTTCCCTGGCAAGTGTAAGGGCCTGAGTTCAATCCCCGGTTCAGCAAAAAAAAAAGAAAGAAAGAAAGAAAGAAAGAAAGAAAAGAAATATATGTAGAAAAAAGCTGATATAGTAATTTTTTAGAATATAATGCCAAAAGTACAGAGCAAATATAAACAAAAAGAAAGGATAGTAAATATAGGAAATGACCAAAGTTTAATGGGAAAGAGCCACCCATACTAAACAGGTTGTTTTTTTTTTTTGAATTTAGGGTAGGGCTTACTGGGTTTTCAGGGTCTCACTTCGTAGATCAGACTTGTAGTGATTTTCCTGTTTTCAGTCTCCCAAGTGCTGGGATTACAGGTGCGAGCCCTCATGCCCAGTCTCAATCTCCACCTCAGAGCACACCAGGGGTGAGGCCGGCACAGCACACCAGAGTTCGAACCCGGGCACTGCTCTCGGCCAAAACAGGCACTTTATATCTGCTGGCCCTTAAGCAGATATTTAAAGAGAGAGAGAGAGAGAGAGAGAGAGAGAGAGAGAGAGAGAGAGAGAGAGAGAGAGAGAGAGACAGAGACAGAGACTTAAGGTGTTTACTCTGTAATCTCAGCACTCTAGGCAGCTGAGATAGAAGGATCACAAGAACAAGCCCAGGCTGGGCAGTTCAGTGAGAGCCTATGTCTCAGTTGCTTTTTTCTTGTTGCTGGGCCAAAATACCCAACATCCAAAATTAAGTCAGGAAAGGTTTATTTAGCTCAGAGTTTTTGGAGATTTCAGTCTGCACTCAGGTGGTTCCAAGGCAGGGTGGCCCATGGCAGAAGGCAGCAGTGCATAGCCTCAAAAAATAACAAAGGGCAAGAGCAAAACGGGAGGAGCTGCAGCGGCAGCAGTGGAGGCAGAGGGAGAGGCAGAGGCAAGCCTCTGTCCCTTCCTTATGTTGCCTTCAGGCTATCTGCCCCAGGGCAGGTGTAGCACTCACACCCATAATTCCAAAAGCACCCACACCCATAATCCAAGCATTGGATCACAAATTAATCACAAACTCAAGAAGCCCACCCCAGTGACTACAGAAGGCTTGGGGGGGGGGTGACAGCTAGATACAGACCATAACATCCTGCCTTAAAATAAAAAGAAGGGGGAGGGGATACAGTTCAATGTACAGACCCCAGGGTTGATTCCCTAGTCCTACAAAATATAATCATAATGGAAACATAAATTAATGAACCTATGTATGTATCATAATGTATGAGTAAAAGCTATTTGAATAAAATGGTACTGATAGGAAAACAAGAAAATGTAATTTAGAATAGACAAAAGGAATACAAAATGAATTAGAATTGATGTGCAGCCTTCAAAGAATACAATTTTGACTGCTCAAGAAGATTTATCAATTTATAAGATTTGATTATATGTTGAAGACTTTTTTTTCAACAATTTCCAAAAGATAGGTTATGTTGTCTGACCATAATACAGCAAAAGCTTGGCTAGTAGAAGACCTCATAAGACGAATAGTATGAGTTCCATCTTGAAAGATAACTGGAGCAGGTATTGAGGAGAATATTTTAGGCAGGTAACACAACCTGTACAATTATGGGGAAGGTTTTGGCCCTAGCCTTTCAAGGTCAGTGAAGACTCGGGACATAGGAGAACCTGTACTGTAACAACATGTAACTCAGTTGTGCTCCAAACTTTCTGATCAAGAAAATTGTGAAGCCACAGAGAAATGTGTTTGAGGATCTAAAGTGAGCCTGGGGAGAGTCACATGGAGAGAAAAAACATTTTCTCAAGCTTTCACAGAGAGCAAATTGGTCAAGCAATGGCCGTGACTCATCCTCAGGTCAGACACTGACAAAAGAATGTATAAAAGGTGGTACATGGCTGCAGGATAAATCCTGAGAGTACTTGGCTGACCTTATCAGATACAAAAGTTATAATTCTGGGTATATAGGTCTTGCTATATCTTGGTCTTAACCATCCAGTAGAAAAGTATAAAAATGAGGTATATAAAGTAAATCCATATTAATATAATGAGCTGTAAAAGACTCAAGTCAATAACTTCTGAGGATAACCCACTAATATTATAGACTGCTAGACAGTATTAGATGTTTAGTTTTTTATTCATTTATTTATGTGTGTGTGTGTGTGTGTGTGTGTGTGTGTGTGTGTGTGTGGCCAGCTCAGCCCACCAGGGGGCAGGGCTGGCTGGCATGTGGTGCTGGGGGATTGAACCGCGGTCCCTGTGCTTTACTAAGCTTGTTCTAAGTAGGTGCTTTAGACCACTGAGCCGTCTTACCAGCCCCGGATGTTTAATTGAATTCAAACACTTATAGTGTTTAGATGCCAATAGAATATTCACCTCTGACAGGACAAATAAATAAATAAATAAATAAATAAAAGAAAAATTGGAAATAGAAAGAAGCAGTCAATGCTCTAATTAGCTTCGTCTCCTTTTTTTCAATTGTTTCTACTTTTTCTTTTCTTAATTTCTTATACATTGCTCCAGTTTTTTCTTCTTCCAATATCTGGTGATATGAATAGCTGGTTGTAAGACAATAGCATATATTGCAACAAATACTGTGAAATTCATATTACTTTGTTAAGTAAAATTCTGTATGAGTTGTCAAAAAAAAAAAGATTCTAGAAATTTAAAAAAAAAAGTGAAAAAAAAACAATTATGGGGAAGGGAAACTGAATATGTACATACCCCATCTACAGTGAGCACATTCACTAATAAAAGAATTAAACATCATTGTTTAGTGACCCCATGAGTTAAAGCTGTGTTCCTGAGATAATTTTATTTCAGAAGATATACAGTACTGTGCATTCTTTCCCACGTCCAGCTGGGAAGATAATTTGGAGTCTATTGTCCACAGGAAGGGCACTCTTGGTTTCAGGAAGGAGTTTTGTCCACTCTACACTCCCAGTCTCCTTGTAGTCACTACCAGCATTCTGTTACAGCCAGTATCTTTCACTTTCTCTGTAGGCAATTGCTGCACAAAGGTGGGCTTCTCTGACATTTGTGTCACTGTGATTCTATCTATGCGTCCCCCGCAAAGCCTCATGGACTCATGGGTGGGGCATTTGCAAGGGGGCCAAGTGCTGGGTGCCGTAGCTAATGTGCTGTTGAGCAAGGCCCTGGTTAGAAGAGCTGGATCCATCAGGGCATGAACTGAAGGATGTCTCTCTCACCCGACCTCTTTCACCCTCACTCTGCTTCCTGATGGCCAGCACATAGCAACTTTCCTCTACCAGCCTATTTGTTTTTAAAGTAAAAAATTTATCAGTCTATTCTTAGTCATATTCATTATGGAGAATTGGTTCATGGGAATGCTCTTATTCCCCTTCCTCTCCACCATCATTGTTAGAAAAAGTTTTTGTCAGGGTCAGACTTATTTATTTATTTTATACATCTTTAACAAGTTCATTATTAAGCATTCAAAAGAACAGATGAGAAATATGCAAGATGATTATACTAAATCAAGGGACACTGTTAGTAATGTTGGCCATGCTGGATTATAATAATCTTTTACTCTTTTTCCTACTTTTTTTAAATTTTGCACTAAGACATGCTTAACTTTATTTTCTACCCAGTCTCCCTGGATTCTCTTTTTTAATTAAAAAATAACCTAAAAATAAATTTATTATTATTATTTTTAAAGCCTTTATTTATGTATTTGGTACCGGGTCTTGCTACATAGCTCAGACTTGTAATGATCCTCATGTCTCAGCCTCCCCAGTGCTGGGATTACAGATGTGCACCACCATGCCTGGTTTGGGGGCCTGCACATGCCCCAGGTTCAGGGACTGGCATGGTATGTGGTACCTGGGATAGAACATAGGTCCTTGCACTTGCCAGGCAGGCACTTAGATGATCGAGCCATCTCCCCAGCCCCTAAAAATAAAATTATTGCTAAAATTTATTCAGAAATAAGTTAGTATACATTTAAAGTTACACAAAATGAATTTGAACCTGGGGATGTCCTGCTTTGAAGGTTTTCTTCATATAAACATGAATAGTTTGTCCAAAGGAGCTATGGAATCCTTGGGGGCACAGACACTAATTATTTATGGTTCTTTGTGCGTGCAGCATTGTTCATCAGGAGCTCCCCACTACACAGCTTTGGCATTGTGGCTGTCCAGTGGGCTAGATAGGAACTGCCCGGCCTTATTTCTGTAACTGGTGCATACAGACAGATGACTTCCTGTCTGCAGAACTGGGAGGATACCATCTTCACTGTCTGTATCTCTCGCTCCCTACAGAGAGCTGTGCTCCTTCTTCCACTTCTTATGCCTGACTGATTTACCTGCTTCCTTGCTGATCTCCATGCCTACCCCCAAATCTATGCAATACTTCTGAAATGTCCACTTATTTTTGCATCAGTTTCCTTCATTTCTTCCAAAAGGGCATTATGAAGACCTCTGCTTCTACTCTGGATCTACTTCATCTCTGAAGTAAAAGATTCTCATGCTCCAGTTTCCTTTTCTGTCTTTGTCCAGACATCTCGTATTTAGTCTCTAAATATTGACTGATTGGGGTTGGAGAGATAGCTTGGCAGTCTAAGCACCTTCCTGGCAAGTGCAAGAGCCCAGGTTCAATCCTTGGTACCACATTTCATGCCAGCCACCAAAAGGAAACAGCGTGATGGTGCAGGCCTGTAATCCCAGCACTGGGGAATGTACCAAATAAATAACTACGATTCACTTTTAAAAAAAAAATATTGACTGATTGGTAGACTCTGCATGATATAAAGGGTCACTGATAGGATTTAAAAAAAATAATGAGAATTGTGTCTTCCCACAAGCATGAGTAGGCAGCAGAAAACTGCATGACAAATTGAGAAAAGAAGCACTTTATCTCACTATATTGTTTCTGCAGGGATGCAAAAGAAACAAGTGGCACATCACCACCAACTAAACTGGTAACACTGCTTGTGTTTATAACATCCTTTCTTATACTTGCAGCCAGTTTTTGGTAGCTGTTTTTGGAATTGGTATCTTGAGTAAAGGGAGTGTGAAAAATGCTCATTGGATCAATATTAGATCTCTTTAACTTGACCCCAGCTTCTGAGAATGAGAATGCAGGGCTCCCCTGAGGCAGGGTCAGTGCCAGCAGACACAGCAGCAGGGCATCGCACAGCCACCCTGGCCGGGAGCCAAGTGCACTCCATGAGAAATGAAAAATGTCCATCACTGGTCATTCATGAGATGCAAATTAACACAACTCTGAGATTCCATCTCACTCCTGAAAGAATGGTTAGCGTCAAGAAATCAACCAATAACAAACACTGACAGAGCTGTGGGGAAAAAGGAACACTTCTCCACTGTTAGTGTTAGTATAGACTGGTGCAACCACTGTGGAAATCAGGTGGAAGGCATAGTGGTGCATGCCTGTAATCCGAGCACTTAGGAGGCTGAGGCAAGAGGATCACTGAGAATTTGAGGCTGGCTTGGGCTACACAATGAGCAATGAGTTCAAGGTCAGCCTGGACTATGTTGCAAGACCCTGTTTCTTTCTTTTTTTTTTTTTTTCTTCACAGCTGATTAATAGGACAGTTTTGATAATCAATACATTGTACATTGTTATCTTTTTAGTGGTTATCCATAGAACAAGAAGCAGACAGAATATTCTGTCCAAACACTGTTAGTATACCTCTTTCTTCTCTTTGAATTAAGCAAAAGTAGTTGTAAATTTATCCTATTTTGTATATATAAATACAAAATGATCTTTCCTTTGTATAATTTTTTTATTGTCTGTCAGAAGTGAATATTCTATTGGCATCTAAATACTATAGGTGT
>NW_004524604.1:5913703-5915618 GCF_000260255.1 Octodon degus | reverse complement strand
TTTATTTAGTGTGTGTGTGGCCAGCTCAGCCCACCAGGGGGCGGGGCTGGCTGGCATGTGGTGCTGGGGGATTGAACCATGGTCCCTGTGCTTTGTTTAAGCTTAGTTTGTTCTAAGTGGGTGCTTTAGACCACTGAGCCATCTCACCAGCCCACTTTTCTCTTGTTGTTGGGACAAAATACCTGAACTTCAAAATGAAGGAAGGAAGGAAAAGTTTATTTAGCTCACAATTTGTGGAGGTTTCAGTCCATACTCAGCTTGCTCCCAAGAAGAGTGGCACATGGAAGAGGACAGCAGTTCCTAGCAACAGAAAACAGCAAAACAGCAAGAACAAATGGGAGGAGTAACGGAAACTTTGGCAAAGGCAAGCCTCTTCCTTCTTCATTTTCCGCAGGATGGGGGTAGCAGTCACACCCATAATCCTAGCAGTACTCAGACCCGTAATCCCAGCCATGGATCATGAATTAATCATAAGCTCTGGAACTATGCTCCAATGATTGCATGAGGCTTTGGGGGGACAAATACACACAAACTATGGGCACCCATGGTTATAGCAGCACAATTTGCAATAGCTAAATCTTGGAAACAACACAAATGCTCATCAAGCATAGTATGTATAAACAGATTTTTTATATGGTAGAGTACTTCTCAGTCATAAAGAAGTATAAACTTGAGACTTTTATAGTTAAATACATGCAACTCACCACCATACTCACAAGTGAAATAAATCAACATTTTTTTTTTCTTTTTTCGGAACCGGGATTGAACTCAGGCCCATGCGCTTGCCAGGGAAGCGCTTATTGTACTGAGCCATCTCCCCGGCAAGTGAAATAAATCAGATCCACATGTGAACATCATTATTATGTCCCTAGTATGAGAAACTGAACAAGTAAATAAGATCTAAAATATACAATAGATATTGTGAATTGGGAAGAAACTATTTAAAAGAAAAGAGAAAATGCGATGGGGGAAAGGGGAGAGGGAGGAAGGAAGGGAAAAGGGGAAAATATAACATAGTGAAGATAGTTATACAGCTAGTTTCTCTTAGTTCACTGAAAAGAAAGGCTTGAATTTATATGATTTGGACAATATTTCATGTTTGTATCATGTACTCTGGGCAACTACTATGAAGATAAGAATGTGAAAAGTATTAACTATTGTTGTTCTCCTACTTGCCTGTTTTGAAGCTTTATTTTTTTGCTTTTATTTATTTATTTATTTTTGATAACAATAAAATTCTTCATAGGAAAATTTGCATGGGTTTCGGTATACAATTTCTGTACAAGTATAGGCAGACATCATCAGATTTGTACTATCACATATATATGTTATATTTATGTAGTATTTCAAAGCTTGTAGACCAAAAATGTTGTATTTTTTTCAATAATACACTGCATACACTCTTCCCAGTGGTCAATTGCTATACAAGACGCAGACCTGTAATCCTACATACAAACACTATTAGAACAAATCATTCCATTCATTAAGAGAATGCAACTATATATCTATCCCAACCACTTTGAATACACAGATACAAAATGGACATTCATAGTTATATCCCAATTTTTTTGAGTTCCGTTGTTGAACATTATAGGTGTGTAACTCAGCAAAATATTCCAAAAGTGTCCAGTAGGCCATAATAGCATTGGGTCCTTTGTTTAACTGGCAATGTCAGAAATTATTGACCTGAGTCCCCCACAGCTCAACCCAAAAACATGGCTTTACTTCCTATACTTCGTCTTCATACTTTTCCACTGGACGGTGAAGACCAAGGTAAAGCAGGACCTGTGCAACAAGAGTTGTAGCTTTTTGGTCTGAGAAGGTCAGTGAAATGCCCTCAGGATTTATTCTGAGATCCTGTACCTCCGATTGTAGAACCTTTGTCAGCGTCGGCCATGTGGATGAGTCACGGCCA
>NW_004524604.1:5891035-5906137 GCF_000260255.1 Octodon degus | reverse complement strand
GAACTCGGCAGAAAATCCTACTTGGCGGGCGGGGTGGGGGAAGTACGGCGGAGTGTTGGGGGGCGGCCCGAGGGGGTGGGAGAGGGTCCGGCCCACGCTGCGCCTGGGCTGGGACTGTTCCCGCAGGGGCAGGTTAGCAGGAAGCTCTCCACACACTCACCGCACCTGGGCTAGGACTGGGTCTGGGGGTTCCCGGAAGTCGGCAGAAATTCCTACTCGGCGGGAGGGGTGGGGTGGTAAGGCGGGAAGGGTGGGGGGTGGCCCGACGGGGTGGGAGAGGGTCTGGCCCACGCTGAGCCTGTGCTGGGACTGGTCCCACCGGCGCAGGTTAGCAGGAAGCTCTCCACACACTCACTGGACCTGGGCTAGGACTGGGTTGAAGCTGTTTTATTTTTATTTTTTTCTTAAAAGAAAAGTGAATGCTTAGTGATGAAAGAGTGGGAAGTGCGGAGAAAAGGCATTTTCATCCATCTACAGTGGCATGAAATACGGAAGGGCAGGAAAAAGCAAAGCATATTTAGAACATAACATTTCTCCAGCTTGGTGGAAAGTTGTAGTATGTGTGCTAGGAAAAGTTCAATGTGGTGAAATATGGATGCCAGATTGAATGCCAGATTTAGGAGTTTTTGCATTTATTCTATAGATAGCAGGAGGGTTGAACATTGTGTAACAGAAGCACAGCACGGGGGAAATGAGCCCAAAGGGTGCAGGGAGGCCTGCGTCATGGGTAGGGAGGGAGAGATGCAAGCATGGAGGACATTGTGCGGATCGAGTGCCAGGACTGGAAGAGGAAATGGGGATGATGAGATTCATGTCTTTAAGAAAAAATCATGAAGGGTTTTTTTTTGTTGTTGTTATGCTTGTGTTGGAGATCAAGGGAAAGCTACGGAAAGGATGGCCTCCCTATTTGGCCAGGACAACAGGGACACTGTTGATTCTATTGCCCAAAAGAGAGGCACCTGGTGCTGGTGGCTGGATGGGAGAGGCACTGAAAGTATATTACAAGAAGCTGAATTTTAAGACTTGGAGAGATCAAATACCAGCATACAGTTAAAGATGAGTAGAAAACTGAACTGAAGATAGTTGCTTGGCAGGTCTCAATATAGAAACAATAACTGATTCTTGGAGAATAGAGAAGTCTCTGAGAGAGATACTGCAAAGAGAGCGGCAGAAATAAGAATTAAATTTTGGAGCGATGCCAGTTAAATTTAGTTATTTGTATTTGGGCAATGGACAGGGACATTAATATTTATAAAGTTATATTAATATTTTTTTATTTTAGTAAGGGTCTCTATGATCTATAGGGTCTCACTATGTAGATCAGACTCATAACGATCCTCCTGTCTTCAGCCTCCCCAGAGCTGGTATTAGAGGTGTGCACCACCACACCTAGTTTCAATTTCCATCTCAGCATGCCCTGGGGGCAGGCCTGGAGTGGCAAGCCCGGGATCAAACCCTGGCTGCTGCACTCTGCCTAAGCAGGCGCTTTAGTCTGCTGAGCTATCTGGCCAGCCCTAATATAATCATTAACTATGTTAATGCTAACAAGCTAACAAATTAATGTTTACAAATTAATACTTACAAATGCTCATCCATATTTTAAAAACAAGTCAATTTCATTGTGACATCTTTAGATAAATGTCTTAAATTGGCCTGAACTGAAATGATAAAATTTAAGGTTGATTAAAAGTACTCTGTCCCTCATAGTTTTTGATGTGAGAGACATTTTGAAGCCGAAACATGGATAGATGTCTTATTTATTACTTCTTTTTGCTCCTGTATATGTTTTATATTAATATTTAGGGGTAATTTTCTTACACATGATTTATTACTTGCCAGTTTTTGGCATTTTGTAATATAATGTCAGGACATTTTAATGTCATTTAAAAAGAAATCTTGAGACAATAAAACTTTAACACATATAGCATTATGCAGATCATTGCATGTAATTCTTTTACTCACCTTCCATCTGAGTACCTGATAGGCCTGTTACTCCTACTGAGATGTTATTAATAACAGTTACAGAATGTTTTATAATGGAATTTTACATCATGTTCAATTTAATGTTCACAGCAAGTTGGCCAGCATGACATTATTATTTTGCTCCGAATGCCTTCAGGGCAGGTTTGGCTGACTTGAGTTGTGGGGATCAAACCACAGCAACCTGAGCCTGACTCCTTGGTTGAAGCAGCCACTAAGAGAACTGAGCTAAGGGGCAGGCCCCCAGCATGACATTGTTATTACAATTACTTTTATTACCAGGTTTTAGGATGTTGAAGTCTCCTTCTAGAGGTTGTTTCTAGCTTCTTTCTTTCCTCAACAAAACATTCCTCAAGACAAGCATAAATGGCAGAGAAGCTTTATGCTTATGAAAGATAGGGAAGGAAATGGGCTCTGCAGTGTGGGTTCAGACCACCGATGGTAAGCAGAAAGATGCACCTAGAAATCATAGGTGGCCAACTGTGAACTTGCTCAGTGAGGGATTTCACACTGGCTTGCGGGTGGCCAACTTTGGTATCCTCCATCCTTAGGCTGCTGGCTGGTCTAGGTGGTACTATTGAAAACCTGCTCTACTCCCTGGAGAAGATGTGAAGATCGTACTTTCTGATTGGTTCTAGGTTCAGGGCTTTGAGAACAGTTTCCTGCACATATGTCCAGAAACTTTGAAACTGAGAGGCCACACCCTAATCTCCCACCTCATCATTTTAAAAATGAGTAAAATAAGGCTTGGTAAGGTTAGGTAACTTTATGTTTTGTTTTTTAAGTATAAAAAACATTCTTAAAGGCCCATGAAATTCTTCTGGTGTTCTCTAATTTGGATTCTAGGGATTCACAGAAATAATTCGTTGTATGTGAGAAGCAATAATTATTTCTATTTTTGAAATTTAAAAATAAGATAGATGTTAAGTTTACTAGAACTTAATGATCAGACTGCCCCTCGGGAGTGTGAGATGCTATGTGAATGGCTGCGTGGTCCAAAGGCCATCTGAGACCCCATGTGCAGTTTCACAAAGCATCTCTCTTTCATTCAGCAAATTGTCATGAACAGTTTGCATGTATCCAGTTATAGGGACTTGTAAATTATGTTTGTTTGTTTCTTTGTGTGTATGCATAGAAATCACAAACAGGGGCACTCTACCCCTGGACTATATCCCCCTGTTCCCCACCTTCTTTTTTTAAATTTATTTATTTTTATTTGTGTGTGTGTGTGGCCAGCTCAGCCCACCAGGGGGCGGGGCTGGCTGGCATGTGGTGCTAGGGGATTGAACCGCGGTCCCTGTGCTTTGCTAAGCTTGTTCTAAGTAGGTGCTTTAGACCACTGAGCCATCTCACCAGCCTCCCCCCCCCCCCTTCTTGAGACGGGGTTGCATTGTGCAATTCAGGCTGGCCTTGCTCTGACTTTGTAGCCCAGGCTGGCCTCAAACATGTGGTGATACTCCTGTCTCATCCTCCTGAGTGGTGGGATTACAGGTGTATGCCTGTAACTAAAAGAGCTCCTAGCCCTTTTAATTTGAGGCAAGCTAATTACCCAGGCTGGCTTTGAACTTGCTATCTTCATACCTCATTCTCCTAAGTGGATTGGAATATGGATGTGTACCACCGTATTTGGCTTATTATTTTTTTAGTGTAACTTCATTTCTAAAAATGCTTATTCTTTATTGTTAAAAAGGACATATACATACATATAATATTCTATAATAAGAATATATAATATATATTATTAGGAGTTGATCTCAGGAGCTTGCACTTGCCAGGCAAGCATTGTGCCACTGAGTTATATCCTATTTCTCTCTACATATTTAATACTGAGCTTATATTGTGCATGAGTTTTATTCATTTCCTCTATTCTATTTACCTATCTAATCTAGGCTGAAGATGATAAAAGATCCACTTTAGATTGCAGAATCCATAAATTAGCTCTTCTTTGAACCAAATGTACAGATATACTCCTTATTCATTGTCTGAAGGGTATTTTATGTGGTGATTTGAATTCTTGTATATATGATCGACTTTTAACCAAACCAATCTTCCCAAAATATATGCACAGAAATTCCTGTGCATAAAATGTCAATTGACACTAAGACTAACAATGTTTAAGTTAGTAACTAAGAAATGACACTGCCATTTCTCTTGCTCTATATGTGAGTTCCTCTCAATAATATTGCAAGATTTGATGCCATGACACGCAATTGGCTGACATGCTTTATGAATTCTGGAAGACTAAAAATATAGATGTAAATCCATTGTCATTACTCATGAACTATCCTGTGAAGTGTATATTTTTCCTTGAAATATTGGCCAAGACTAGCATGCCACTTTAATGCTAAATATTTAGAACAGGAAGATGGAACTCCAGCTCTTGCAGCAGGGTTAGAGGTCACACTCACTCTGGTGCTTGGCTCATTGCTGAGAGCCTCCTGGAGCATTTCTTACACAAAATGCAGTTCTTCACCCTGTCACAGTAAAATGACTGAGATAATGTGCCCCAAATCATTACAAACCAATGGGCAAAAAGTGTTAGAAGATGTATACTGAATGCTGAGGGTCTGAAAAATTTATTTAGAACAAATTTCATTCTATAGGCAGTCATGCTGCAGTACTAATGTTTCACCAAGTTCTAAGTTTGCAGCATTTGCTAGATTCCATTTCAGAAATGGAGTCTGTGGAGGCTTGCAAGAAGATGGCAAGCAGCAACAAATCCAAATCTCCAAGGTTCAGAATCCAGATGTGAGAAGAACAACTTGAGGAAGAAAAGGAGGAAGAAGGTAGAGCTCTGGGCCCCCAAATGCATCTGATGGGAAAAGTGGAGTCTACTGAGAAATTGAACAGACAGAACACAATGCAGAAATAGGAGGGGGCAGTCTGTACTTTCTGTCCAGCTCTTGGCTCCTGGTTTGTGGCTTGTGAAAAAAGATTAAGCCTTCCAGACAGTAAAAAAGGGCAAACCTAAAGGCCTCCTGGGGAAAACACAGCAGTGGAATGAACCCACAGATGCTGCTGGTTGCAACAGCTGGTGAGGGACTCCAGTCCAAGCACCTGCCCTGTCCCCGGCAAAGAGTGCTTGGTCAGATGCCATTCCAGGGAGGGGCCAGCTGAACCTGGGAGTCAGAGCAGCAGGGGGTTGGCTCCATTTCAGTGCTTCCAGTGTAACACTCCCACTCTGACTGGGTGAGGGACAACCCTGTGAGGTGTCCATGGTCAGGGAGCTCTGGTCGGACCAGCAAGAGACACCCAGAGTAGTTAAAGTGGAATAACCCTGACCTGATGGCCAGGGACCATCTCTGTGGATTTGAAAGCTCTGGAATTGGCATCCCCACCCTAGTCCTACTGCCTGCTTCCTGGAGACTACATGAAGCACAGAGCTGGGCTCTGACTGCTGTCTTTGTCTAGCAGTATGATACTGAAGAGATTGAAGTGGACACTGCTCTGAAGTTGCAGAACCTGGAAGATAACCACAAGCTCAAAACCACAGAGAAATTTCTTTCTTCTTTCTTTAGTCTTTATTCACTTGGTTTTTATTTTTGTGATTTATTGTTTAGTTTTGTTTGTATGTGTGAGTGTGAGGAATGCTTTTTGTTTGTTTTTTCTTCTTTCCTTCCCTCTTATCTTTTTCAACATGCCTTAGGGCTTGATGATCTTTCTTTGTCCTTCAGCCTTGCTTCTAGTCTCCTTTTCTTCTTTTATTTGTCTATTCATTCCTCTTGATCCTTTTAAACTTTCTCATCTTATTTATTTCTATCTTATATTTTACTCTATGTGATTTTTTCCCTCCCTCTTTTTCTTTCGTCCTTTTATTTCTTTTCAGTTTTTGGCCTGCCTAATTGCATAGAAATCCTATTCCCCAATATAATCCTTTGTACCCTCCTCCCTTTCATCCTTCTCCTATAATAGAATTTAAAGTTTTCCTTATGCATCCTTACATTTTCAAACCCTAAATCACTAATAGTATAACCATAAAACTCTCTTAATATTTTGATAGTTAACTTTGTAAAATTGCTTTTCAATTCTTTTCTACCATTTAGTACATATTAACTGTAAGTCAATATCTGAACCACCTTAATGTCTGTATCATAATCACCAGCTTCTTTTCTAGTGAAGGGGGTGATATATAATGAGTTCTTGTAAGTACATTAATATCTTATAGTATATAATATAGTATAATATAGTATATTAATATATACTTATAGTATATTAATATCTAATTTGTCTCAGGTGACACCACTATAGCTATTTCACTTGATATTAACAGGGTTACATTATTGTCACTCAGCCAACACTCATTGCTTTTGTGGCTATAACAGTACTAGAGAACATATCAGAGAACTTAGTCACTGGGCTAACTACACTGCATCCTTCCCTACCAAAATAATCAAGGTGGCCAAATCATGGGTCTGGGGCAAATGATTATAGTTAGCCACAACCAAAGTACATCACTGAAAAGCAACTAAAGAGATTTCTATTCTAGTAACAAAATTTTTTGACTATAAGCATCCACAAACACCAGCACAAAAACAAAACAAATAAAAGGTTAGATACATGAGAAGGCAACAAAATACCTCCTCAAACTCCCAACTCCTAGAAAGCCAATTTAGGGGACACCAAGGGACAGAATAGTATAAACCACACACCTAAAATACTTGAAAGACTTTTTCTAACCTTTAGGAGGTTAGAAAAAAAAACTCAGGGATACTCAGAAGGATTAGAGAAGATATAACTAAATACATTAGGGAAATGATAATAAAAAGATGCAGGAACTTGCAGAAGACACCAGTATACAGCTAGAGGAGCTAAAAAAATGAAATAAAATATGAATGACCAGTTTATCATTCATGAATGACCAGTCCGTAAAGTGGTTTTAATCCGAATCCAGTTTGTATTGAAAGTTTAAGCAGCAGGATGGACAAATATGAGGACAGAATTTCAGACGAGAAGACAATAATGGCTTTGAAGACCAACTACTCAAAGAGAATTTAGAAACAACAGAACGTGAAAAATTGATTTAAAACTAATAAAGGTGCATAGAACACGAATCTAAGAATGACTGTAATAAATGAAAAAAAATCAGGAGATAACATGAATTACATAAAAGACCTGTTCACAGAAATAATGGCAGAAAACTTCACAGATATGGAGAAGGAAACATACAAATAAGTGAGGCATATAGAACACCAAATAGGCATCAAAAGAGAATATCTCATCACATTCTAAACAGATTTCAGAAATACATCACAAGGACCAGACCTTAAAAGCTGTTAGAGAAAGGCAATGAAAAGACTGTCGTTTTTCCAGTGCACAGGTTTGGCTCCTTTGTCAAAGATAAGGTTGATGAGTGTTTTGTTTATTTATTTTTTCTTTTCACCAATACTGTGCTGTTTTATCATGGTAGCTCTGTAGGATTTTTTTTTTTCTCCATATGCCTTCAGGGGTGCTTTGGCTGGCTGGAAAGTTGTGGGGATCGAACTACAGCAACCTGAGGCTGAAAGCTTTGCCGAAGCAGCCACTTAAAGAACTGAGCTAGGGCCAGGCCCCTACTGAGCTAGGGCCAGGCCCCTACTGAGCTAGGGCCAGGCCCCTATGGTAGCTCTGTAGAATAATCTCAGATCTGGATTGTGATGACTTACTTTTGGTGCTGAGAATTGCTTTTCTTATTCTATATCTTATCTGGTTCTAAATGAATTTCAGGAATGTTTTCTATAGGTCTGTGACATATGTTAATGGTATTTTGATTGGGATTGAATTAAATCTGTATAGCCGTTTTGGGAGTAAGGCCTCTTTCACTATATTGGTTCTACCTATTAAGAACAAGGGATATTATTCTGTTTTCTGGTATCTTTTTCTATCTTTTTAAGGTGACTGTAATTTTCACTGTACAAATTCTTTACATCCTTTGTTACATTGACTCCTAACTATTACATTTTTGGATGATATCATGAAGGGCCTGGTTTCCCTGATTTCTTTATCTGCGAGTTTGTTGCTTGTACATAGGAGGGCTATTGATTTTTGAGTGTTAACTTTGTATCCTGCTACACTACTGAATTTGGATATTAAATCTAAAGGTTGTTTAGTGGAGTTTTTGGGGTCTTCTATATAGAGTATCATGTCATCTGCAAATGATGATAACTCAAATTCTTCATTTCCTATCCTTATTCCTTTAGTTTTTCTCTCTTGCCTGATTGCTCTGGCTAATGTTTCCACTCCTATATTGAATAAGAGCAGTAATAATGGATAACCTTGTCTTGTTCCTTATTTTAGAGTAAAAGAGTACAGGTCTTGACCATGTAATATGATATTAGCTGTTGGTTTGTCATACATGGCTTGTATCAGATTGAGGTAAAGACCATCTATTCTGATTTTCTGTAGCATTTTTATCATAACTGAGTGCTGAATTTTGTTAAAAGCTATTTCCGGATATATTGAAAGGATCTTGTGGTTTTTGGCTTTGGTTATGTTAATGTGGTATCTTACATTTATTGATTTTATGTTTAACCATTCCTTAATCTCTGGCGTGAATTCCAAGTGGTCATGATATGTGCCCTCTTGATGAGTTGCTGCATTCTGTTTGTCAGTATCTTATTGAAGATTTTTGCATCTATGTTCATTAGGGAGATTGGTCTGTAGTTTTCTTTCTTGGTTAAGATTTTTTTTTCTCTTCCTTGTTTTGTAATCAGGGTAACACTTGCTTCCAGGAATGACTTTGGAAGTACTGCTTCCCTTTCAGTTTTCTTAAAGAGTTTAGCATTAGTGATATTAGTTCTTCTCTCAGTGTCTTATAGAATTTAACAGTGAATCCATCAGGGCCTAAACCTTTTTTATTGATACATTTTTAATTGTGTTTTTAATTTTACTGGCTGTTATTGAATTATTTAGAATATTCACATCTGCTTGATTTAGTTTAATTTGATTGTATCTAGTAATCTATCAATTTCCTGTGTGTTTTGTATCTTATTAGAATATAAGTTGTCAAAGTAGGTATTAAAAATCTCCTAGACTCCTTTGAGATCCATTGTGATTTCCCTCTTGTTTTTTCTAATTGGTTGAATTTGTGGGTTTTTATTTCCTCTTTTTGATGAGGTTGACTAATGGTTTATCAATTTTATTTATTCTCTCAAAGAACCAACTTTTCGATTCCTTGATTGTTTGTATTGTTTTCTTAGTCTCTGTTGCATTGATTTCTTTTTGTAATTTCTTCCCCATACATGCTTTGAGTTTCATATATTCATCTTTATCTGAAAATTACAAGTTCAGCATTAGGTTGTTTATTTGAGCTCTTTCTGTTTTCCTAACTTGTAAGTTCATCATTGTGTTTCCCTTGTAGGACTGCTTTCATTAGATCCTGTAAGTTTTGGTATGTTGTATTGGCATTATTGTTTAACTGTATATAGTTTTTAATTTTGTCTTACATTTTGTCTGTGACCTATTGGTTGGTCAGAAGGGTGTTGCTTAATTTTCATGTGTTAATGTAGTTTTTGTGGTTTTCTTTGTCATTGATTTCCAGTTTCACTGTTCTATGGTTGGATAGTATGCGTGTGATGATTTTAATTACTCTACATTTACTTAAGCATGTTTTGTCAGTTAGTATATGATCTATTTTGATGAAGGTCCCATGTGCAGGTGAAAATGAAACAGTGAGATTATTTCCATATCAGATTGAAAAATTAGGACAAAACAGAGTTTATTAATAAATTTGGCCATCAGACCCTTCCCAAGTTACAGATCTTAAATGTCTGGTCACTGTTTGAACACACTTCCTGATCTTTACAGGTCAGAAACACATCTGGTGGGACATTTAAGACCTGTAACCCAGGAAGGGTCCAATGGCTGGCTTTATTAATAAACAGTTTTTCCTAATTTTTGATCTGACATGGAAATAATCTTGCTGTTTCATATGGAGGCCCCAGTGAGATTTCCAAAGGCAAGATTCTCATATTGAAGGGGCCCCTCAGTCTCTGTGACTGCAAGCCACTTCTGGGCTGCTTTGGCCCTATAGCTGAGTTTAGCTAGCCACCTGGGAGTGGCTGATGGTTGCATGCTGTGGCCATGAAGGGAGCAAACGGAATCGTACTCTATGACCAGGTAAGACCTAATTGGCTTTTGTTTTTCTTTTGATCTTTAGTGAGACTTTTTTTCTCAGCTCTAGCTCCCAGATGTAGGTAGCAATTTGTTATCAGTTCTACTGGATGAGAGCTCGTAGGAGGTTGGTTGTTAGTTCTCTAAGGCAAAAGGAGCTATGAGAGGTCTGTGTCCTCTCCCAGACAAGTCTGTGGGAGGCTGGTGGTTTTTATAGTCAGAGGATGCCTCTGCATTTGCTTTGATTTAAACCAGTCTCAAGTTTAAATTGGTAAAGGAAAGGTCAGAGAGGATCAGATTTCTTCCCAGGATATTGTTGTCTGTTTATCTGTTTGTTTGAATTGCTTGTTTTGTATTTCTCCCCTGTGCCTGTGTTCCCTGATGAGCCTGTGCTCTAAGATTACAACTGAACTGGCAGTATGGGCTGGGTGAGTTGTAATTGTGTGGCCCCTCCTGCCAATTGGAACAGTCTATTTGGAAATCCAGAAAAACTCAGACTGTTTAGTTGCTTCACTTTATAAGAGTTACTGCCATTATGTCAAACTATATTAGTCTTGTGTTTTTGCTCTTTGGGTGGATTGAGTGGAAGCGTGCTTGGGATTTCTGTCATGGGGATTTCTCTTATGTGGATTTTTGTTATGGGGACTTTTGTTATGGGGGCTGCTGACAACAAACCAACCATGCTGGATTCATGATCAGGAACTTTAGTAAATTTAAAGGTGAATATGGAGTGAAAATTAAGAAATGAAAGCTCACTATGCTATGTAATTGAGAGTGGCTTTCCTTTGCAGTAGGCTGACTGGCTGAGGGAACCATTGATCCTCAAATAACCAGTAGAGTACGGGAGTTAGTAAGGGGGAAGCTGGGAAACCCAGTCCAATTCCCGTATATTGACTCCTGTCTCTGTGCAATTTGAACATTGCCTCAGTGGCTTAAGATATGTGCATGTGGAATTCCTGATCATGTACAGATTTTGAGAGACAAGTCTTTAAAACCCAAGGTTCCTCTTCTGCCATCAGTCCCAGATGAGGACAACCATCTCATTCCAAACACTGGCACCACCAACCTACCTTGCTCCCAGAGCCAGGGTTCCTGAGAAGGGGCCTCCACCACATGAACAAGATGAATTAAAGTCTGACTCAGGTCCACAACTGAGTAATAGATGTTGGTGTGTCAACACAATTCCTCCATGATCATCTCTTCAGTGTTGGAAGTCCTCTCCTTTGTCTATGGGGGATGGATGAGATGGAGAAATCTTATCCTCTGATCTGGTTTCAGTTTTTCCCCTTAGACAGATGGCAGTGGTAGAACAATGGGCAGTGGTAGTCTTATCCTCTGATCTGGTTTCAGTTTTTCCCCTCTGATCTACACTGGTTTATGTCCATTTCTCTAGTGACTTGTGTAACTTGAAAAATCAGAATTTGCTATTCTCAGAACAGCCACAGGTATTAATTATATTACTAGGATCAGTGTTTAGAATATACTGCCCTACTTGGCATGACTGCCAACAGATCTTTATGACCCTGTTTACTTCAGTGGAAAGAAATAGGATTTAGAGAACAATGAAAGAACAAGTGAGGTTAGAAACAGGGGAAACATTACAGGAAAAGGAGGTAGAATTAGCTCAAGTTTAACTCAGGGAAGAACCTTATTGGAATTGTAATACAAAGGATGGAATGAAAATATTGATGGAACTGATCATTCCCCAGTATGGGTTCCCCATGAGGGAAGGATTAGATAATGAGTCTGCTTTTGTGGATAGAGTGATTCAGAGCCTTTTCACTGTTTTGGGTGTAAAATGGAAGCTACATACTCCCTACCAGCCCCAGATTTTAGGCCAAGTATAATGACAGAGTCATACCCTAAAGAGCACACTGTCCAAACTATGTGAAAGAAATAAGTGGAAATTGGGTATCTATGCTTTCAATGGCCCTATTGAAGTCACATTGCATCCTATATCAGGATGGGCTCACTCCCTTTGAAATCCTTTTTGGAAGGTTGCCACCCTTGTTAAGATGCTGTCACTCCTTCAATCCTCCACCACCCTTGTTAAGATGTTGTAAACATAAGAGCCAACGAGATGGCTCAGAGGACTAAATGCCTGCTTAGGCAAGTGCAAGGACCGGGGTTTGATCTCCAGTCCTGCATGCCATGCCAAACCCTCTCATGCACTGAGCCTGCAACCAAGTCCAGGCATGGTGGTGCATGCCTGTAATCCCAGCACTGGGGACACTGAAAACAGGAGGAGCATTACAAGTCTGAGCTGCATATTGAGACCTGGTACCAAAAAATAAATAAATACATGAATAAATTAAAAAAAAAGATGTTGCAAACATAAAAGAGATAAGAAGAGAACAGAATTACAAAGAAGAATCCTATGACTTCCTGAGTCAACAAGTGAAACATTCTACTATGGTTTCTATGGAAACCAAGAAGGTATTTAAGCAGAGAAGAAACAAAGAATGTGGCCGGACCTGTTTCTGATCTGTAAGGATCAGGAAGTATGTTCAGATGTCAGCCGGACATTTAAGATCTGTAACCTGGGAAGGGTTCAATGGCCAATTTTATTAATTAAACTTTGTTTTTTCCAATTTTCAGTCAGATGTGGAAATAATCTCACTGTTTCAAGAAGAATGTATTTGGTGATGTGAGATGGAACATTGCAAACATCTACCAAATCCATTTGTTCATAGGCTTGGTATAATTCTAACATTTTTTGGTCAATTTTTTGTCTTGTTGATCTAGCCATTTATGAGAGTGGGGTATTAAGATCTCTCATTATAATAATGTTAGTGCTGATTTGGTTTTTCATGTCAGTTAGTATTTGTTTTATGTAATTTGATGCATCTGTGTTGCACAAATATTTATGATTGTTGGCTCTTCTTGGAGTTTTCCCTTAATGAATATTGTCTCTTTTTTTCAGTTTTGGCTCAAAGTTTTCACTGTTTACAGATCTAGCAGCTTATACTGTTTTTTTCTGGTTTCCTGTGGCATGGAGAATTGCTTCACATCCTTTGACTTTTACTCTGTCAATGTCTTTTGGGGTTAAATGTTTCTTGAATGCAGCAGGTTGGATCTTGCTTCTTGAGCGATTCTGTCAGTCTGTTTCTTTTGACTGGTAAGTTGAGACCATTCACATTAATGGGTATAACACATTTTTAGCTTTTCTTGTTCATGTTGTTTCCCTGTAATTCTGTTCTGTTTAATTGCTTGCCCTTACTGGCAGCTTCTTTCTATTGATATTCCTGTGTATGTGTTCTTCACTATCTCTTTCTGATATGTTTAGTGAAATTCTGTATCATTTCTCATGTTTTTCTTATACTATTTTTCATTCTCTTAAAAAAAAGAATTCCTCTCTTATCACTTGGATTTTACTTTGTGTGAGGACAAAAGATGCCATCTTTGAACAAGTCAGGCCTCTTCAGATACCAAAGCTGCCAGGTTCTAGAACTTCCTAACTTCCAGATCTGTGAAAAAATAAATATCTGCTATCTATCTATATCTATCTATCTATCTATCTATCTATCTATCTATCTATCTATCTATCTATCTAGGCAGTACCAGGGAGTGGCTATGGCTATTTGAGTCAGCTATAATCTTAGTCAAATATCTTTCAGTGATTTGAAGAAAGACATAGAAAATCCAGTCATATCTCCTAGGCCCTGAAGTTGCAGGATGATGTCCAGTTTGCACTAAACACATGAAGGGAAACTCCACTTCTATTTTGAGATTCTCAATTTTTTTTTTTTTTTTTTTTTTTTTTTTTTGCATCTTGAACCTCAGTGATTTCAAGAAAAAAAAATATATATATTTGGAAAACATCAGTTGATAAAAAGGTATGTAGAGCATGATCCTACTTTAGGGAAAGACAGATGTGTACATAATTGCTTGTGTTACTTACACAGTGGATATTTCCAGATGGCAGGATTATGATTGATTTCTTTGTTTTCTTAATTTCATTCATCTCTTTTTTCTAAACTTTTTATTTTTATCTTATTTCTATTTTTTTTTCTATATTTTATGGAAGGATCTACAGGGTGTTTAGGGTCTCACTACTGGATCGGACACTTAGTGATTCTCATGTTTACAGCCTCCCAAGTGCTGGGATTACAGGCACGTGCCACCACACACAGTCTCAATCACCATCTCAGCATGCCCTGGAGGTGGGGCTGGCACGCCCGGGATCAAACTCCTGCCCTGCACCTGCTTGCAGGCATTTTAATGTGCTGAGCTATTTGGCTAGCCCTCTAAACTTTTTAAATGTACCTGTTTTATTTATTTTTAGATAAAATGAAAAACTCTTTTCATTTTAAAGAAGAGCCTAAAAATCTCATGGTAACTCCAATATCTTTTAGCACAGTGACCTGTCTTTGGCTCTAAAGGTCATTCCCATGCAAATGGGACTCAGAGTAGAAGATGAGATATCAGCAAAAGTGCCCCAGATAGTAATAGCTTTAGGTTAAGAGCAGGTAATATTTGAAATCCTTATGAGCATATTGGTGATGATTAAAGACTACAATAGCTACTATAATCATACATAGCTTACAACTTCGACTGAACTTAATTATTTCTTCCATATTTCCGAAATCTGCATTGTGATTTAAGCTGGCTTTTTCCTCATCCTTGGCAGTCTAGCCTGGGAGGCAGAAGAGGTGACTGTGGGAACTCAGGGCCTCAGATAGTGGAACACAGTGTTGGGGTATATTTTGTAGATTGCTATGGAATAGTGATGTACCTAATTCTAAAATACCACCTAAAATTTTCCAACTAAAAATCTATCTGTAGTAAAAACAAAAAATAAAATCTAGCCAGCAGCCTATTCTCTCTCTCTCTCTCTCTCTCTCTCTCTCTCTCTCTCTCTCTCTCTCTCTCCCCTTTTACAGACTTAATTCATTTTATTTTTCTTGTGTAAAAACCCTTTATGTTGTAGCTACTGCTGGGGCTTGAGTCTTCAGGGCAGAGACTCTGGTGTGGGTTTTTACAAGATGGTCGGTGAATTCCTGATAGGGAGACTTGGTGAACACAGTCTCTTTC
>NW_004524604.1:5884587-5886734 GCF_000260255.1 Octodon degus | reverse complement strand
GTCTGGGGGTTCCCGGAAGTCGGCAGAAATTCCTAGTCGGCGGGAGGGGTGGGGGGCGGCCCGAGGGGGCCGGAGAGGGTCCGGCCCACGCTGCGCCTGGGCTGGGACTGGTCCTGCCGGCGCAGGGTAGCAAGAAGCTCTCCACACACTCACCGGACCTCGCCTAGGACTGGGTCCAGAATTTCTCTCTTTAGTGCTTTGAGGAATCTGCCCACTGATTTACAAAGTGGTTGTGCCACAGCTTACATTCCCAACAGCAATCACTAACTCATCAACATTGATTAATATTAGATTTCTTTTCTTAAAAATTAATTAATTAATTAATTTACTTGATACAGGGTCTCCCTATATAGTTCAGACTCAGAGTGATCCTCCTATCTCAGCCTTCTCAGTGCTGGGATTACAGGCATATGCTGCCACACCTGGCTCAGGACCACACCTCTTATATGGTACCTGGGATCAAACTTGCATCCCTGTGCTTGTGGGGCAGGTGCTTAGACAGCCAAGCTATCACCCTAGCTCATTATTAGATTTCTTGATGATGAGCATTCTTTCTGCAGCAAAGTGAAATCTCTGTGTTGTTCTAATTTGCATATGTGCAAATTAAAATTAACACATTTCTGCAAATTGCATAGCCAGTGATGCTAAGTGTTTCATAATATGTTATTGTCCATCTGTACAGCTTCTTTTGAGAGGTATCTGTTTATTTCATTTGCCCACTTTTGATCAGGACCTTTATTTTGAGAAGTCTAATTTTTTGAGTTGTTATTTTCATTCTTGTGTTCTGTATCTCATGTCATCTTTTTCCCTCAGGTCCCTGTGGTTACTTTCTTAGTTTCCTTCCTAATCCTGACACCAAATACCTGACACTATAGTAAGACAGGGAGGAAGATGCAGCCTCTCTTTCTCTTTCTGTTCCGTTCAAATTACAAGCCTGTTTTTTGGTACCATACACACCCAGGGTGGATCCTTCCATTATCCACACCCAGAATTGTGCTAAAGCAATCAGCGGAATAATCTAGTATGACTCACCCACAATCTAGGTATCTCAAAAAGCCTTACCTATGAGCACATGAGGATCTGGGGGACACCTAGATGTAAGCCATAACACCCTGCTAGGCATACTTGTTCCTTGAATTCTGTGGGGATGGGTTCAAGGACCTCTGAGGATGCCAACATCCAAGGATGCATAGGTCCCTTATATAAAAATGGATTGGTATTTGAGTGGCTTAAGCACACCTTTCTACATACTTGAATTATTTCTAAGCTACTTAGAATCGCAAAAACCATGTGAAGTCTCTGCAAATGGTTGTCAGACTATATCTTTAGGGAAAAAAGAACAAGAAGTTTATGTATATTTAGTATAGTTGCAGCTATTTCCCAAAATCTTTACTTTGTTGCTTGTTGAATCTGCACATGGGGAACCTACTAATATACTGTGTTGTTTGTACTCCCTTTTATCCTAACTCCTCACTGAAGAGTTTCAAATTCTTTCTGTGACAGATCTAAAGAGAATACCTTTTCTGCCTCCTTGTATAAGGACACAGACACAGATCTTACTCTTACCTGAGTATCTCTTTGTCTGAAGGAGGACAAGGGGTGGAGTTTTGTTCTTCAGAGTTGGTAGGCAGCCTGGCTTTGCTGCAGAAGCTCCACCAACAAGGATGAGGCTGTTTTCTCCCTGAATTTCCCTCAGCACAAACATACTTCACCTATCTCAGCTTTCTTTTGAAAACCAATCTATTCCTGGTGTGAAGAATTTAGACTTCTCATATTAATATGACTATAATCCTAAGATTTAGGGCAGTGATGTGCACTGTTATCACTGTGCTAGAGGAACAAGCTCCCAGAAGGCAGACATGATGTATTGTTTAGGTAGGCATTTCATAATGCTGGGTTTAGTCAGAGATAAAAACCACTGCTCTCAGCCAGGGTGACTGACAAGAGAGTGCAATATTTCCTCTGATACTAAGGAATGAATATCAATTCATCTCACTCCCCAAATATTAACTTCATGCAGCAGTAAAACATATCTCCCAAGGCTAAAGTCTGGGAGTGAAGGCTCTGCTTTGTTGTCAAATCTAATTTCTCAGAATGTTCTGTTAATCTTACCTCATAGCTGTTTTGCCTCTGCTCTCTTTCCATAT
>NW_004524604.1:5880634-5884487 GCF_000260255.1 Octodon degus | reverse complement strand
GCAGGGATCAGACGCACCAACACAGAGCCACAGCGGCCTGTCACCTTGCAAGGAACAGTGTGGGGCTTGCCAATCTTATTTCCCCAGTAGCCTCTCCTCATGGACACAAGGAGAGCTTGGCCAGGATAATGTCCCCACGAATGGCAGTGGCAACTTCCTTGAACACTCTCCACCCAGGCCAACATGACCGTTGTAGTCCCCACTGGTGACAAATACCTTGAACCTGGTCTGCTGGCTAGCATGAGTTTGCTTCTGCACAGGCATGATCTTCAGAACTTCATCCTTGATGGGTGGGCCCAGGAAAAAGTCAATAATCTCAGACTCCTTGATGGGTAAGGAAAAAAGGTAAATTTCCTCCAGGGACTTGATCTTCATGTCTTTGACCAGATGGCCCAGGTTGGTGACAGGAATCCACTCTTGGTCCTTGGCCTTACCATCGCAAGGTCCGAGACCTGGGCCTTGCTGCCGCGCCCGCGACCTTGAAGGCCCCTGCTGAAGCCTCTGCAGAAGCTGCCGCCTCCCATGCCTGGCCCCTTGGGCCTCTGGCCCCTTCTGCTGCACCTGCGTCATCCACCATTTGGTGTTTCGCAGAAAAAGAAGCTATTCTTTCTCTATGGCTTGCCTATCTATGCTACGACCAGCCTGATCACTCCTGGCACTGTCTTCGTGAGGTGCATCATTTGCTGGTTGTTGCTAAGTGTTAGCTGTGGTGGCCATTAATCATTACAATATTTCCCTAAGGGGTATAAATGCTACCTGGTCCTTGCGTGGAACATTCTATCTACATTGTTTTAAGTGAAAAGCTCACAAGTTATAAGTCAATATCTTCCACTCAGGCTTTTGACTTCATGACTTTTAAATTGAACCTCCTGCTCGACATCCTTTTCTGTCTCTGTTTCCAGCCTCCATTTTTTGGTGTACATGGATTGCCTCTCCCAGTTCCTGACAGGGGTATCTAACTGTGTGACAAATTCAGTGAAACTGTCTTCTCTCAAGGTGCTTTCCACAGATCGCTAAGTGAAGGTTTTCCCTGCTGCTGTAAAATACACCTTACTACACGGTGCCATCTGTCCACTTACTGCTCTCAGCTACAGTCTGCCATCCATTGCCCTGCTTTGATACTGGAGCTGGACCCTCTAACCTCTTCTCTCTTGCAGCTGACAAGGCCTACAGAATGTCAAGAAGGGGAATTAAGGGTAATTTCAAGGTCACAGAAAGAAAAAGGGAGTTTTTCTGAGGATTGCATTTGTTGCAATCTTGATCTTTCAGCAAGACTGCCAGTTAGGATCTGCATTTTAGAGTTCCAATTACACCAACCTCCATGGCCTTATGAGGCCTCCAGGGAGTTTCTCATAACCAGGTGAGCCACTTCCTGTGAACCCGCTCCACCACACCTCTTTGGGCACGTTTCTATGCCATCAGAAGGCTGTGTCTTCCCTTGACAAGCAGGCCTCATCAACAGGGGAAAAGCCCAGGCTTGGGTGGGGACTCAAGGGAAATTTTTAGTTCCTTCCTCATTCACTCTTCTGTCCCAAAGGAGCTACATCCTACATTTGTTCTTCCTATATTCTTTGGATTTCTTTTTCTATCACTGTATTATGATTAATGCGATGCCTCTCCTCTTTAAAGCACTAGCACAATCTTAAACTTCAATATAGTTATAAATCCATCTAGGTCCATCTAGTCTCTCTCTCTCTCTCTCTCTCTCTCTCTCTCTCTCTGTCTTGTACTGGAGGTCAAACTTAGGGCCTTCACATTAGGTAGTGTTCTAAGCCCTTTTTTATATTTTTATCCTGAGACAGAGTCACTGAACTGATTTGCCAAACGAGGCTCAAGTCTGTAATTATTCTCCCCCAACCTCCTGAGTAGCTGGGGTCACAGTTGTGTGGCACTGTCCCTGCCTCATCTGGCTGGCTTTATGTGTTGCAGAAAGAGACAGACATTTTAATAGATTTAATAGATTAAAGCAAGTGACTAATACATTGAAGTCAGAACATATTTCCATAAATATTTGGGAAGTTTAAAGTTACAAAGTGATGGATTTGAATTGCATGGTTATGTGAACTGAGAGAGGACCACCGCTACCCCACGTCACTGACAGTGCCTCTGTTCAGCTCTTGTGATGGCTCTTTTCTGTGAGAGCAAATTTAGAGACTCACTAAGACAGGAGCAAAGATGTTGCTCAATAGAAGACTTGTGAGGGTATGACAATGTTTTATTATGGAATTATGATTTGTTAACAGACCTTCAATTAGGTATGGCCCAACTTGTGTAAAAATACCTTGTCGTGCCATATCTTTTATCATTTTCAGGTATAAAATACTGACATTATCCATCTTTTTTTTCTAGCATTGTTAAAAGTCTAATGTTTGCACAAAATTGTCTAGGGAATAGAAAATTGCGAGGATAACACTATTTGTGCTCTCAAGGAACTTGTGGTTAAAAGTTGTTAAAATATAAGTAACTAATATATAAAAAAATAAAGCAAGTGACTAATACATTCAGAAATAATTTAACATCAACACTTTTACTTTATTTTTTTGGCAGAACCGGGAATTGAACTCAGGCCCTTGAGCTTGCCAGGGAAGTGCTTATTCCACTGAGCCATCTCCCTGGACCAACATTTTTATTAGACTTGTGCATTTAATATAAATATTGACAATACTATCACAATCATAATATAAAGCCAAATCTTTAATTCTAGTCTCTAGGAAAAGTATCACAAATATTTAAGACAAAATATGTGACAGTGGAAGAAAATATTCAATGTTTATTAATTTTTGAGTGAAAATGAAGCTATCATTGAAATGAGTTTTGGAACCATCTTTGATTAGTTATTTTATTAGTTATCAGTACTTATGGGGTATCTGAACTAATCACTGTGCTTTAGTTTTAACTCAAATCATTGACATTGTCTCATGTATCATGGCAGAAGTAAGGTGATTATTCCTCAAGACACTGTTAAGAAAATGTAGATCTACTAATGCCAAAGGACAATAGGACTGTGGCCCAGTGGGAAGTTTTGCTGTTCTCTTCCTAGACCCTCTATCTCTGGACATCTGGGACTATGAATGGTAGGAAGGCAGCTGTTTTCATTTGCCTTTTAAAACTCAAGGATTTAAGTAAATATCTGAAAGTAACATAAAATTGGAAGACTATAATTTATACTTTAAGTTTACCCCTGTAGAAAAGAGGTGAAGCCTTATATTATGATTTATTCCTTTCCCATTAGTCCACAATTATATGATGTTTGCATTCATTTTTTTGACTTGTATATGGTGCATGCTGTGTCTTAATTCCCCTTTTTTACCTCCTTTCATTTCTCTCCCTCTTCCCTCCTTTTACCCTGAATCTCATCCCCTTTGAAAAAGATCCATCTCCCCACTTCTTATTATCTATCTTTTATTTTACTGTTTGTTTATAATTTGTTTTTCTCCCATAAAAGTAATCATGAAATATTTAAATTTGTGTGTGTGATTTAGTTCATTAACATTATAGTCTCAAGGTACATTCATTTTCCTAAAATGACTGACATTTATCTTTGTGGTGAAGTCCCACCCCATTGTATGTAAATGTCATACTTTCTCATCAATGCCTCTGTTGATGGACACACAGGCTGCTCCCAAGACTACCTATTATGGGTTGTGCTACCATAAACACATGTGTATGTGTATCTGTGTCATATGATATCTTTAACTCTTTCAAAAAGATACCTAGAAGGGGAACAGCTAGATCAAACAGAATTTCTCTCTTTATTTTTTTTTTCTTTTCAAAGTTTTATTGATAAACATATAGCAATGAGACAGTTTCAAATCAAATCGAAAGTACAGTTTCAACAAATAATACACTGCAT
>NW_004524604.1:5879126-5880534 GCF_000260255.1 Octodon degus | reverse complement strand
TGCAGATGTTATTAATTCAGGGATTTCTTTTTTCATTTCCAATCTGAGGTCTTCTATATCTTTCTGCAGCTGTTTTATTTCAGATGCTGTTGATTCATTGCTTTCAGTTGTGTGATTTCCAATTTGTTCTGTGTTAGTGTCCTCTGCACTTGTTACGCATGGGCTTGGCTTCTGACGTTGCATTTTGTTCCTTCTCGTCATTTTGTGTAGCACTGTCTTCTGCCCTTTGTTATAGATCTTTGCTGTAGTTATAACCTTCACATGTACTGAAGTTCAGGTGGAGCTCTACAGAGTTTGGACTTATCCACCTGTGTCTGGCTTAGGTCTGGCTGCTGTGCTCAGCTCCTTCCCACTGCGGACTTGGGCTAGGAGTGGGTCTGGGGTTTCCTGGAACTCGGCAGAAATTCCGGACCTGGGGTAGGACTGGGTCTCTATATCTTCTTGATTCAGCTTTGGTAATACATATGTTTTTAGAAATTTGTCTGTTTCTTCTGTGTTTTCCATTCTGTGAGCGTAAAGATTTTGGAAGTATGTACTGATGATATCCTGAATTTCTATAGGGCTTCTAGTGATTTCACCCTTTTTATTCCTTTTTGCATGGTTTTGAATGTTTTCTTTCCTTTTTTCGATGTTGGCTAGGTGTTTATCAGTTTTATTTGTTCTTTCAAAGCATCAACTCTTAGATTCATTAATTTTTTGGTATTGTTTTCTTCATATTCATTGCATTTATTTCTGCACTGATTTTTATAATTTACTACCTTATTTGGGCTTTGGGCTTGACTAGCTCTTTTTCTATGAGCTTGAAATACAGCATAAGATCAATTATTTTGGCTCTGTTTTCCCAATGTAAACACTATTTACTGCTATAAATTTCTCTCTTAAGACAGCTTTCATTGCATTCCACAGGTTCCAGTAAGTTGTACCTGCATTTTCATTTAATTGTAAATATTGTTTAATCTCTTTAATTTTATCTGTGACCCTGTGATTGTTCAGGAAGGTGGTGTTTAATTTCTATGTGTTTATGTACTTTGTACTGTTTCCTTTGACAATAATTTCCAGTTTCATTGCACTATGGTGAGAAAATATGCATAGGATAATTTCAGTTCCTTTACTTTTACTTAAGCATGCTCTATGTGGTAGTGTATAGTTTATTTTGGAGAACATCCCATGTGCAGATGAGAAGAATGTGTATTCTAATATTGTTAGGTAGAATACTCTATAAAGGTTTATTAAGTCCATTTCTTCACAAGTTTGGTTTAGTTTTGTTATTTATTTGCCTAGCTGATCTATCTCTTTGTGTCAAGAGGGTGTTAAATTTCTACACCACGGTTGCATTATTGTTCATTTGATTTTTTATGTCTGATAAAACTTACATAATTTGGTGTTCCTACATTGGGTACATATATAT
>NW_004524604.1:5872837-5879026 GCF_000260255.1 Octodon degus | reverse complement strand
ATGATAGGACCTGCAAGATAAATCCTAAAAACTGCAGCATTTCTTGTAAAACACTTTATCATCTGACCCTTGCTCTCTCTGGGGGCATGATTGGTAGATGCTCCTCATTAGTAGTAGTGACAATGAAGCCTCAAATTTCCTACTACAGGGGTGAGGCAGGAGATTAGGGCATGGAGAAGTAGCTGGGCAAGTGGATGTGATCTGTTAGTCATGGAGACCCGGACACTGGGCCAGAGCTGTTCCTGCAGTTGGGACAAATCAGAGATGTCTGTCTTCAATGCTTCTCAAGAGAATTCAAGCAGGCCTTTGGTGGGACAACCTAGATCTGACACCTCCAGAGGAATGGGAGATACATGAAAGCCACTCTTCAGCTCATGGCCACTGTGTCCTCTCTCTTTCACAGTGATTCACACTCCACCTGCAGAGTGCATTTCTTTTTTGACTTTTAATTGGGCTATACTTGGTCTGTAAATCATAATTCTTTCTAACTTTAATAAAAGTAAAACCTTGTTTCCTTGTTGCTCTTGTTTTGTTAAATTCTTTGTTCAGAGCAATAACCTAGAAAGAATCTCTAGAGAGAGCATCTCCAGCACCTGATCTCTGGTGAGTGACTGGTTGATGGCCTCAGTTTTGCCCTGCTGGGTCCTCTCTTGTATTCACACAAGTGCCGTTCTTCTCACAGGGTTTTCCCAGCTAAAGCCTGCATGTGACAGGGATTCTAACATAGCTTCATGCTTGGGATACAGGATCTGTCTGAGGACGCCTACAGCTGACGGACTCCCCCAAACTCTAAGAGTTTGTTAGAATTGTGCCTGATCTGAGCCTCTTCCCACACACCCTTCCTCTATTGTCTTTCTCTCTTACAGATGCCAGACCTGCATCAGAGTCTGAAAATCTTTGCTACCTTCTCTGGATCTTCTTTGTTCTTAACAGACATGATAAATACTTTCCACGTATAATACCATTTTCCATTCTCTTCTAGAAGACTCAACTGGACACAGCTGTGCCAGCAGGGATGAGGAAGCAAGTAGAAAGTCTGGGTTTGGGAAGCAGCAGTGTAAGAAGTGACTAGATCAGCAGTGTGAGGGCCTACTTAGTGTGCAGATGGGTTTCAAATTTAACCTTTGTTTTTGGTTTACCACAGTTACATGGGATGTCCAATTCATCTTGGCCACTTACTATGACCCGGATGAAAGACAGAAAGTTCTACAACATGCTAGAAATTATGCAGATGAGAAATAAGCTTTGAAAAGAGAAGGAAACCACTGCTAAGAGGAGGCTATTATTCCTTTAATAGAAGCACAATGGGATATAATACCAGCAGTGATCTAGAAAGGATGTCTAATATGCTAGCTGGTCTTACCATGGGGGTAAATCCATCTGAATTCTGCAACTGATTAGTAGAAATCTTTCATAAATATGCTAATATAGATCTATCTTCCAGAGAGGGAGAGGCACTACTGGTATATCACCTCATTTGTGAGTCAGCCACAAATGTTCAGTGTAAGTTATAAAATCTTCATACGGGGCCACAGACACCTATGGTCCAATACCTGGACATGGCCTTTTCTGTGTTCAACAATCAGTATCTAGAGGACAGTGCTATAGAAAGGCTAATATTATAGCTGTTGCAATTGGTAATGATCCAAGTCTACCCAGATTGTCTTTGAAAAACAGCACAGGAACAAGCTCCTGCTTCAGGTGCAAAACGACTGGATACAGGACACTATGTGGTGCTAAGCCATTAGCCGTGATGTGCTCCAAAAGTGACACAGTTAATGTTACTGAATGTAGCATAGTAGACCGACAGTTCCACTTCCAGAGTGTGAGTATGGCAGCCAGAACTTTCATTTCCTACTCTGATGACTGAAGAAACCCAGGGGAGCCCACAATACCCCATCAGCGGACATTGGCATATTCTCCCTGGCAAAGCTTAGGTAGTTTTATTTATTTTGTTATAATTTTTTTATTTTTATTCATTTTAATGAAAAAAAGATAAAATAGCAATGTAACAGTTTCAAAACAGGTTAGCAGGACAATTACAATAACTAAAATGTTACATATTGTTTTCTTCATAGTAGTTATTCAGAGGACAAGATGCAGACATGATATCTTGTCTAAACACTATTAGTACACACCTTTCTTCTCATTGAACTAAGAGAAAGTAGATGTACATCTATCCTAGTTATCTTGTATATACATATATATATATATTTTCACAACAAAGCGGTCCTTTATTTATGTCCTTTTTTTATTTTATTCTGTCAGAGATGGGTGTTTCATTGCTGTTAGAGAAGCTGCATTTGGAAAAGTCTTTAAAGGACCTTTTCATACTTGATACCAGCCCAAAGATTGTAGGTACTTGAATTCAGCAAAATAACCCAAATAGTCCAGTAGTCCATAACAGTAGTGGATTATCAGCACAACTGGCATTTGTTGAAGTTGTTGACTTGAGCCTTTTACAGCTCAGCATATTAATATAGCTTTACTTTTTATACCTGTGGTTACACTTTTCTGCTGGATGCTTGAGACTAAGTTAAAGCAAGACCTATATAGCTAAAAGTGCAATTTTTGCTATCTGATAAGGTCAGTCAAATCCGCTCAGGATTTACCCTGGAACCATGTACAGCAAACTGGTCAAGCAATGGCTGTGACTCATCCAGATGGCTGGCACTGACAAAAGATCCATAAGGTTTTGATTTTTTTGTTTCTTTTATTTTAAATTAGATTTTACTGATGCAGTTTAGGCATATGTAATAATAACATGCATTATAGAGAATTTGTATCTTTATATGATATAACTTGACTTTTACGATTTTTTTAAGAGACCACAAAATGGTTTAAAAAAGAAAGCCCATTAGAAACAATACAGAATTTTACTTAAAAAAATAATAAGAATTTGACAATGGTTGTTGTATTCATAATGTTATCTTCAAATTAGTTGATTTGATTATCACATAAATATGCAAAATCAGTAAAAAATGTTATAAGAAATTAAAAATAGGAGGAAGAAAAAAATTTAGGCATTAATTGATCCTTTCAATAGATAAACAAATTAACAGTACAATTAAATAAGCTATCCTGCATATATACATAAATATATCTTTTTCCTTTCTTTTGTCCTTTTTCTCATTCCAAGTTTTCCTTCCCATTGAACAGATTCCTTCCTTTTTCACAGTAACCTTTGTACCATTTAGATTTTATTTACTTTTTTAGGTTATACTAGCTAGACAATATGTTTGTGCATGTGGGTCTGATTTATTTCAGTTGACATTATGGCCTCTAATTGAATCCATTTAGCTATAAAAGCTTTGAGTTTATCTTTCATATAGCTCAGTAATACTCCATTGTGTAAAAATACCACACCTTTTTTATCCATTCCTCAGTTGATGGGCATTTGGGTTGTTTCCAAGATTTAGCTATGACAAATTGCACTACTATAAACACAAGTGCACATAAATCACTGTTACATAATGTTTTTAGTTCATTTGGAAAAATAGCTAGAAATAGAATACCTGGATGGAATGGTACTTGTAATCTTAGCTATTTGGGAAATCTCACACTGACTTCCATGATGGTTGTACCAGTATGCACTCCCACCAAGAGTAGAGAAGGGTTCCTTTTTCCCCATAGCCCCTCCAGCATTTGTTATTGGCTGACTTCTTTTAAAAATTTATCTTTTATTTTTAAAATATATTTAGTGCAGGGTCTCTAGGGTCTCACTACTCAGATCACACTTGTAGTGATCCTACTGTTTTCAGCCTCCTAAGTGCTGGGATTACAGGTGCGTGCCACCACGCCCAGTGTATTAGTTGTCTTCTTGAAGATAGCCATTCTTTCTGGGGTAAGATGGAATCTCACTGCTGTTTTTTTTTTTTAAAGACTCTTATCATTATTAATTATTTTTTTGTACCAGGAATCAAACTCAGGACCTGGCACTTGCCCTGCAGGTGCTGTTCTGCTGAGCTACATCCCCAGCCTTGCTGCTTTAATTTGCATCAGTTGAATGACAAATTCTGTTGAACTTTTTTATATATTTAATTTCCTTTTGTATTTCTTCATGTGTAAAGTATATATTCATCTCATATGTCCACTGTTTGATTGGGTCTTTGAGTTTTGGGGGCCTGATTTTAAAAACAATTTTATATGTTCTTCATAGATCTTTGTATATATTATTACCTTTGTATATATTATAATTTTTTTCCCAATTCATGGATTTTCTATTTATTCTGTTGGTGATTTTTTTTTGAGGTGCAGAAACTTTTCAAAAAGATGAGCTTCCAGTCATTAATTCTTTGAAGTATTTCCAGTTCAGTTTGATTTTTGTTCATGAACTCTCAACCTACCCCATGCCTTCACAATTTCTACTCTCTCCTCTAGAAGATTTATCATTTCTGTTTCAATATTTAAATATTTGATCTGTTTTGACTGTGGTTTTGGGCATGCTATAGACATATGTTTACTCTCAGCCTTTGGTGTGTGGAAAGCCATTTTTTTCAGACCACTTATTAAAGAGAGTATCTTTTTTCCAGTGAACATGTTTGACCCCTTTGTCAAAGATAAGTTTTTTGGTCTCCTATGTAGAGTATCATGTCATCTGGCTCAGTGTGTTTGTAGTTGTGTTTGCATCTTCTAAGCTGTTCCACTGATCCTCAGATCAGATTTTTTTCAAGTGCCATGCTTATATTATCACAGGAGCTTTGTAGTATAATTTCAAATCAGGAATTGTGGTGCTTCTTGCCCTTTTTTATTGCTCAGGATTGTCTTTGCTATTCTAGGTCTCTGTTGGTTCCAAATGAATTTCAGGAATGCCTTCTCTTGATATGTGAGTTATAAAAATAGTATTTTAATTGGGATTGCATTGAATCTGTATAACATTTTTGGGAGTTTGACTTTTTACAGTGTTGGTTCTTCCTATCCAGAAGCAAGGAATATCTTTCCATTTTATGAAATCCTTTTTAACTTCTTTAAGAATACTAAAATTTTTACTTTGTAAATATTTTACTTCCTTTGTGAGATTGATTCCTAAGTATTTTTTGGATGTTATTGTGAAAGACATGTTTCCCTCATTTTTCTCTCAATGCATTTGTTGTTTGTATACAGAAATGCTACTGATTTTTGAGTGTTGACTTTGTATCTTGCTGCACCACTGAATTTGGTTATTGAATTTACAAGCCTCTAGATGGAGTTTTGTAGTCTTCTATGTAGAATATCATATCTGCAAATTAGGATAATTTAACTTCTTAATTTTTTATCCTGATTCCTTTTATTTGTCTCTTGTCTGATTGCTCTGGCTAGTATTTCCAGAAACATACTAAACAGGAGTGAAGATTGTGGACATCTTTGTCTTGTTCCTGATTTTAAAGTGAAGGTTTTCAGTTTTTGTCCATTTAGTGCGATGTTAGCTATTGCTTTGTCATAGATGGCTTTTATCAGATTGAGGTAAAGATCCTCTGTTCCCATTTTGTGTAGGTTTTTTTTCTTTTATCATGAATGAGTGTTGGACTTTGTAAAAAGCTTTTTATACATCTATTTGATGATCATGTGACTTTTGTCTTTGGCTCTGTTAATATGGTGTATTACTTTTGTAGATTTTCCTATGTTGAACCCTTCCTACATTTCTGGGATGAATTCTAGTTGGTCGTGTTGTATAATCTTGTTGATTTGCTGCATTCTGTTTGCTAGTATTTTATTGAGGATTTTTACATTTTTGTTCGTTATGAAAATTGGCTTGTAGTTCTCTGTTTTGCTTGGGCATTTCTCTGATTTTGATAACAGAGTAATATTTGCCATTAGGAATGAGTTTGGAAAATTGCCTCCTTTTCAACTTAACTGAAGAGTTTGAGAAGAGTTGGCATTAAATCTTCTCTAAATTTCTTGTAAAATTCAGCTGTGAATCCATCAGGACCTGGGCTCTTCTTCATCGGTAAGTTTTTAATTACATTTGCAGTTTCATTAACTGATTACTGAGTTATTCAGAATCTTTATATCTTCTTTTATTTTATTTCATTTTTTTCAAAGATTTATTGATAAACAGATAGTTTATCAATAAAATGAGACGGTTTCAAATCAAATCGGAAGTACAGTTTCAACAAATAATACACTACATATATTCTTCTTAGTGGTTAATTGCTGTACAAGATGCAGACTTGTGATCCTATTTACAAACACCATTAGAACAAATCATTC
>NW_004524604.1:5856644-5866127 GCF_000260255.1 Octodon degus | reverse complement strand
ATGACTTTATATTCCTTTTGCTATTTTCCTTTAACTGGTATATAGTGACCTTCTTTAATCTCTTTTAATCACTGATTAAAAGCTCACATTGATTTGACACTCACATTGTCAGCAAGCAGAATAGCTCTCCCTGCTTTTTTTCTATAGCATGGAGTATTGTTTTCCATCCTTTGACGTTCAGTCTATTAATTTCTTTTTGAGTTAAATGTGTTTCTTCTATGTAGGTTATTGTTAGATTTTTGTTTCTTGATCTACTCTGCCAGTCAGCTTCTTTTGATTGGTTAATTGAGGCCATTTACCTTGACAGTTATAACTGATATGTATTGGCTTATCTTTGCCATATTATTTTGTTACTGTAGGTTCTCTACTTTTTCACTCTTTTTAATTGGTTGCTCTGCTTAAAGGTTCCTTTCCATTGTTCTTGAAGTTGCAGTGATTTTTGCATCTTTCTAGAATATATGACAATATTCTTTGTATGGCTGGTTTGGTCACAAATTCTTCTGTTGGTCTTTGTCATAGTAGTATCTTATCTCTCTACTAACTTTGGTGGAACCAGGGATTGAACTCAGACCCTTGCGCTTGCCAGGGAAGCACTTATTCCACTAAGCCATACCCCTGGCCCCTCTCTACTAACTTTGAAGGATATGATACATCAATCTGGATTGAAATTGTTTTCTTTCAGGACCTGAAGTACTTCATTGCAAGCTCTTCTTGATTTGATGGTCTGTGTTGAGAAATCTTCCCAGATTCTGATGGGCTTTTTATTACTGGTGAACTGTTTCTTTTCTCTAACAGCTTGTAATATTCTGTTGCTTAATTTCTGGGATCTTGATTATTATGTGTCAGTAGATTTATTTTGATTATAGTTATTTTAAATTCTATATGTTTCACTTAACTGTATGTTGGTTGTTTTTCCCCATGCTTTTGAAAATTTCTGCTACTACTTCTGAAAATAGTCTTTTTATGTCATTTGTGTTGACTTCTGCTGATTTGTTGATATCTATGAGACTTACATTGTTTTTATTTCATCATATTGCAGCTGTTGCATTGTTATTTCCTGGCTCTTTTTTTTTTTTTAAGAGATCTTTCCTTTCACACTCAATAGCTGCAATACTGTCTTCAAAGTCTGAAATTTTGTCATCACTTTTGCTCAACCAGTTTTGCCAGCTTTCAATGGAATTTTTAATTTCTTGGATAGCTGCTCTAATCTGTTTCATGTATTTTAGTTCTTTTCTGTATTGTTCATTCAATGTTTCCATCATTTTCTCATTCCCCTCTATTTCTTTTATCTATGTCTTCTTTAGATGTGCTAAGCAGTTCTTTCGTGATTGTTGTCATTTCTTTTTCTACTTAAGAGATTATTTCTTTTTTAAAATTAATTTTATTGAGAAGCAAATACCAATGAAATAGTTTCAAAACAGGTTAGTAGGACAGTTACAATAATTAATACATTGTATATTATTGTCTTCATTGTAGTTATTCATAGTATAAGATGCAGACATGATATCCTGTCCATACACTATTAGTATGAATATTCTTCTCATTGAATTAAAAGAAAGTAGATGTGTATCTATCCTAACTTTTTTTTTTGGCAGAACCAGGGATTGAACTCAGACCCTTGTGCTTGCTAGGGAAGCGCTTATTCCACTGAGCCATCTCCCCAGCCCCTATCCCAACTATTGACACAAAATGGTACTTCATTTATATCCCCTTTTTCTGTTTAGTTTTGTCAGAGATGGGTATTCCATTGCCTTTTAAATATTAAGAGATTATTTCTAATCTATTTTTTCTATAGCCTGATGAAGGGTTTTTTTTTTTTGTTTGTTTGTTTCTTTCAGTTGCTATGATTTCAGAAATTTCTGGTGTGTGACTTTCAAGTTCTTCTATGATCTTATCTCCTGGACTTGTTCTGGGTGGGCTGGAGGTCTGAGATTTCCTTTTTCTCTTCATTTTGACATTTTTCAAGTCTCAGTTTTCACCCAGATCCAGCACTAGCAACAGAGGGTGGGGTGCAGGTGAGTAAGGCTTTGATGAAAGTGAGATGGCAAGGTAGGTCTTACCAAGGCTCCTGCTACTGGTGAGAGAAGCAGCGGCAGATCAGTAGAGCTCTGACCATGGTGGGAGTAGAGGGTGGTTTTATAAAATTTGTTTGTTTTCTTTTTAGCTTGGGTGATTTTAGACATCAGGGCAACCCTCTTCCACTTGTTATTTATATACAGGCACCTTACTCTATTTTAATACACTTCTCTGGAAAAGTGTCCTCCAGGTCTGTAGCCACTGTTGCGGTTATGGGGACTGCTAATTTGAGATCCTTTGCTCCTGGTCTAATGTGTCAATTTGGAGGCCAAATGTTCAACCACGCATTTGTAATTGTCTCACAGTGTCCCGCTCCTTTGATAAGAAGAAATTTACTATTAAAATGGGAGCAATTCTCAAATTCTGGCTAAGGCCAAAGTAGAATTTACTTGTTGGGGCTATTCTAAGTCACCTGGACCAAATTAGCCAAGAAGTGGATTCTGCTGCATGGTATAACAGAATAACTCATAGTACAAACTCAGCTATTCCAGTAGTTATGAGACTAAAAGGATTCAGTGAGTTTTCTAAATGAAAATAGTATTCAACCAAGGAACAATCATGCAAAGGCCTGCAACTTTTTATAGACATTTTTTTAAATGTGACACTTTTGAAGTGTTGTCAGTCCCCTTGCAGTAGTCCCATTCTCCCTCTAACAAAGCCCTCTGGAGATTATAAAATGGTATAAGATCTCCACCTCCTTAAGAAAGGTATCATTTCAATCTTTCCTCTTATGGAAAATCTATATACAATTCTCTTTCAAATTCCAGGGGATATTAATTGGTTCTCAGTTTTAGATTTATCATATTTTTTTCTCCATTCTCCTATATCGAGGCTTCCAGTTTCTATTTGCCTCTGAATGGAGAAGTCCCATTACAAGGGGAAAACAGCCATATAATTTCCATGAGGTTTTAGAGACATTTTCACATTTTTACCTAAGCACTAGAGAAAACTTGAGGAACTTAAGGTTTATTCTTGGAAATATACTACCGTAGTAGATAATATTCGGGGTTGAAGCCCAACTCAGGGGTTACTTAATTATAACACTAAATTCTCAACTTTCTAGTTAAAAATTGATATAATGTCTCCAAAGAAATGACTCAAATGTCCCTCCAAAAAGCTTACTATTTGAGATATATAATGGTTGATTGATGATATCAGCTTGAGAAGTTTAGAAGTTTATCAAATTAGCTCAGCAATTCTACACTCTAGGGTGTAGAGGAGCCACTCTGCATAAGGTCATTGCCTGGATGATGTAAAGGGGAAATAAAGAAGAATGCACTTGCTTCTGTTCTTTGGAGGATCTTGAGTCTTCACCTTCATCTTGGATGTCATCTCCTGGTTCCACACTCTTTGGCTTCTGCCTCAGATCCTTCAGGCTTCTGGTGTAGACTCTTCAGACTTCCTCCTTCACCTTTCCGTCATAGAATCTTCACCCTTCCATCACAGGTATTGGTTTCCTGATATGGACTTGTGTGGCACACTGCACTGAGCACCAGACCTTGGACTGAAAGCTTCAGTCTCCAGTGTGCAGACATCCTCACACACTTCCTTATCTGGCTCTGTGGATGGTCATCATGAGCCAATCTCATAATTTCTTATACATTTGTGTATCTTGTTTTACATCTGTTTCTCAATTAAAACCCTGACTAGTGCAAGATGTGTTCATACATCTGGAGAGTTACAGCTGTCTAGGAACTAGATCAAGGCTATTTATAATCTTGAGAACCCTTACACCAAAAAATAGTTTCATTCCTTCTTGGGAATGGGTGGCTTTTATAGGATCTGACTACCTAATTTTGGACTAATGGTAAAGACTTTAAATGAGGCTATCAAAGGCTCTTTGTTTATGCCCCTAGAATTGATAAAGGTGGCTGTTAATGGCTTTAGGGAAATAAAGGATCTCTTTACTCAAGCTCCAGCATTAGGAATACCTGACTTAAGAAAACCTTTCTCTACATATTGGAAAAGGGAGAATTGATTTGGGAGTCTTGGTCCAGAGGCTAGGACAAGACCTCTGCCAGTGACACACCTTTCAAACAAGCTAGATGAGATGGCTGCTGGACAGCCACTCTACATGAAAGCAATAGCAGTGACAGCTGTACTTACAGAGAAAGATGCAGATTTAACTTTGGGGAAGAAACCAGAAGTCCTAAGACCCTATCAGGTTAGAGCTATTCTGGAGACAATAGGTTACTTGTGGTTAACAGGGGAATGTCTCATTAAGTATTGGCCCATGCCCTTAGATACTTCTATGTTGTTATAAAATGGCATTATTATTAACTGCTTCACTGATGCCTACAGGTCCAGAAATTAGCAACTCTTGTTAAAAAGTGATCTCTAAGACCTATGCAAGCAAGCAGGTCAGCCACCTTGGGGAGGTGTGGTTCACCAATGGAAGTAATTTTGTCCAAGAAGAACAGGAAAAGGCAAGTTATGCAGTTGTCAGCTGCATAGCATATCACTGAAACTAACCTTTTCCCCAGGAACCACTGCTCAGAAGGCAGGGCTAATAGTTCTTCCTTGGGTATTGATAGTAGGAAAAGACAGAAAGTTAAATATCCATACGGAGTCCAAATATGCCGTTCTGATGCTCTCTGCCCACACAGTGATCTTAAAAGAAAGGGGCTTACTGTGTAATAAGCACTCATCTAAGATGCACAGGCAGGAAGTTCTATAGCTCCTAGAGGCAGTCCATCTTCCTAAGCAGATTGCAGTCATGCAGTATGAAGGGCACCAAAGAAACATATCTAAAGTCTTCTTGTGAAGTAAAAAGACTGATAGGGGAGCAAAAATAGAAGCATTACAGCCCCTTAAGACTCTATCCTTCTTTTCAGTTCCTGAGAAGCCATTAAAACCAGTCTGTACTCCCCAGGAAGATAAATGGGCCTCAAGACAAGGAGAAATTAAAAAGTGTCTGTAGTGGTATTTACAAGACAAACTGATCCTTTCTCAAGAGACACAATGGAAGGCTATGAAAACACATCATGATCCCTTTCCATATGGGAAGAAATGCTACATTGGAAATGGTTACTCAGGTTTTCACAGGACTAGGAGTAGGAATGACTACTCAATGAGCTTGCAAAGCTTGTGTGCTCTGAGCCACAATCACCCGGGCAAGCCCAAGCCATCTCTTTTATTGAAATCTGTACAGAGAAGAGGGACACAATCCAGGGAGGATTGGCAATTAGACTTTACAGATATGCTACTATATTTAGAATTTAAACTGATATTGGTCCTAAATGACACCTTTACAGGCAGAATTGAAGCCTATCCTGTCCATTTAGAAAAGGCTATGGAGGTAGTCAAGATGTTTCTTAAAGAAATCATCCCCAGATTCGAAGTATGGGCTTTGTTTTACCTCTTAGATAACTTGGGGGATTGTGAAGGCTTTAGGAATAAAGTACCAACTCCATTCCACCTGGAAGCCTTAATCTTCCTGAAAAGAAGAGCCAAACAAATTCTATAGCAAGCTCTGGCAACACTTCCAAGAGACATCTGAGTCCTGGCTCCAATTTCTGCCAGTAATGTTTATGAAAATAGTATCTCATTAATAATAGTATCTCATTAATAATATTATCTGTAATAGTATTTCACTAATCTGGTATACTCAAATGTATGGGAACAGAGTCCTACCATCTCCTGACCTAGCAGGCCAACTACTGTCCATTTTGGAGATCAAGTACTGATAAAAACTTGGAGAGAAAGGATACTCACTGACCAATTAAAGTCCAAATGAAAGACCCCTTTTCAGCAATCCTTGCCACACTCTGTAGCAATAAAAAACTACAGAGATAGATACTTGGATTTGTCTTTCTGGAATAGAGGGAGAACACTACTCCTGTGGGCCTCTTGAGATTTCTCTGAGACTTGAGATTTCTCTTGAAAAATCACTACATGTGCTGCTACAATTAAGTGTACAGGTTCTTTTCTAAAAGTTTTTTTGAGAAACAAATAGCAAAGAGACAGTTTCAAAACTGAATAGTGGGACAGTTTCAATAACTAATACATTGCATATTGTTGTCTTCATAGTGGTTATTCATAGTACAAGATGTAGACATGATATATTGTCCAAACACTATTAGTACAATGTGAGGGGAGATAGAACGCTCCTGTTATATTTTCCCTTATTTGGGCAAGAAGTGCTGCAGCACCAATCCTTGCTTGCCTTGACATCTTCCTGTGGTCCTGGATCTACACTACTAATCCACAACTAGTCCCACCCAACTGCTTCCACTATACAGCTGTTTAGCCCCTGTTCACTTCTTCAATAAACGAGACTTGATCAAAAAGCCTGTCTTGTCTCCATCTCTCGTGTCTCTTGCCCTGTCTTTTTCATCCCCGTTCCTCCTCCAGGTCATTACCCCACGTCTTGACTCGTGGGCTGAGTCAAGTGGCACCCAACGTGGGGCCTGGCACGGAGGATTTAACGAGGGAGCCATTTGAGAGCCCGGGTACAAAGCATATAGTAAAAGTAAATTCCGAGGCCAACGCCGCGCGAGTGCCTGCCGCGCTGCTCGAGCCACGGTGAGTGAACGGCAACCCCCTTCCCCTTCCCGGCATGGGTCAAGCATTAAGCAAGCATGAACTGTTTTAAAAAGCCTCAGTAAGGCACTCAAGACATGAGGGATTAAGGTAAAAAAAAAGATTTATTACAGTATTTTAAGTTTATTCATGAGGTTTGCCCGTGGTTCCCATTGGAGGGCATGATCAGTTAAAGATAAAAACGAGTGGGCGATGCATTACAGGATTTTTGTAGAGTTTTTGGCCTTGAAAAAGTCCCAATCATAGCATTTTCATACTGGGGCTTGATTGATGAGATTTTTATGCAGAGACATAGAGACTCTTTGGTTGGAGAAATGATTACCCACAGAAAATCTGTCCTGCGTAACTCCAATAGGCCCATTCTGGCCCCTTCCCAGGCTGGTTCAGACGTCTCCTCTCTCCACGGTGAGGAGGCAAATGAAGTGTTAACTAAACCCCAAGATAACAAGCAGCTTCCACCTTCCCCTAATGAGCAGCTGCCGCCTCCCCCTTCTGAGCTTTTGCTGCCTCCTCTGCCCAAGGCTCCTCTCCTGACCCATTATAAATCTTTGTATCCTGACCTTACTACTTTATAAGAGGTCAATTGGGAAGACTTAGCCAAAGAGGCTTCCAAAAACCATCCTGACCCCGTTGCAGCACCAGTTGCTACAAAACCACCTCCTGATAATAATGAAATGTCCAAATTTGCTCCAAATCTTTCAATGTGCTTTTGGACCTGGAAAATCGACTGTTTGAGAAGCTTACATTACATTTACAATCTTTGCAGGCTTGATCAGACATGTGACACCCCTAAGATGGCACCTGGGCTCAGTGGGCCCTTGCCTAAAATGGCGCCTAAACATGATAAGCCCCTGCCCAAAATAGCATTTCCAGCTTCAGAAGTGATGGCCCCCGGTCAAATGCATTGGAGTATGTTCCCTGTGTGAGGCTCAACCCAAAAGGAAAAAAAAAAAAAAAAAGATCAAATAAATCTATAGTGATTACTAAAGCCAGTGGGGAAACTGGCTGTAGACACCTTTGGCACTTACTGGTTAGAAAAAAAAAAAAAAAAAAAAAAAAAAAGGGTTTTTTAAGGGGAAAGGAAGGAAGAGCAGTTTAAGAGTAGCAAGATGCCAGAATAAAGGAAGATCCAGATGATTAACAGATGAGATAATTATAAGTATAGTTAGAGAGATTTATAACAAACTGTCAGACTCCATAAATAAAGGGGTCTAAGAGCTAGTAAGTTATGATTGCTAGGTCTCAAAAAGGTTTATAAATGTACCTGTTAGCTCGAATGTTCATGCTTTGATTATATATGTTCTAATTGCTCAGAAAATTTGTTCTGTCCTAAAAGATTCTAAAGCCCAGGTAATCATGCAGGAAAAATCTGTTAACAAATATGCTAGATTATGATTCCTTTTGCTGGGATCCACCAGATTTTGTCTGTAGAAACACATATTAAAGCCTAATATAACTGTCCACCTGATAGAGCCCAGGTGATCTGAGCCTTCTCTGGGTTTCCTGCCTCATCATGAGGAAAGTTATATTCATGTTTCTTGGGCAAGACAACCTACAGGAACCAAGAAGTTGTACCTTATGCAGTGGACCCCAGATATCTGACACAAGCTGCAGAAGTTAAAAGGTTTTGCAGGAATAAATTTGTCTGAGTTGAGGTGTTTCATAGAAAGGATACAGAATGGAATTATAGATGGAAAATGAGAATGTTGATACTAATAGCCTACAGGAAATAAGGTAAATGTCCACAGCTGCTAGAGAAGGAAAAAGAAAGTGTTTATGATGGAGTCAGAGGAAGTTTCTGATTGAGGTGGTCATGTCTCTTCCCTCTCAGTCTAAGGGAATCCATGTTAACTGCCAATATAAGGAGAAAGCCTGTGAAACTTTCAATAGATGCTTATGCACATTTGTCAGTAGTTACCCAGCCAAAGGCCCACTTGCAAACTGGAAAATACTCAGTGTTTTCTGTAGGCCCAGTAATTCATATACTCCAGTAATAATAAAAAAGTCCAACTTGTTTAAAACAATACACAAGGGCCATAAAAGATTAAAAAAAAGTATTAAACCTCACATTTATGAGATATCTACTAATGGATCTACAAAATGTTCTGACTAGCGTTTTTATAATTACAAACTTCAAAAGGTTATTGTATTCCAGATCTGCTAAATGATTACTTTATCCTGTTGATATTATTATTATTTGTTTCTGTCTTTCCCCCAGGCCCCTGTATATACTGGTACTCCAGCAATGACCTGTCCCAATTTATAAATACCACCCAGGCACTTGTTTCATATCACATGGGTATGTCTTGTCTAACAGTCTCTATTCCTCCTTATGTCAACCTCAACTTACTTTCTCCATTCATAACTTTTCCTGCTCAACTAATCAATTGCTTGAGGCTCCAAATGGAACCTGGTTTGCCTGCCTATATGGAGAAATTACTCCCTGACCTCCCTCTCCAAAGTAGTCCTCCAAAATAGGAGAGGCTTGGAACTTCTGACAGCAGAGCATGGGAAAATATGTCTTGCTTTACAGGAAAAGTGTTGTTTTTATGTTAATAAATCAGGCATAGTTCGAGACAAAATCTGAGAGCTTCAGGATCAACTACTCAAGTGGAGACAACAGCTTGTGGATGACACCTTCTCCTCGCTATGGGGAGGAATGTTCCCCTACCTTGTGCCCCTGTTGGGACCCCTCTTCTCACTCCCACTCTTGCTCATGATAGGACCTTGCATTTTTCAAAAGCTTACAGCATTCATCAACTCACGTTTAGATGCCTTTGCTGCAAAGCCCATTCAGATACATTATCATCAGCTAAAAATGGCAGATCAACAAGAGTATCGTGAGAGGGTTCCCTCAAATGGACC
>NW_004524604.1:5855426-5856318 GCF_000260255.1 Octodon degus | reverse complement strand
CAGGGCACTGTCAATTTCCGCTTGATGTATTTAATAAAAAGGGGGGATATGTGGGGGGCGATAGAATGCTCCTGTTATATTTTCCCTTATTTGGGCAAGAAGTGCTGCAGCACCAATCCTTGCTTGCCTCGAAATCTTCCTGTGGTCCTGGATCTACACTACTAATCCACAACTAGTCCCACCCAACTGCTTCCACTATACAGCCATTTAGTCCCTGTTCACTTCTTCAATAAATGAGACTTGATCAAAAAGCCTGTCTTGTCTCCATCTCTCATGTCTCTTGTCCTGTCTTTTTCATCCCCGTTCCTCCTCCAGGTCATTACCCCACGTCTCGACTCACGGGCCGAGTCAGTACAAATCTTTCTTCTCATTGAATTAAGAGAAAGTAGCTGTATATCTATCCTAACTATTTTGTATATACAGATACAAAATGGTCCTTCACTTGTATCCCTTATTTTTTTGTTTAGAGAAGATTATTCCATTGTCATCTAAATACTGTAGGTGTATGAATTCACAAAAATAATCCAATATAGTCCAGTAGTCCACAATAGTAGTGGGTTATCCATAGGACTGGCAATGTCAGAAGTTGTTGAGTTGAGCCTTGTACAGCTCAGCATATTGATATGGCTTTACTTTTTTTTTCTTCAAAATTTTATTCATAAACAGATAGCAATGAGACAGTTTCAAATCAAATAGGTAGTACAGTTTCAATAACTAACACACTGCATATATTCTTCTTAGTGGTTAATTACTGTACAAGATGCAGACTTGAGATCCTATTTACAAACACCTTAGAACCAATCATTCTATTCATTAAGAGAATGTAACTATATATCTATCCTAACCACTTTGAATACACAGATACAAAATGGACATTCATCTGTATACCCCG
>NW_004524604.1:5854382-5854899 GCF_000260255.1 Octodon degus | reverse complement strand
TTCCTTGTAGCCCTCCTTTTTCTCTAATTTTGGTCTGCAAACTTAGGTTGTTAACCATCCAGAAGACAAGCTTATTGTTATTATCAAATGATGTAGGCCATTAAGGTGAACTTTACTATCTCACTGCATTTCAAACATCTTAGGTATAATAAGGAACAGGTATTTTTCATCAAGTATTGATATGCTGAACTTTATTTTTTTAGTTGTATTTATTTATTTTTTTTCCGGAAACGGGAATTGAACTCAGACCCTTATGTTTGCCAGGGAAGCACTTATTTTACTGAGCCATCTCCCTGGCCCCTGATATATTGAACTTTAAGTCCCTACATAATATGATAAAAAACATTTAACAATTAGGTTATATTTTAAAAAATAGGATAAAGAATTCTATATTTCTCATGTTTGCACATAAGTCCAAGAATCGCACCATATACAACCATGAAGCAGGACCCTCCCACAATATTCCTTTTCCTGTCTCTTGCTTTCATTCACCACCCCCTTCTTCTTGAACATCCAC
>NW_004524604.1:5841352-5847931 GCF_000260255.1 Octodon degus | reverse complement strand
CTCTATTGATATAGTGTATTACATTGATAGATTTTCAAATATTGAACCATCCTTGTATCCCTGGGATGAATCCTACCTGGTCATGGTGTATGATCTTCTTGATGAATTGCTGTTTCCTATTTGCTAGGATTTTATTGAGGATTTTGGCATCTATGTTCATGAGGGAGATAGGCCTGTAGTTCTCTTTCTTTGCATCTATCCCTGGTTTTGGTAGTAGTATAATACTTGCCTCCAGGAATGATTTTGGAGGATTGCTTCCTTTTCCATTTCATGGAAGAGTTTGAGGAGTATAGGGACTACATATTCTGAAAATGTCTTGTAGAAATCAGCTGTGAATCCATCCAGACCTTGACTTTTCTTTGCCGGTAGGTTTTTAATTACATCTCGTATTTCATTGGCTGTTATTGGGCTACTGACAGTGGTTATATATTGTCGATTCAGTTGTGGTAATTTGTACATTTCTAGGAATCTGTCCATTTCTTCTGTGTCTTCTATTCTGTGAGAGTAAAGATTCTCAAAGTAGCTATTGATAATCTTCTGAATTTCCACTTAGTCTGTGGTAATTACACCGTTTTTATTCCTTATTGCTTGCATTTGAATTTTTTCTTTCCTCTGTTTGCTGTGGTTAGCTAGGAGCTCATCAATTTTATTTAATCTTTCAAAGAATCAGCTTTTTGCTTTTTTAATTCTTTGAATTGTTTTCTTCATCCCAATTGAATTAATTTCTGCTCTATTCTTTATGATTTCCTCCCGTCTTTGGGATCTTAGTTTTATTTGCTCTTCCTTTTCTAGTTGTTGAAGGTGCAGCATTAGGGTAGTTATTTGTTCCCCTTCTGTTTTCCTAATGTGTGTGTTCACAGCTATGAATTTACCTCTGAGAACTGCTTTCATCATATGCCATAAATTATGATTACTTGTGCTTGAATTTTCATTGAATTGTAGATATTGTTGAATTCCTTCTTTAATTTCATCTGTGATCCATTCGTTGTTGAATAGGGTGTCATTTAATTTCCATGTATTTAAAGTTTTTTCTGGTTTCTTTTGTCATTTATTTCTAGTTTCATTGCACTGTGGTCAGATAATGTGCATTGGATAATTTCTGTTTTCTTGCATATACTTAAGCATGACCCATGGACCAGTATGTGGTCTATTTTAGAAAATGACCCATGTGCAGCTGAGAAAAGTGTGTATTCAGCTGTGTGTGGGTGGAGCACTCTGCATATGTCCACCAAGTCCACTTGCTTCAAACTCTGGTTCAGTTCTGTTATTTCTTTGCTAAGTTTTTGTCTGGTTGACCTATGTTTTGGAGATAAGGGTGTGTTAAGGTCTCCTTTAAAATTGTGGTATTGGATATTAGATTTTTCATGCCCATTAAGATTTTCTTTGTATAGTTGGGTGCTCCCGTGTTTGGTGCATACATATTTATGAGTGTTACCTCTTCCTATTTAATTTTTCCGCTAAGCAGAATATAGTGACCTTCTTTATTTCGCTTGATCATTGTTGACTTGAGGTTGAGACTGTCTGAGAATAGAATTGCTACCCTTGCTTTTTTCTGAGGTACTGGGGCATGTAGTATTGTGCTCCATCATTTGACTTTCAGCCTATGAATGTCTTTATGAGTTAAATGTGTTTCTTGTATACAGCATATTGTTGGATTTTGTTTCCTAATGCACTGCACCAGTCTATTTCTCCTAATTGGTGAATTGAGTCCATTTACATTGATGGTTAGAATTGAGATGTATTGACTTACGGTTGCCATGTTATTTACCTGTTTTCGTTTACTCCTTTTTGTCCTGTGTTTAATTGCTTACCCTATTTAGTTGGTTGCTTCCGATCTCATTCGTGGCGTTCTGATCGTTTTGGTCCTTCTCTAGAACATCTTTCAGTAGCCTGTGTAATGTTGGCTTTGTAATCGCGAAATTCTTTAGCTGTTCTTTGTCATGGAAGTATTTCCCTTCTCCATCCAACTTGAAAGAGAGTTTTGTAGGGTATAGTAGTCTGTACTGGAATTTGTTTTCATAAGGGCCTGAAGTACTCTGCTCCATGCTCTTCTTGCCTGCATGGTTTGTGAAGAGAAGTCGCCCGTATTTCTGATGGGTGTTCCTTTGAATGTGATGTGCTTCTTTTCTCTAATGGCTTTCAGTAGATTATTCTTGTGCTGAATTTCTGGGATCTTGACTATTATATGTCTCGATGTGTTTTTCATTGGGTTGAGGTTCCTTGGCATTCTGTATGCTTCAGTTACCTGAATGTCAGATTGTTTCCTCATATTTGGGAAGTTTTCTGCTATTACTTCTGCTATTACTTCTGCCCATATTTTTTTAATGTCATTTGATTCCTTCTTTCTCGTTAATGCCTATTATTCTCACATTGTTCATCTTTGCATCATCTTGCTGGTGATGGATTATTCTTTCCTCCATCCTCAGTGTTTTTAAGAGATCCCTTCTTACCTTTTCACTAGCTATACCAGCATCTTCAAGATCTGAATCTCTGTCTTTACGTTCACTTAAACGGTTTTGCAAGCTTGTGATTGAGAATCTAATTTTCTCTATATCTCTTTGACTCTGCTTCATGCGATCTATTTCTTTACTGTATTGCTCATTCAGGGAATCCATTATTTTTCTAATCTCCTCTATTTTTTTTTATCTATTTCTTCTTTAGAAGCAGTTATAAATTCTTTTACTGCAGTGTCTTTTTCAGATTGAGTTTCCTGCCTATGTTTCTGTAGTTGCTTCTTTACTTCCACTGCTATGAGTTCTGAGAGTTCTTTTTTATTTCAGAAAAGAATTGCACTCTGATTTCCTCTATATCTTTCTGCTGTTCCTTATTTACTATTGACGCTCTTAATTCATGCATTTGAGCTGAGCTAATGTCCTCCGCACTTGTTCTGGGTGGGCACTGGATTTCTTCCATATGTTTCTGCATTTGATTCTTTAGTTCAGATGTTATTAATTCACGGATTTATTTTTTTATTTCCAATCTGAGGTCCTCTATATCTTTCTGTTGCTGTTTCTTTATTTCAGAAGCCACTGATTCATTGCTTTCAGCTGTGTGATTTCCAATTTGTTTTGTGTTAGTGTCCTCTGCACTTGTTACGAGTGGGCTTGGGTTCTGAGGTTGCATTTTGTTCCTTCTCATCATTTTAACACTGTTTTCTGACCTTCGTTGTAGATCTTTGTTGTAGTTATAACCTTCGCAGTACTGAATTTTACGTGCAGGTCTACAAAGTTTGGGCTTATCCAGCTGTGTCTGGCTTGGGTCTTGCTGCTGTGCTCAGCTCCTTCCCACTGCTGCCCTTGAGGGTGAACCTGTTGTGCTGTTGTGGCAAGATGTTCTACTCCTGAGCTAGCTAGGTGGATCTATCCTCTACATTTTCTGCAGGGATTCTAGCTGCAGGGTTACACCCCAGGCATGTATGCCAGGCTAAAGCTGTACCTGGAGGGGGCAAGGTGATGTAGGGGAAAGAGGAAGCTCTCCCACACACTCACTGGCCCTGGGCTACGACTGGGTCTGGGGGTTGCCAGAACGTGACAGAAATTCCTACTCAGTGGATGGGGTGGGGGAGGTGCTGCGGAGCGGTGGGGGGTAGCCCAAGTGCCTGGGTGAGGGTTCGGCCCACGCTGGGCCTGGGCTGGGACAGGTCTCACTGGTGCAGTGTAGCAGGAAGTTCTCCACACACTCACCGGGCCTGGGCTAAGACTGGGTCTGGCCGTTCTCCGGAATGGGGCAGAAATTCTTACTCAGCGGTTGGGGTGTGGGAGGTGCTACAAGTGGTGGGGGGTGTCCCAAGGGGGTGGGAGAGGTTCCCACCCATGCTGCACCTGGGCTGGGACTGCTCCCGCAGGGTCAGGGTAGCAGGAAGCTCTCCACACATTCACCGGACCTGGGCTAGGACTGGGTCTCGGCTTTACTTTTTATACCTCATTATTATATTCTTCTGCAGGATGGTTAAGACCAAGATAAAGCAAGACCTATATAACAAGAAATGTAACTTCTGTATCTGACAAGGTCAGTCAAATCCCCTCAGGATTTATCCTGAAATCTTGTACCGCAGTTTGTAGATACTTTGTCAGTGTCAGCCATGTGGATGAGTCATTGCCATTGCTTAACCAATTTGCTGTCTGTGAAAGCCTGAGACAATTTTTTCTCTCCATGTGGCTCTCCTTAGGCACACTCTACATCATCGATCACTTTCCTCGGTTGCCCCATAATCTTGATCAGAAAATTTGGGACACCACTGAGTTACAGTTGAAGTTAGTATATAGGTTCTTATTAAGGCCACAGTTCTTGGACTCATAACTTGTATTTTCTAACATATATTCTTCTCTGTCAGAAAAGGGGAAATATGACCTGCTCTTCATATTTGGGCTAATAGTGGAGTATCTTTCTCCCAGAGCAGTGTTCATTAACTTTGTTCCTGTTGTTTTCTAATAGATTTTTCTTCAATCCAGTCAGTCAGCATCCCCAGGCAGATAGAAAACACATACTCCACTGTAGGTAGGATCTACATCCTCTTCCAGCCTAAAGAAGCTGTAGAAGACAGAGACCTCCATTTCCATACACAGTTATGGGAATTTGTTTCTCTCAGAGGGAAATAAGATGGTTTTAGGCATGTCTTAGACTGGCTGGGATGCAAGGTGTGGCAGGGCTCTAAAATCTATGCAACACCACCTTTTCCGACCCTGTATGTAGAAATTGTCACAGGTTCTGCAGAGTGTGGATGGCATGAAAGGACACAGACACCACAAGGAGTTTGTTCCTGTGGCTTTTCTCATGATAGCCCCTCTGTTCCTCAGAGTGTTTTTTTTTTTCCCTCTCTTTTATTTAGCCTAAGTGTGCAATACAGGGCCAGTTTTCCTGTTAATCTCACCTTTATTTTTTCAAATAAACTTTTTTTTTCCCGGAACCGGCGATTGAACTCAGGCCCTTGCACTTGCCAGGGAAGCGCTTATTCCACTGAGCCATCTCTCTGGCTCCTCCAATAAACTTTGTCACCATTTTTGCTTGGCAAGTTCTATTCCTTGCTCGAGATGAGAAGTACCTAGAAACCAAGAGGCAGTCCCTCCTCCCCAAACCTGGTGATAGACACACCAGAGGATTAGGCTCCCAGCAGTAGCTGAGAAGATGTACTGTTACTGGAACACTGGGGCATGCTCCATGGTGATGAAGCATGACTGCATTAGAATGACTACGGACTTTTAACCTCTGAAGTACATTTAAGTCTTCATTTAAGTACCAATAACCTTTTAGTCTGTTAATATTTAATTATAAAATATTAAATGACATAAACTAAATCTGTTTTATTTTAATAGACTGATACTTAAGTACAATGTATTTGTATATAGATATTTAGAGGTTATTAAAGTTTAATTTGTAGTGATTAGAGTGACATTGTCTGGATTGACTGCATAGCATTTAGGTACCTTTACTTGTTATAACAAAATAATATAATAATTGCACGAACATAATAAAATATCCACATAATCTGGATGGCTGTCTCATATTCCATTGACATGCATTATATAACAAGTAATTGGAACACAAGTAAAGGAAAGTCAATATTTGATCTTGAAAAAGTTTCTCATTAAAATTTTTAGCTTGGAAATCATCAGTATGATAAATCTTTTAAAGGTTTTATCTTCTTAAAGCCCTTGTACACTTTTGAAACATACACATATTTAGTATATCATGAGGTTAATGCTAATTAGCATTGCAACTATACAGAAATCTTAATTCCTTTGGTTTTTATTTTTTAGCAAAATTTAGACTCAACAGATTTTATAGTGTATAAATACACTGATAAGAATTAAGGACATTTTAAAAACTCCTAAGTTTAGGAAATAGTGTTAATGACAGCAAAGAGACTTGTCATTTAATATATATATAATGCATATATATGTATATATATATATATATAAATTGTATACATGTATATTTATTTGAAGAATATTATAAACTAAAGCTAAGGTAATAGTTTATTTGACCAATTAAAACTTGATTACTGAAACATTTTAGATGCCAACATTTGAGCACTTATTAACTCTTAAAGCTCAGTTTTTAATAACCCAAAGCCTAACAATGTAAAACACAAGAAATTATTTCAATAAAATATAAAAATTTTGGTTTTTAATTTAATTTTGAAACCAAGATCATCTTAATATCTATTAGATTTTTTGGTGCAGTAAAGATATAGGAAAGATAAAGGAGGTCTTTATTGTGGTGAAGAGGAAGATCACAAGGAATGAGAGGTGTGGAGCTTCTGAAGGCCTGGCCCAGAGCAGAGGCCACATAGGGCCAGGGTGGAGGTGGGGCTTAGCAGGCAGTCTGCATGACATGGAAGATGGTGCTTGGGCAAGGGGAGGGAATGAGGAAACAAGATATTGTGAAAAGGAAGTAGGAAGTTGTAATTTGACTGTGGAGGAGGAAGGTGGAGCCTAGCACATGGCCTCCAGTGGTTGTGCCATGTTGGCTTGCTGCCATGGTGACTGAGCAGGATTTGCCACCATGGTGACTGAGCAGAAATTTTTATTAAGGCAGAGAAAAACCCACCAATATCTAAGTGTATTAGATATTAATATT
>NW_004524604.1:5828492-5830482 GCF_000260255.1 Octodon degus | reverse complement strand
TATGTGGTCTATTTTAGAAAATGACCCATGTGCAGCTGAGAAAAATGTGTATTCAGCTTTGTTTGGGTGGAGCACTCTGTATATGTCCACCAAGTCCGAGTTTCAGGTTTTGAAGATGCACTTTTAAAGGGAAGACGGGGGCTGAGAGTGACCTGCTCTAAGATGACTTCTCTGTCTTAGATGTTAACAAACACATTTCCTTATGGGCTTCGCTTAGTTGGAACAGTCTAGAGTTTTGTCTAATTTTATGTGCCTCTAAGAAGGAAAGTACATAGAGGCAGGAAAAACTAGGAGTCAGGCCAGAGAAAGGAAACTGAGGCAGAGCATGCATTACATTTTCTCTAGAGTGCAGAGGATGCTCACAGCCAGTCGGTCCCGGTGACGCCTGTCCTCCAAGTCTTAGGAATGACCACCGATCTAATGTCATTTTTAAATGGTGGATGGAGTTCTGTGTCTTACCACATAGGCACGTATATTTTCTAAGTCTGAGCTAGATTTGAAAAGACCCATTTTATGGAAGTTTATATTAAAGTGCATTAGGGGGTGCGCTAATGTTTCTCTCCCTAGTGCTGCTGTAAAGGAATACCAGAAAATAGTTAAAATGCAACGTATAGAAGAACAAAGCAGTAATAAAATGTCCCATTAAAGAAATATCATAACCTTATAGCCTTTCTATGTTTAAATTCAGATTTATCACATTTTAACAGAGCTACATAAGAGACAAAGTACAAGCAATTATAAGCAATGAGCAAAGACATATCAAAATTTGAAGCATAAAAATTTGTTACTTAAATGAGTCTCAATCCAGAGTCTATGAAGTAAAAACAAACTTTTACCTCTGTCCAATGATCTCAGTGAAAGACTCTGAATTGTTCAGGGGAATGAAACTTCCAACCTGAAAGATACATGGATGATACTGAAGTGTAAATTGTAGGAACAATGCAAGTTAAGAGCTGAATATATTTGCTGGGGGAAAGAAAGCTTCTGTTTGAAAGAAAGGCGAAAGGGGACTCAACTGCATTGCTCAGGAGATAAGAATGAGCTTCTCATATTCCTGGAAAAAAATCTCAAAGGAAGAAAAGGCATCTTTTACCTTTCTTATCAAAATATTTTCTGCGAGGGCTGAGGCTGTTGAATTAGTTGCTCTTGCTGGTGGGCCCTTTGCCCTCTCTTGTGTCCCTGAATCACTTTGCTATAAATGGAAGTTGGACTTTCTTTACCAAAAAAATTTAAGCTACTTTGGAAGCAAAACTAAAGATCAAGTGTTAGACCCTCTGTTGTGCACTATGGAGCTCTGAGGGCCTGAGCAGCCATAAAAATGGGCAAAGCAATCATTTAAGATTATTTAGGGTTTTTTTTTTTGTTTTTGTTTTTAGGCAGGGACTTCTTGTATAGTTCAGGAGATCTTAAATTCACTGTGAAGCCCAGGCTGGCCTCAAACTCATGGCAACGTGCCTCAGCCTTCCAAGTACTAGCATTATAGGCATGCACCATGACCAGCTTAAGCATTTTTGAGAGCCATTTAAAAAAGTCAAACCTGAACTCAAAGCATAGGTTTTAGCTAGACCTAGGTGATCTATCAGGCTGTTATCAGTTTGTGCTTTCTTGTATTATCTCCACCTAAGAAGACAGAAAATTTTACTTGGCTGTGGTGTCTTTCATTTTTGCACTTTCAGCACAAGAGAAAATACAGAAGGACCATTGCTGACAGTCAGGTTAGAGAAGTGACTTTGGTGCTGAGGAGTGATTGATGATCTGGGAGTTAGTACCATAGCCCTGTAGCCATGCTTGAGAGACAAGAGGATTTAGAAGAGCCTAGGTTCAACAAACCAATAAGAGACATTTCTTGAAACAAAATTTGTTCTCTACAAACTTTTTTTTGACATACTTGGACTTACTAGTTTAACTAGTACTTTCCTTCCCAATAATTTGGTAGGGCAAAATCTTGCCATGCAAAATTTTCTCATACTAAAAATATATCTTTATACTT
>NW_004524604.1:5820679-5828162 GCF_000260255.1 Octodon degus | reverse complement strand
ATATATTTTACTACAAAATGGTCCTTCATTTATATCCCCCTTTTTTTATTTTGTTTTGTCAGAGATGGGTATTCCATTGCTGTTAGAGAAGATATATTTGAAGAAGTCTTTAAAGGACCTTTTCATACTTGATTTCAGTTCAAATATTATAAGTATTTGAATTCAGCAAAATAACTCAATATAGCCCAATAGTCCATAATAATAGTGGGTTATCAGCAGAATTGGCAATTGTATGAAGTTGTTGACTTGAGCCTGTTGTAGCTCAGCATATTAATATGGCATTACTTTTTATACCTTGTGATTATACTTTTCTGCTGGATGGCTAAGACCAAGTTAAAAGACCTATATAACTAAAACTGTGACTTTTGTATCCGACAAGGTCAGTCAAATCCTCTCTGGATTTACCCTGAAACCATGCACCACAGCTTGTAGATCATTTGTTAGTGTCAGTCATTTGGATGAGTCATGACTATTGCTTCACCAATTTATTCTCTGTGAAAGCCTAAATGAATTTTTTCTCCCTAGGTGACTCTCCTTAGGTGCACTGTACATGGTCAGTCATTTTCCTCTATGGCCCCATAATCTCCTTGAACAGAAAATTTGGGATATCATTGAGTTACAGGATGTCACAAAACAGGTTCTCTTATGTCCTGAGTCCTCACTGACATTGAAGGGCTAGGGCCAAAATATTGGCCATCCTTGTAGCCCCTCTATTTCTCTAATTTTTGTTCTATAAACTTTAGTTATTAATTATCCAGAAGAGAAGCTTCATGATATTATTACCCTGTAACAGAGGCAGTTGAGTTTACCTTCGCTATTTGTCTAAATATCAAACACCTTAGGCATAACACGGAACTGGTATTTTCCAACAATTTTTGATATGCTAAACTTTAAATCCCTATACAGTCACTTGAATTTCAAAACATCCTTAGTACACATTGTTTTGGTCCAGAGTTAGTATATAGATGTTTGTATTCCAATCAGGACTGTCTCATGAACAGACTACCAAATCCTTGGGGTAGTATTTTTGTCTTACCTCAAGTAGAAAACACCAGAAGAGGAAATTAACCTGTGACTGCAATTTAATAACTATTCCAATACACAAGAAGTGTGTTATGCATACCAGTTGAACAAATACCAAGTCAAAATGTTATCTAAAAGTAAATTTACCTGTCAGGCAGGTTACCTGGCACTTGTTACCTCCTCAGAGATTTCCAGGAAGACCTGTTTCCTCAGCTGTTAACCCCATAGAGAAAGCTAACCTCTCCTTTGTTGTCTATTAGGACTCAGTTTAGGCTTCATACTGCTTAGGAGATGGTTTTAAACTCAGAAATGCAAGTAATCTTTGTCTAAAAACACCAGGTTACTTGACATTTAAGAAATGAGGAAAGCAATGTGCCAAGTAGGAGTGTTGGAAGAAGAGTTTGAGTGACAGGAATAATGTGACTCAAAAAGGAGATAAAGAATTACAGGAAGACCACCAGAACTCAGAAACAATCAGGACAAAACACTTAGGGTGTAGGAAGAGATTATATGTTAAAGACTGTATCCTTCTGTTGCAGAAACATAAAACATAAACCTAGTAGATGTATGGCAGTTGTCATGAGCACAAGAGAACTTACAATATTTCATCTCATACAGAGTTATCCTTTTATGGGAGTCTTTGAAATAGAAGATGTTCTAATGGCTTTTTACTATTTGACCTATGCCCATAAGAGTGCAATTGGGATATTAAGATGGGACAACAAGATATAGACTTAAATAAAGTAATACCACCCAAACTAGGATCTGCTGAATCACAGCTCTGCAGGAATCTTTCAGATATGTCTGTCCAGTGTGCTGTCCTTTTCACCTCATATAATCATAACTTTAGTCTATACTGTTACAGCACCACACAAGACCACCAGGAATGCACTGATGCGTGAAGAGTTCACATCATGGTAAGTTTAGAGGTGGCTCTCTGCAGACCAGTGTGGATAGAGGACAGATGGTTACAAAGCTGGGCTCTTTATATACATCACATTATGTTAGACATGTGCCAAATCCTGCCATCCCATCTTTCAGAGACCTCAATACCAGTGATCCAGAAGTAGAAACCACCCCCTGGAGGGTATACTAGCTTTCATTCAGTGATAAGTTATTATTTCCCATCATACAGTCTTAATAATGGATAGTTTCATCTAGAGGTAAGGAAACTTGCAATGTAACACCTGACCAAAGGCTCACTTGTGGGAGAAGCCCACCATCCAGACTGCAAAGTATGGACTCAGAGGGAAAGTATAGAGGGAGCAAAATTTTAATGGTGATTCTGAAGAAATGGGTGCCTGTCCAATGGCAAACACACCTGATTCAAACAATTAGGGACTCTCATGCCCTGAAGCTTATGGGATCCTTTCCCCAATCCCTGATTGGCTAAAGTCAGGGGCACACAATCATCAAGATTGCTATCTAATTTCCTCTTAGTTTTCTATAGTGGGAAAGTCAAACTACATAAGGAATAAGTATTTATCACTAAATAAAAGCTAGTGCCCCCTCCAGTAGGATAGTTTCTTCTTCTGAATTACTGCTTTAGAAGATGGAGTGGTTGCCTGCAGAATGCTATTCACTTATCAAATATCTAGTTCTAGCATATTAAGGTCCTTTCTAGGTGTGGGCAGCTCATTCTTTGTGGTCAACCTCAAAATAATCACCATAGCTTTCTTGTATTGATCAGTAAATTTGCATTTCAAGCTAAATGAAAATGGACTTTCTCTGTGTTTCTTACAATTTCCCCTTTCAGTTTTGCGATTTCTGGTTTCTTTTTCCAATTTTTCTAGGACTAATGGACTCTTTTCATCATCTGAGAACAGATTCATGTTTTCTTTTTATCAATAAGAGGTTATCTTGTTGACATACCACAGGCATTTTACTACTTAAAGCACTCATAAACAGTCTCTAGGCTACACCCCTTATCAGGGAATGATTTCAACATCTGGTTGAAGTTAGTAGCCTGCTACAGTAATGACAGGTGTTAGAATTGATGCCACTAAACTTTTCATTTTCTATTTTTCCTGTGGAGAAGGGAGGACCTCTCTTAGGTCTGTTTCCTGTAGCATAGGTAAGAGCAGTCATGTTTTGTTTTGTAAATTTCATTTATGTATGTATGTATGTATGTATGTATGTATGTACAGACAGGATGTACAGAGTGTATAAGGTTTCATTGTGGAGATCAGATTCATAGTGATTCTCCTGTTTATAGCCTCCCAAGTGCTGGGATTATAGGTGCAAACCACCATGCCCAGTCTCAATCACTGTCTTAGTGTGCCCCGGGGGCAGCAGGCCTGGGGATGGAACTCCTGGCCACTGCATCTGCCTATCTGGTGTTTCAATTAGCTACACTATTTGGCCATCACTTTCAAGTTTATTTTATTTTTTTCCCATAATTTTATTGATAAATAGCAATGAGACAGTTTCAAATCAAATTGGTAGGACAGTTTCAATAATTAACACATTGCATACCTTCTTCCTAGTGGTTAATTGCTGTACAAGATGCAGACATGATATCCTAATACCATTAGAACAAATCACTCTATTCATTAAGAGAAGGTAACTATATATCTATCCTAACCACTTTGAATACACAGATACAAAATGGACATTTATCTGTATCCCCTTTTTGGGTTAAGTTCCATTATTTGAATATTATAGGTGTGTAAACTCAGCAAAATATTCTAAAAGAGTCCAGGAGCCCATAATAGTATTGGGTCTTCCACTTGACTGGCAATGTCAGAAATTGTTGACCTGAGTCCCCTACAGCTCAACATAACAGCATGGCTTTACTTCTTATATTTCGTTTTTATACTTTTCTGTTGGATGGTTAAGACCAAGATAAAGTAACCTATGCAACAAAAGTTATAGCTTTTGGGTCTGATAAGATCGATGAAATACCCTTAGGATTTATACTGAGATCCTTTACTTCAGATTGTAGAACCTTTGTCAGTGTCAGCCATGTGGATGAGTCACGGCCATTGCCTGGCTAATGTGTTCTCTGTGAAAGCTTGAGAGAATGTTTTCACTCCATGTGACTCTCCTTAGGTACACTTTACATCATCGATCACTTTCCTCTTTGGCCTGATGATCTCCTTGATCAGAAAATTTGGGACACTACTGAGTTACATGACATTACAGTACAAGTTCTCATATGTCCTGAGTCTTAATTGACCTGAGAAGACTAGGGCCAAAATGTTGACTTTCCTTGTAGCCTTCCTTTTTCTTTAATTTTGGTCTACAAGCTTAGGTTGTTAACCATCCAGAAGACAAGCTTATTGTTATTACCATACAACTTAGGCTGTTAAGCTGAACCTCACTATCTGTCTGTATATCAAACATCTTAGGTATAATATGGAACAGGTATTTTTCATCAAGCATTGATATGTTGAACGTTAAGTCCCTACAGAATATAATAAAAAAACATTTAAAATTTAGAATATATTTTAAAAATAGGCATAAAGAATTATATACATCTTATGTTTACACATAATCCAAAAATCTCACCATATACAACCTTGAAGCAGGACAGTCCCACAATATTCCTTTCCTGTCTCTTGCTTTCATTCACCACTCCCTACTTTTTGAACAACCATCTACTCGAGAGACATCGTAGCGGGAACTGGCATGTCATGACAAGCAATCCATATTCAGAAGACCAGAATGATAGGCTCTCCAAGCATGAAACTACTACTACAAATTATCATCTGCAGTGAAGTAGCTCAGTTCACAGGTATCAGTATATATAGTAAGTCAGGGTGAGAATTTTTCCAGTTAACTGCTAGATTCAAAAATCTTCTGGAGATTCTCAGGATCATTGCCTTGCCCATCTTCTACATATAACTGTATCGCTTGACATTGTCATGTTTTCTAGCTCTTCTCCTTTCCCTCTCGATTAGTTAGTCCTTGAGATCCTGCTTTCCTTTTATGTGTATTATACCTTTCTATTTGTATTTCATTTTTTGAGTTCTTATACTACAGAAACTATATGATATTTACACGTGTGTCTGGTTTATTTCACTTATGAGTATATGTTCAAGTGGCATCCACTTCAATATAAAGTCTTTGAGTTTATCATTCTTAAGAGCTGAATAATACTCCACTGTGTAAAAATGCCACATCTTTTCCCACCATTCCTCAGGTGATGGGCATCTTGGTTGTTTCCAAGATTTGGCTATCACAAATTGTGCTGCTATAAACATAGGCATATATCACTATGATATGATGTTTTCAGATCCTCTGGGAAAATTCCCAGTAGAGGAATAGCTGGTTTAAATGGAATTTCCAGTCCAACTTTTCTAAGGAGTCTCCATACTGATTTCCACAACGATTGCACCAGTCTACATTCCCACTAGCAATGTAGAAGGGTTCCTTTTTCCCTACAGCCTCCCCAACATTTGTTGTTGGATGATTTCATTATGATAGGCATTGTTTCTGGGGTGAGATGATATCTCAATGTTGTTTTAATTTGCATTTCGCAGATGGCTAGTGATGTGGAGCATTTTTTCATACATTTATTTGCTTCTTTAATTTCATCCTATGAGAAGCGTGTATTCATCTCGGATGCCCATTTCTGGATTGGGGCTTTAAATTTTGGGGCCCTAATGTTTTTTTAGTTCCTTATAAATTCTAGGGAGCAGCTGTTTGTCTGAGTACTTATTTGTCATGATTTTTTTCCAAATTTATGGGTTGCCTTTTCACTTTGTTTGTAATTTCTTTTGATGTGAAAAAACTTCTCAGTAAGAGCAGGTCCCCGTCATTAATTCTTTCAACTGTTTCCCGTGCAACTTGATTTCTGCTCATGAACTCTCTGCCTACCCGTATGTCTTCAAGAGTATCTCCAACTTTCTCCTCCAGGCGATTTAGTGTCTCTGCTTTAATGTTTAGATTTTTAAATCCATTTTGACTTTAGTTTAGTGCATGGTGATAGACCTGGGTCAAGTTTGAGTTTTTGGCATGTAGAGAGCCAGTTTTTCCAGCACCATTTGTTAAAGAGGCTATCTTTCTTCCAGTGAGTATGTTTGGCCCCTTTGTCAAAGATAAAGTGGCTGAGTGTGTTTGTAGGGGCTTCAACATCTTCTAATCTATTCCACTGATCCTCAGATCTATTAAGTTGCCAGTACCATGCTGATTTTATCACAGTAGTCTTGTAGTATAATTTCAAGTCAGGAATTGTAATGCCTCCTGCCTTTTCTTTATTGCCCAGAACTGCCTTTGCTATTCTATGTCTTTTTTGGTTGGAGATAAATCTTAGGAATGATTTATCTAGGTTTGTGAGGTATGTTGGTGGTTGTCTGATAGGGATTACATTAAATCTGTACAGCAAATTTTGGAGTATGGCCATGTGCACAATGTGGGTTCTTCCTATCCAGGAGCATGGAATATCTTTCCATTTTCTGAAATCCTGTATGATTTCTTTTTTCAGAGTACTGTAATTTTCCTTAAAAAGATCTTTGACTTCTTTAGTTAGACTAATTCCAAGGTATTTCATTTTCCTCAGTGCTATTGTAAAAGGTATTGTTTCTATAGTTTCCCTCACAGTGTTTTTGTTGTCTCTGTAGAGGAATGCTATTGACTTTTGGGTATTGACTTTATAACCTGCTATGCTACTGAATTTCTGTATTCATTCTAGTAGCTTCTTGGTGGAGTTTTTTGGGTCTTCCAATAAAGTATCACGTCATCTGCAAATAAAGATAATTTAACTTCTTCTTTGCCTATTCTTATTCCTTTTGTTTCTTTCTCTTGTCGAATGGATGTAGCTAATGATTCCAGCACTGTATTGAATAGGAGTGGTAATAGAGGACATCCTTGTCTTGGACCCGATCTAAGAGTAAAAGATTTCTTTTTTTCCCCTTTTAGGATTTTGTTAGTTCTTGGGTTTTCATAAATGGCTTTTACCAGATTGAAGTAGAGGCCATGTATTCCAATTTTCTATAGGACTTTGAACATGAATGAGTGTTGGACTTTGTCAAAAGCCTTTTCTGCATCAATGGAGATGATCATGTGGTTTTTAGATTTTGCTCTGTTGATATGTTGTATTACATTTATAGATTTTCAAATATTGAACCATCCTTGCATCCCTGGGATGAATCCTACCTGGTCATGGTGCATGATCTTCTTGATGATTTACTGTAATCTATTTGCTAGTATTTTATTGAAGATTTTGGTATCCATGTTCATGAGGGAGATCAGCCTGTAGTTCTTTTTTTTAATTGTATCTTTCCCTGGTTTTGGTATGAGTATAATACTTGCCTCCAGGAATGATTTTGGGAGGATTCCTTCCTTTTCAATTTCATGGAAGAGTTTGAGGAGTATAAGGACTACATCTTCTGTAAATGTCTTGTAGAATTCAGCTGTGAATCCTTCCATACCTGGAATTTTTTTTGCCAGTAGGTTTTTAATTACATTTCATATTTCATTGGCTGTTATTGGGCTATTGAGAGTGGTTATATCTTGT
>NW_004524604.1:5813060-5820571 GCF_000260255.1 Octodon degus | reverse complement strand
TGAGTCTGTGGTGATTACACATTTCAATCCTTATTGCTTGTATTTGAATTTTTTCTGTCCTCTGTTTGATGAGGTGAGTAAGGGGCTTATTGATTTTATTTAATCTTTCAAAGAACCAGCTTTTTGCTTTTCTAATTCTTTGAATTGTTTTCTTCAACCAATTGAATTAATATTTGCTCTAATCTTTATGATTTCCTCCCGTCTTTGGGTTCTCAGTTTGTTTGCTCTTCCTTTTCTAGTTGTTGAACGTGCAGCATTAGGGTATATTTTTGTTCCCATTCTGTTTTCCTAATATGTGAGTTTACAGCTATGAATTTCCCTCTGAGAACTGCTTTCATAGTATCCCATAAATTATGATAAGTTGTGCTTGAATTTTCATTGAATTGTAGATTTTGTTGAATTTCTTGTTTAATTTCATGTGTGACCCATTGGTTGCTGAGTAGGGTGTCATTTCATTTCCATGTATTTAAGGTTTTCTTCTAGTTTCTTTTGTCATTTATTTCCAGTTTCATTTCAGTGTGGTCAGATAATGTGCATGGGATAATTTTTGTGTTCTTACATAAACGTAAGCATGACCTATGGACCAGTATGTGGTCTATTTTGGAAAATGACCCATGTGCAGCTGAGAAAAGTGTGTATTCGGCTGTGTTTGGCTGGAACACTCTGTATATGTCCACTAAGTCCATTTGTTTCATGCTCTGGTTCAGTTCTGTTATTTGTTTGCTAATTTCTTGTCTGGTTGACCTATGTTTTGGAGATAAGGGTGTGTTAAGGTCTCCTGTTAAAATTGTGGTATTGGATATTAGATTTTTCATATCCATTAAGATTTGCTTTATATAGTTTGGTGCTCCCGTGTTTGGTGCATACATATTTATGAGTGTTACCTCTTCCTCTTGAATTTTTCACCTAAGCAGTATATAGTGGCTTTCTTTATTTTGCTTGATCATTGTTGGTTTGAAGTTGAGAGTGTCTAAGAATAGGATTGCTACCCCTGCTTTTTTCTGAGGTGCTGGGGCATGTAGTATTGTGTTCCATCCTTTAACTTTTAGCCTATGAATGTCTTTTTGAGTTAAATGTGTTTCTTGTATACAACATATTGTTGAATTTTGTTTCCTAATCCACTGTGCCAGTCTATTTCTCGTAATTGGGGCACTGAGTCCATTTACATTGATGGTTAGAATTGAGATGTATTGACTTACAGTTGCCATGTTATTTACCTGTTGACATTTAGTCCTTTTTCTCCTGTGTTTAATTGCTTGCCCAATTTAGTTGGTTGCTTCTGATCTCATTTGTGGAGTTCTACTCATTTTCATCCCTCTGTAGAACATCTTTCACTAGCCTGTGTAGGGTTGGCTTTGTCATCATGAAATTCTTTAGGTGTTCTTTGTCATGAAAGTATTTCACTTCTCCATCAAACTTGAAAGAGAGTTTTGCAGGTATAGTAGTGTGGGCTGAAATTTGGTTTCATAGAGGAGTTGAAGTACTCTGCTCCATGCTTTTCTTGCCTTCATGGTTTGTGAAGAGAAGTTGGCCGTAATTCTGATGGGTTTTCCTTTGAATGTGATCTGCTTCTTCTCTCTAGCGGCTTTCAGTAGATTATTCTTGTGCTGAATTTCTGGGATCTTGACTATTATTTGTCTCGGTGTGTTTTTCATGGGGTTGAGGTTACTTGGCGTTCCGTATGCTTTGGTTACCTGAATGTGAGATTGTTTCCTCATATTTGGGAAGTTTTCTGCTGTTACTTCTGCCCATATTTTTTTAATGTCATTTGTATCGACTCCTTCTTTCTCATTGATGCCTATTAGTCTCACATTGTTCACCTTTGCATCATCTTGCGGGTCACAGATTATTCTTTCCTGCATCCTTGTTTTTTTAAGAGATCCTTTCTCACGTTTTCACTAGCTGCACCAGCATCTTCAAGATCTGAAACTCTGTTTTCACATTCAGTTAAACGGTTTTGCAGGCTTGTGATTGAGATTTTAATTTCCTCTATATCTCTTTGACTCTGCTTCATGCGATCTATTTCTTTCCTGTATTGCACATTCCAGGAATCCGTCATTTTTCTAATCTGCTCTATTTTTTTTTATCAATGTCTTCTTTAGAAGCATTTATAAATTCTTTTACTGCAGTGTATTTTTCAGATTGGGTTTCCTTCTTATGTTTCTGTAGTTACCTCTTTACTTCAGATGCTATGAGTTTTGAGAATTCTTTTTTTATTTCAGAAAATAATTGTGCTCTGAGTTCCTCTATAAGTTTCTGCTGCTGTTTATTTACCATCGATGCTCTTAATTCACGCATTTGTGCTGAGCTAGTGTCCTCTGCATTTGTTCTGGTTTGGTATTGGGTTTTCTCCATGTGTTTCTGCATTTTATTCTTTACTGCAGATATTATTAATTCAGTGATTTCTTTTTTTATTTCCAATCTGAGTTCCTCCATATCTTTCTGCAGCTGTTTCTTTATTTCAGAAGCCATCGATTCATTGCTTTCAGCTGTGTGATTCCCAATTTGTTCTGTTTAGTGTCCTCTGCACTTGTTATGGGTGGGCTTGGGTTCTGAGGTTGCATTTTGTTCTTTTTCATCATTTTGTGTAGCACTTTCTTCTGACCCTTGTTCTAGATCTTCACTGTAGTTATAACCTTAGCACATACTGAAGTTCAAGTACAGATCTACAAAGTTTGAATTTATCCAGCTGTGCGTGTCTTGGGTCTGGCTGCTCTGCTCAGCTCCTTCCTGCTGCTGCTCTTTAGGGTGAATCTGTTGTGCCCCTCTGGCAAGATTTTCTGCTCCTGGACTAGCTGGGTGGTTCTATCCTCTATACTCTCTGCAGGGATTGCAGCTGCAGGGTTACACCCCAGTTCTGTATGCCAGGCCTTAGCTGAGCCTGGAGGGGACAAGTTGGAGTAGGTGGGAGAGGCAGCTTTTCCACACACTCATTTGGTCTGGGCTAGGACTGGGTCTAGGGGTTCCCAGAATGCGGCAGAAATTCCTATTCGGCAGGCGTGGTGGGGAAGGTGCTGCGGTGTGGTGTGGGGTGTCCCAAGGGGGTGGAAGAGGGTCTCACCCACACTGAGCTTGGGCTGGGACCAGTAGTAGGTCCCACTGGTGCAGGGTAGCAGGAAGCTCTCCCACACACTCACTGGACCTGGGCTAGGACTGGGTCTTGGGTTCCAGGAAGGCGGCAGAAATTCCTACTTGGCTGGTGGGATTAGGGAGGTGCTGCGGAGTGGTGAGGGGCGTCCCAAGGGGGTGGAAGAGGGTCTCACCCACGCTCCACCTAGGCTGGGACCAGTTGTCGGTCTCGCTGGTACTGGGTAGCAGGAAGCTCTCCCACATACTCACTGGACCTGGGCTAGGACTGGGTCTAGGGGTTCCTGGAATGCCGCAGAAATTCCTACCTGGTGGGTGGGGTGGGGGAGGTGCCTTGGAGTGTTGGGGTCGTCCCAAGTAGGTGGAAGAGGGTATCACCCACGCTGTGCCTCGGCTGGGACCAGTAGTCGGTCCTGCTGGTGCAGGGTAGCCAGAAGCTCTCCCACACATTCCTCTTTCAGCTTGTCACACTAGGGAGACAATATGAAGTTTATACATGTGAGTCTGTCCTATTTTACATATAAGTATAAGTTGCAATCTCAAGTTGCACCCATAAACGTATACAAATCTCCAGTTTATCCTTCTTAATTGCTGAGTAGTATTTCATTGTATAAAAAGACCACATGTTCTTTATTCATTCTTAGTTGATGGACATTTGGGATGTTTCCAACATCTAGTTTTTAGAAACTGTGCTGCTACAAACATAGGTGCCCATATATCTTTGTAATACAATGTTTTGATTCTTTTGGAAAGATACACAGAAGGGGAATAGTTGGGTCAAATGGGTTCTCCAATCCCAGGTTTATTTTTTTGTTTTAATCCTTAAAAAAATATTTCTTGGTGGTGGGAGGCTGTTGGCTGCCGGTGGTTGTGCAGTTGTAGTGCTGTGAGGTCTGCGGGTGCTGGCAAATCGGGCCAAGGATGTAGAGTGGCTGTGCCTCACAGAGCATCTGATGTGAGCTCAGGTGGAGTAGAGCGTAGGGGGTGCTGGTCGGGTGTGGTGGGAGGAGGAGTTGGCCAATCGCTTATAAATGGCGCCTAAGCAGAACCCAAAGCCCAAGTTCCAGGAGGGTAAACAAATACTGTGCTTTCATGGCCCCCTTCTTTATAAAGTAAAGTGTGTAAAGGTTGCCATACAGGACAAATAAATAAACTACTTTATACACTACATTGGTTGGAATAAACATTGGGATGAGTGGGTTCCAGAGAGCATAGTGCTCAAGTATGTGGACTCCCATCTGCAGAAACAGCGTGAGGCCAATCAGGAGCAACACACAGAGGAAAGATGAGGGGCTGCTCCAGGAAAGAAGACATCTGGTCTGCAACAGAAACATGTTGAAGTGAAAACTAAAAAGAACAAGTAAAACACCTCTGGTAATGGAGATGGTTGGCAGGACCAGTGAGGCACCTCAGCCTCCACAGAAGAGGGCCCAGATTGATCCTACTGTTGAACATGAAGAAACATTTATGAACAGAACTGAAGTTAAAGTAAAGATCCCTGAAGAGCTAAAGCCATGATGTACTGATGACTTGGACCTAATTACCAGACAGAAACAGGTCTTTTATTTTCCTGCTGAGAAGAATGTGGACTCCATTCTAGAAGATTATGAAAATTATAAGAAATCTTGAGGAAACACACATAATAAGGAATATGCTATTAATGAGGTTGTAGCAGGGATAAAAGAATAATACTTCAACATGATATTGGGCACTCAGCTCCTCTACAAATTTGAGAGACCATGGTACACCGAGATCCTTGGTGACCATCCTGATGCACCCACGTCCCAGGTGTATGGAGCACCACATCTGAGATTATTTGTACTAATTGGAGGAATGTTGGCCTACACACCTCTGGATGAGAACAGCCTTGCTTTGTTACTGGGTTATCTTCATGATTTCCTCAAGTATCTGGCAAAGAATTTGGCAACTTTGTTTAGTGTCAGTGATTATGAAGTGGCTCCTCCTGAGTACCATCGGAAAGCTGTGTGAGGTGCACTCACTGGTGTTTGGATCTCTGCTGACATGTTTTCGTTCCTAGTCTTTCTCTTGTACAAAAGACATACTTTGAAGATGTTAGTTTATGACAGAGTTGATGTTTGTTTTGTTAGATTTTAAACAGAAAATAAAAGGTTACAACTCCTTTCTTCTCCTTTTTTTTTCATTTTGAAGTTGCTACCAGTGTATTCAGTGATGGACAACAGAGAGACATGGTGGAATGTTTCATTGCCTAGTTGACAAAGCTGCCTTTGAATGCTGGTGGTTCTATTCCTTTAGCTGTATGTACTTCTATAATATGTGTTAATGCTATATGACAAAATGCTCTGATTCCTAGTGTGAAAGGTCCAATTCAGTGTATGTAACTGAACACACACATCCACTTGTGCTATTTTATTTTATTTTATTTTATTTTTTAATGATGCTGAAAGGGGCTTTCCTTTGCAAGTCATTTATGTTGTTCCTTAGGCATTTTACCTATGCTCAGGTTGTTTAAGGATGATGAATTGTTTCATGTTTTTTTTTTTTTTTTGATAGCTACAATCATGTCTTTCATTTTTTATTTATTTATTTTGGTACAGGGTCTCACTATGCAGTTCAGACTTGTAGTGACCCTCCTATTTTCATTTTTTCCCTAATTTTATTGATAGACAAATAGCAATGAGACAGTTTCAAATCAAATTGGTAAGACAGATTCAATAATTAACACATTGTATACTGTCTTCCTAGTGGTTATTTGCTGTGTAAGATGGAGACATGATATCCTATTTACAAGCACTATTACAACAAATCACTCTATTCATTAAGAGAATGCAACTATATATCTATCCTAACCATTTTGAATACACAGATACAAAATGGACTTTCATTTATATATCCCCTTTTTTATTTAGTTCAATCATTTGAATATTATAGGTGTGTTAACTCAGTAAAAATATTCTAAAAGAGTCTAGTAATCCATAATAGTATTGGGTCTTCCACTTGACTGGCAGTGTCAGAAATTGTTGACCTGAGTCCCGTGCAGCTCAACATGACACCATGGCTTTACTTCTTGTACTTTGTTTTTATACTTTTCTGTTGGATGGTTAAGACCAAGGTAAAGCAGGACCTATGCAACAAGAGTTGTCGCTTTTGGATCTCATAAGGTCTGTGAAATCCCCTCAGGATTTATCCTGAGATCCTGTACCTCAGATTGTAGAACCTTTGTCAGTGTCAGCCATATGGATGAGTCATGGCCATTGCTTGGCCAATGTGCTCCCTGTGTTTCACGGTTTTTGAGTTTGTGTCTAATGCACATTTTAATATCACAGATGTCATGCGTTGTGTAGCTACAGTTTTCTGGAAAAGTCAATCTTTTAGGAATTGTTTTTCAGATCTTCAATAAGTTTTTTCTTTAAATTTCAAAGAGCATTTGCTTGTGTGGGTGTTACAAAAATTATTTATGTTGTGTCTTGTGATTAGACTCTTGGTTTTTCAGATGGGTATTTGATTTACAAGTTTGCTTTTTTGTGGAATAAGAAGCAACTTCCGTAGTTTGCTCTTTTGAGTACCTAGCTCACAAGATGCTCTCTATTTTTCCCAGATTGTTATAAAGTTAAACATTAAAGTCAGTTTTACATGTATGAAAAAAATATTTATTTGGTGCAGGATTTTGCTACTCAGCTTGGACTTACAGTAAGCTTCCTGTCTCAGTCTACCCAGTGCTAGGTTTATAGGTGTGTGTCACCACATCCAGTTTTTGTGGCCTGCACAGTGCACAGTTCACAGTACTGGGGAGGGAACCTGAGTCCTTGCACTTGCCAAGTAGGAGCTTAGACTGCCAAGCTATCTCCTCAGCCTTTTTGATGAGTTTCCACACTGATTTCCATAGTGGTTGCACCAGTCTATGTACCTATGAACAGGAAAGAAGATTCCCTTTTCCCCACAGTCCCTCCAGCATTTGTTATTGGTTGATTTCTTGATAATAGCCATTCTTTTCAGGGTGAGATAACATCACATGTTGTTTAAACTTGCATTTCTCCAATGACCCATTAGACTGAACATTTTTATCATATATTCACCTCCTGTTTGCATTGTTTCATCTGAGAAGTATTCATTTCAGAAGCCAATTTTTGGATTAGGTCTTTAAATGTGAGAGGTCTGATTTTTTGAGTTCTTTATATGTTCTCAATAGTAATCCTTTGCCTGAGGACCAGCTGATAAACATTTTTTCCTTACATTGTGAGTTGTGTGTTCACTCTATTGGTGTTTTTTCTTGTTGTGCAAAAGCTTTTTAATGAGATCCTAGTTGTTGATTCTTTGTAATAGTTCTTGTGTGATCAGGGTTTTATTCATGAAGTCTTCGTCTCCACAGATGTCTGCAAGAGTTTTGCCTATTCTATCTCCAAAAGATTTCTATTTCTATTTTAATACTTAGATCTTTTATATTT
>NW_004524604.1:5811617-5812815 GCF_000260255.1 Octodon degus | reverse complement strand
TTATATAGACATTATCCCAAGCATATTTCCTGACCATAGTGCAATGAAATTAGAAATTAATGGCAAAAAAATCTCAAAAACTCCATAAACACATGGAAATTAAATAATACCCTCCTAAACAACCAATGGGTCACAAATGAAATAAAGGAAGAAATTGAACAATATCTACAACTAAATGGGAATGCAGATACATCATACTGTCGCTTATGGGACTCAATAAAAGCAGTCCTAAGATGGAGCTTTATAGTGGTGAATTCTCATAAGAAAAACTGAATGAGCATGACTAAACAACCTAATGTTACACCTCAAGCTTTTAGAAAAGGAACAAGATCTGGGAAAGTTTTCAAACAATCTTGATAAGTACATTGTGTTATTTAGAGGACTTCCTCAGACCTATGAATTGGAGGAAACAGATACAATGTTACGCTTAGGTCAAACATTGGCTTCTAGTGAGAAATAAAGTGACATTATAGGCTGCTGTTAAATTTGGAGATTAATATCATATTGTTTATTTAAAATTAAAAAAATCTTTTTATTTATTTGTTTATTAATTTGGTACAAGGATTTGCTATGCAGCTCGGACTCATAGTGATCCTCCTGTTTCAGCCTGCCCAACACTGGAATTGCAGGCGTGCATCACCATGCTGGGTTTTGGTGGTTGGCACGTATAGTATCAGGGATCTAACCTGGGTCCTTGTGTTTGCCAGGTAGGCTCTTAGACTGTAGAGCTAATATATATATATATATATATATATATTATTTAGCACAGGGTTTACAGGGTCTACAGGGTCTCGCTATGTAGATTGGACTTGTTTTTAGCCCCACAAGCACTGGTATTAGAGGTACATGCCACCACACCCAGCCCCATCGAGGGGTGGGGCTGGCACAGCAAGCCGGAGATCAAATGTCAGCCACTGCATTCTGCCTAAGCAGGCACTTTAGTCCACTGAGCTACCTGGTCATATTGTTTATTTTATTTTATTTTCAAAGTTTTATTGATAAACATATAGCAATGAGACAGTTTCAAATCAAATCGAAAGTACAGTTTCAACAAATAATACACTGCATACATTCTTTTTTTTTTTAATTTTTTTTTATTTATTTGAGAGAGAGAGAGAGTGGTGTGTGTGTGTGGCCAGCTCAGCCCACCAGGGGGCGGGGCTGGCTGGCATGTGGTGCTGGGGGATTGAACCGCGGT
>NW_004524604.1:5802026-5811517 GCF_000260255.1 Octodon degus | reverse complement strand
ATAAACATATAGCAATGAGACAGTTTCAAATCAAATCGAAAGTACAGTTTCAACAAATAATACACTGCATACATTCTTCTCAGTGGTTAATTGCTGTACAAGATGCAGACTTGTGATCCTACTTACAAACACCATTATATTGTTTATTTTAAAAGCACAGAAAAACTAACTTTCTATGCTGATATCTTTGAATTAAGCAACTGCATTGAGAACTTCAATGTGTAATACTAAAACCATGCTTGAAACACCTGTCATCTTGGTCTTCTAAATGTGTACCATTTCTAATATCATATTAATTATTACTACATCTCTTTAAGATATTTTTTTAAAAAAAGATAATAAAAGAAAATGAGAGACAAGAACAAAAATTTAAGTTTTCTTGAAAGCATGTGGTAACATTCAATCATATGTCCCATTTTACCTAACTATATCTGTCAATCTGAGCAACAAGTTTGATGATAAAAATAGATAATATATCAATCATTGTTAATCAGCTATTCTTGTTTTGGAAGTCTGTAATGTATGTATTGGTATATGTTACCCTATTTGTGTCTTTGTTTTGTTTTTCTTGCTCTTGTTTTTACTCTTCAAAATAAAAGAAAATTTAGAAAAAAGTAATAACTCAATAAAAGCACAGATGAGAAACAGCATGAGGAACAACCAGCCTCTACTGAAGACCAGGCAGGGCCTGTAGAAGTTCCTTACTTGGTTTAACAGATCTTAAAGGGTTTTTATCTTTTGACTTTTATTATGAGAAATCTCTGTAATTGATTATCTATGACAAAAGTTCTAACTAGTCTATTCATAGTTACAACCCAAAAAGTGTAAAAGGGTTACTACGGTTGAACTTGGCTGAATACATCTTAGAGTGCATTCTAATTTCAATGTAATCATCTTGTGCATGTTTGTTTGTCTGTTCAATGTGTGTTACTAACCAGTTAAAGGACCTAGAGCTGCTTTATTTAAGAAAAATGTTTTCTTGAGCTCAATAATTTAATTTTAGTTTTTGGTTCTTTGTGAGATTTCCATGGAAAAGTCATCTATCTATATAGCTTTTCATGTTAGACAATGTCATTTACAACATTAACAGATTAGGATTGATAGTCTCAAGGTTTACATAGGAATTACAAATAAAAGCCTTAAAGCTTGACAACATAAAGGTTACATAAGATTATGTTAAGATATATGTATCTTTGTGTTAACTTTTAAGTACACATTATTTTTCAAATTTCTACTGAAATTGGCTTATAGAGAAGCACTTAAGATATTGTCTTAAATGCTTGTGGTTCATATAGTTAACAGTAAGCTAATTAAAATCACTTTTTATGAATAAAGATATCTTTAAGTTGGTAATGTGTTTCTACCCAGGTTCTTAGATAACCAAAATAATATAAAAAATCAATTTACAAATTCAATGTTTATTATTGTCTGTGTACCATAACTTCAGAAGTTTTCCTTGGTTAAAGATAATATGCATAGCTTAACATGCTTAAATATTAAGATTTTTTTATATGTAGGACAAGGTGTGCAGGGTGCACAGGGTCTCACTGTATAGATTGCACTTGTAGTAATCCTCCTGTTTGCAGCCTCCCAAGTGCTGGGATTATAGGTGCATGCCACCATGCCCAGTCTCAATCACTGTCTCAGGGCGCCCTGGGGGTGGTGTGGCACAGCAGGCCAGGGGATCGAACTCTGGGCCCCTGTGTCTGCCTAAGCAGCTGCTTTAATTTACTGACCTATTTGGCTGTCCCTTATGATATGGTCTCAATTTGCCTATAATTAAAAGTTTAAGCAATAAGGTTTTCTTAAAATATTGAAATGCTCTTGCTTAAACTTATAGAACTAGATTTAGAAGCAAAAGTTTCCATATTTTACTAAAATTAATGTCTTGTGTTCTCATCATTAGGCCTTTGGTTACTAAAAAGTGGGCTTTAAGAGTTAAAGAGCATTTAAGTGTTAACCTATGAAATATTTTCAATAATCAGTTTATGAATGGTTAAACAAACAGTTATCTTAGTTTATGACATCATGTATATGTGGACAGATATGTATGTGTACATCTAAAAATAGGCTATGCTGTGAATCTAAGCTTTAAAATTAAAATTATAGAGTTAAGACTAGGTGAGTTTAGTACATCAAAGTAACTAATAGATATTGTATTTTATACATGTGTTTTTAGATCTTAAATATATAAAAGGATAAAAATTTGACACCTTTTTAAATTTGATTCTTAAACTTAATCTTGTTTTATTGGTTTAGATTAAACAAGCCTTTTGGTGTATACATGAGATATACTTGTACATTTGGTAATGTCTATTTACAGTCATAAACACTATCTTCTAAATTTACTTGAGCTGTGAAGGTGTCTTTAGTTCTTGTCAATATAGTCACACCTTATAAAATCTGTTAGAGGATTCTAAAATTTGTCTTAGGAATAGAAACTTAACATATGTGAAAATTTCTATATACAATTATACCAATTTTTGTCAACCTCAGGGTATACTAAGAGGTACGTTCATGTTTCTTAAGTGGAAAGGCCTTTAAATATGTGAATCCAAAAAGTCTGTGACTTCCAGGTTAAAGTTATTTATAGTGATAAACTGCTTAGGCTTAAATATCTGACATTCCCTTATTTATGTTCCAGCTATTAGTGACAAAATGTATCTGCCAATGTACCAACATGACATAGCCAGATAAAGTGGTTATGTCTTCAGGCATATGCTTGTGTGATTGCTATGTAGCTGTATTATAATAGAGGTCACTAAACACAGGGCAGTCCAGACAATGCCACTAGAATGATTAGAGATTAGACATTAATGATCTCTAAGGTACATCTATAAATAAGTACATTCTACTTAAATGTCATTCTGCTAACAAAAGATAGTTAAAAGATACAAAATTAGATAAAAGTTTAATGTCAATTACTATCTTTTAATTAAAGATAACTGACCAAAAAGCTGTTCTATTAATAACTTTTCAGTGTTCTAAGATGAACATTTAACTGTACTTCTGAGGTAATAATTGCCTTGCTGAAGTGTTACGTTGCAGATGATCTCAAGTTTTCTCTGCAAAACTCAAGAAATGTTATCTGTTAATGTTCTACAAGGATTCAACTTCTAATACAACTATGATTGGTAAAGAACAGTTTATTTATTTTGCTATATATTTCAAGGTGCTTAATATTTAGGTAAGATAACAAAATTAAACCCATTTCTTCTTCTGTATGCTGATATAGTTTATCTTCTTCTCTGTGTATTCAACTACTGAACTTTCGAGACCAAATGAGAAATAACTGGGCTAACAGCCATGGTCTACAAGGACCCAGGACTTGAGGGGACCTTTTGTCTTTTTCTTTTTTAATTTTTTTTTAATTTTTTAAAAAGAGTGCAAATTAGAATTAAAACAAAAAATTACAAGTGATACAAAATTTCACTTAACAAGGTAATGTGAATTTCACAGTATTTGCTGTAATACATAGTGTTGTCTTCCAACCAGTTACTCATATTACCAGATATATGCATGTAAAATTGGAAGAAGAAATATAAAAGAAAAAAAAGTATAAGAAATTAAGAGACTGCCTCTGGGCATGGTGATCCACACATCAAGACTGGGCCTTGTGGTGCAAACCTGCAATCCCAGCGCTTGGGAGGCTGAAAACAGGAGGGTCACTATGAGTCTGAGTGATGTAGTGAGATCCTGTACCAAATACATTAAAAAATGAAAGAAATTAAGAAGAGAAAAAGTGCAATTAATTGAAGAAAGGAGACATGACAAATTAAATTTTATCTGTTCCTTTCCATAGACCAGCAGAAATGCACAGTACAGTTGTCCAAAACATCTTGCATACATCCATAGATAAATCTCTTTACCCCACTCCCTCTCCTGTCCTTCTCCTCAACTCAGTGGCTCTTTCATTTTGAATAAGTTCTTTCCCTTTTTCCAGTATCTATTGTACACTTCATGTTTCATTTTTCTCTTTCATGTTCTCATACTAAGGAGACAATATGATGTTTGCACATGCAGGGCTGATTTATTTCACTTATGAGTATATTCTCTAGTTACATCCACTTACTGACAAAAGACTCAAATTTATACTGTTTTATAGCTGAGTAATACTCCATTGTGTGAAAATACCACATCATCTTTATCCATTCTTCAGTTGATGGGCATCTGGGTTGTTTCCAGGATTTAGCTATGACAAACTGTGCTGCTATAAAACATGGGTGCACATATATCGTTCTGGTATGAGGTTTTCAATTCTTCTGGAAAAAATATCCAGGAGGGAATAGCTGGCTTGAATGGGATCTCCAATCATAATTTTTTAAGGAATCTCCACACTGATGTCCATAGTGGTTGTACCAATCTGAACTCCCACCAACAGTGCAGAAGAGTTGTTTTTTCTCCACAGCCCCTCCAACATTTGTTATTGGCTGACTTCTTGATGTTATCCATTCTTTCTGGGGTGAGATGAAATCTCATTGTTGTTTTGATTTGCACTTCTTGAATGACCAATGATGTTGAACATTTTTTCATATATTTATTTGCCATTTGTATTTTTTCCTCTGAGTTGTGTATATTCATCTTAGATGCCCATTTTTGGATCGAATCTGAATTTGTGGGGCCTGATTTTTTTTAAATTCTTCATATGATCTAGATAGAAGGCCTTTGTCAGAGGGACAGTCAGTTATAAGCTTTTCCTAGTTTGTGCATATTTTTGATACTCTGTTGAAAATTTTCTTTGAAGTGCAGAAACTTCAAAAAGATGAGATCCCAGTTGTTGATTCTTTGAAATATTTCCCATGCTGTTTGGTTTTTGTCCATGAGCTCTCTACCTACCCTTATGTCTTTAATATTCCTACCTACATTTTCCTCCAGAAGACTTAGTGTTTCTATTTTAATATTTAAATATATGATCCATTTTGACTGTAACTTTGTGCATGGTGATAGGTATGGGCCTCATTTTAGCCTTTGGCACATGGAAATCCAGTTTTTCTGGCACCATTTATTAAAGAGACTATCTTTTTTCAAGTAAACGTGTTTGACCCCTTTATCAACAATAAGGTGGCTGACTGTGTTTGAAGTTGTGTCTGCATCTTCTTCTAATCTGTTCCATTGATCCTGAGGTCTGTCTCTTTTTTGTCTGTATCATGCTAATTTTATCACAGCCCCTTTATAGTACAATTTCAGGTCCAGGTTTGTGATATGTCCTGCCTTTTCTTTGTTTCCCAGGATTGTTTTTGCTATTCTGGGTCTCTTTTGGTTTCAAATGAACTTGAAGAAAATTTTCTGTAGCTCTGTGAGGTATACTAATGGTATGTCATTGGTATTGTATTGAATCTGCATAACAATTTTTGGAGTATGTCCATTTTCACAATGTTGGTTCTTCCTATCCAAGAGCATGGAATATTTTTTCATTTTCTCAAATTCTCATCAATCTCTTTTCTTAGAGTAACATAATTTTCACTTTATAAATCTTTTAATCCTTTGTGAGGTTGATTTCAAAGTATTTCATTTTTTTGGGTGTTATTGTGAAAGGCATGGTTTCCCTAATTTCTCTCTCTGGGGTCAGGAAGATATCTCAATGGCTTAAGCACCTGCCTGGCAAGCACAAAGTCTTGATACTCTATTGGAAATTTGCTTTGAAGTGCAGAAACCTCAAAAAGTTGAGATCCAAATTGTTGATTCTTTAAAGTATTTCCTATACAGTTTGGTTTTCATAAAAAAAATTCCATGCCAAATTTCTCTCTCAGTGTGTTCATTGTTTGTGTACAAAAATGCCACTGATTTTTGACTATTAGCTTTGTATCCTGCTATGTTTCTGAATTTGGTGTTTAGATCTACAAGACTCTTGGTGGAGTTTTTGTGGACGTCTATGTAGAGTATCATGTCATGTGAAAATTAAGATAATTTCACTTCTTTTCCAAACACTATTCCTTTTATTTTTCTCTCTTGTCTAATTGCTCTGGCTAATGTTTCCAGAACTATATTGAATAGAAGAAGAATCAGTGGATATCCTCGTCTTGTGCCTGATTTTAAAATGAAGGATCAGTTTTTTGCCCATTAAGTATGATGTTGGATGTTGGTTTATTATAGATGGCTTTTATCAGGTTGAAATTTAGACCATTTATTCTGATTCTGTGTAGGAGTTTTATCATGAATGAGTGTTGGACTTTGTCAAAAGCTCTTTATACATCTTTTGAGATGATCATGTGTTTTTGTTCTTGGTTCTATTGATGTTGTGTACTTGTACATTTATGGATTTGTATGTGTTGAACCATCCCTGCATTCCTGGGATGAATACAACTTGGTCATAATGCATAATCTTCTTGATAATTTGCTGCATTCTGTTTGCTAGTATTTTATGGAGGATTTTTGCATCCGTATTCATTACAAAGATTTGCCTGTAGTTCGCTTATTTAGTTGGATATTTCTCTGGTTTTGGAATCAGAGTAATTGCCTCCAGGATTGAGATTGGGAGAATTTATTCCCTTGCAATTTCTTTCTTTTTTAAATTTTTATTTATTTATTTATTTATTTATTTATTTATTTATCGTGTGTGTGTGTGTGTGTGTGTGTGTGTGTGTGGCCAGCTCAGCCCACCAGGGGGAGGGGCTGGCTGGCATGTGGTGCTGTGGGATTGAACCGTGGTCCCTGCACTTTGCTTAGCTTAGTTTGTTCTAAGTAGGTGCTTTAGACCAACGAGCCATCTCACCAGCTCTCCCTTGCAATTTCTTTGAAGACTTTGAGAAAATGTGGCATTAAGTCTTCTGTAAATTTTTTGTAGAATTCTTCTGTTAATCCATTGGAAGCTGGGCTTTTCTTTGTTGGTAGGCTTTTTAAATTTCATTTTCTATTTTCTTTCTCATTACTAGGTTGTTCAGAGTTTTCATATCCTCTTGATTCAGCTTTGACATTTCATATGTATGTAAGAAACTGGAGGGGACCTTTTCTATAGGCTCTACAGTTTTAAGAAGTTGCCCAACCTCCTGAATAGGGTGATTTTTGGACTCCAGAAAACAGAAATCAAATAATTCAGATGGTGCCAAAAAGGAGGGTCACCACTGAAGGAAAAGCTTCACATACTTTCATAAGAAACTACAGGGTAAAGCAAGACCATGATCCTTCTTGGCAAATGACACTGACAGTAGAGCCGAGAGACTCTGTACATGTTTCTAAAAGTAATGCCTAAAGAGGTTGACTGACCTGATAGAGAGCTTAATTTTGATTAGCACAGGTCTCAGTTTAACTTGGTCTTAAATACTTAGCTGAAAAGTATAACCAAGAGGTGTATAAAACAATACCATAGCAATGAAGGCTATATATAGAAATCATTGCTCTCTACTGGAGGTTTCTAGCTACACTAGTAGCTGACCACCATTATGCTTCAATGAAGCTATACAACTATACTTAAAGCTGTAAAAACTCAATAAAAATGTATAAATTTCATAGATAAAATTGTCATTTAAAACCACTAAAATCTCCATCTTTTTACAGATGAAAATAGAAGGACTTGTGACAGAGAAATATTCTGCCTCTTTACAACTTTATTCAGTAGAGAGGTCTAGGAGACAGCTGGTGACTGTTACTGTTCCAATCCCTTAAATGTATTCTCTGGCATAGCTCTTCCTCCAATTTGCCTTTCTATTCTTGTGTGCGTGCTTTGATTTTATATACATTAATTTTTTTTGGTAAGTTTGTTTATTTTTGCCTAGAGTCTACCAAGCACCAAGTGATTGTACAGATGCAACCAATGAAAAGTGTGCCAGACTCCTTTTTACAGGGATGCTCTAGATTGACTTTGTAAAGGGAGATGAGTTCTTTGGAAAAGGCCCTGGATGTGCTCTCCCCTACACCAACCCTTTTCAGACTGAAGTAGCTAGACTGAAACTGTGCCCATCTTCCCCTAGCCACATTTAAGGTAGCTCTTCAGTAGGTGGAATATTATATGCAGCCAAGTTAGGTAAGCATTTACAGGCAGTCCAACAAGACTAGGCTCTCAAGGAAGTCAGTGCAGAAGGTGAGAACACATTGCAACTGTGGTTGCAGGCACTTCCATCAGAGGCCAGGCCTTAGTGTAATGACTGAGCCTACATGTCTCCCCAAGGGATAAGAAATAACTTGAGATAATATTGTAATTGGTATTACATGATGCAGCAAGGTCCAGATAGACATCAGCTACACCTGTAGGTGACCGAATCATCTGGATCCATCCCTTCCCCAAAATGTCTGTATTCTTTTCATGTACTCTTGCTACATGACCCACTTTCCTACTAGGAATATTAGCTGAGCAGCTGTACTTGTAATATTGTTGGTTAATTATAGTTTGATCTACTTCATGATTATTGTACTTACCTCATAATTTGATCGACCCCATGATTGTTCCACCCACCTTAAGACTTTGCTCTATGAAACATTCTTAGAGAAATGACGCCTGTGAAAACCTACTTTTGGGACTCCTTCTGTTTTCCAGGAGCTATCTCTTAAATCTTTTCTACTATTAGCTTTCATTGTTCTTTAGAATTTGTTCTTTGATTTTGTGGAAACAAACTTGGTATAGTGGACGCTTAGAACTTTAGGAATTATATTTTTCCTATATCAAAAGTAGAAAAAAAGAGAGAGAAAACCAAATGTGTTCTGCAGGTGAAAGCAGGTTACCATGAAGAGAAATGACAGAAATTTCACAGTGACTGTCCTTTGTTTTACATTTCCCACTTTGGCACCATATGTAGGTCATCCTCTCAGAAATCTCTTGAATTCTTGTGAGAAGTCCACATGCAGAGGCTTTGGGAATTATTCTGCGCATGTGTTCTTGGATTAACAGGTCATGCTCATTTTTCTAGCTAGTTCTGGCATTATGGTATCATCCATGTTATCCTCATAGATGGCTAGCACAGTCTTCAAAGGCACTGACAAAGTGCCAGTTCAGAGGAGACACTTGGAGAGATCAAGTGGCATCTTTCAAACTGTTGAGTAGACTACAGTTCTTGGGGGTCCAGGTGTGCCATGATCCTTATCCGCTGGTGGCTCACAGCCACCAGGCACTGGGAAGGTTGGTATGCTACAACTGTGAGGCTGTGATACATCTGAAAGTATTAGAAATCTTCAGAATTGGAGTTTTCATTTGAAATTATATTTTGGTTTACTTATATTTTGAGAGGTGATTTGGAAACTGACCTAGAGACTCATTCATTAGCAATGACTTTTAAAACTTACATGAAGTAATTGCCATAGATCAAGTCCCATATGTATTTAAGAGCTTCTTCTCTCCACTACAGTGGGGCTTCAGTGCTTTTCAGAGGCTACCAGGTGGTAATTTTTGTTTTAATTGACATCAGTTATTTTTATTTTAAAGAAAGAAAAAAAAATAAAAACAGTGGTACAAAATCTCAAAACAAGATTTTAGGAGAGTAACAACGGTTAGTACATTGTGTGTTGTTATTGCCAAAGTAGTTTCTCATATTACAAGATATAGACAAGAATAAGCAAATAAC
>NW_004524604.1:5791308-5800681 GCF_000260255.1 Octodon degus | reverse complement strand
CTTTCTGCAGTTGATTCTTTACTGTCAACGCTATTATTTCAGAGATATCTGGTGTGTGATTTCCAGTTTCCTCAGTGCTAATGTCTTCTGCATTTGTACTGGGTGGACTCGGGGCCTGAGACTGCATTTTGTTCCTTCTCTTTGTCATTTTGTATACCTATCTTCCGACCTTTTGTGTAGAGCTTAGATAGAGTTATTACCTTAGCACCAGGTCCGGATCTATGAAGTTCAGATTCCTCCAGGTGGGTGTTGTTTGGATCTGGCTGCTGTGCTCCACTTCTTTCTGCTGCAGGTGTTAGAGTTGAACCCTTTGTGTCTCTCTGGGAAGATGTTCTGCTCCTGAATCAGCTGGATGGTTCTTGCCTCTAGCCTCCTTGCAGGGAGTTCTGCCGAAGGGTTCCCTGCTGGGCCTGCAGCCTGGGTTAAATGAGGATCCGCTGGCCCCGGGCCTTCTCATTCACTCACCAGGCCTGCGCTCTGGGTCTGTTCATGATCCCGTGGCCCCAGGTCGTCTCACTCACTTGCTGGGCCTGTGCTCTGGGTCTGTTCAGGATCCCGCCGGGCCCTCGGTCATCTCACTCACTTGCCGGGCTTGTGCTCTGGATCTCGGTAATTTTTTTTTAAAGAGCAGAATATATTTAGTGGGGGAAAGAAAGCTGTTCTAGAGAGGGACAGAATTGGGACCTGAGCGGGTTGCCCCAGTAAAATGTTTTTAAATGTGCTCTTTTGCTCAATACTTGTGTAAGTTTTATAATTAAGTAGAGAAGTTTGACCATGTAATGTACATTTTTGTATGGAAAAAGTCTTTTAAGTAATTTTATCCTTATTCAAATGAAGCTGAGTAACATGTAAATAAACTTTAGTGTACACATCACATCAGAGACTCCTTTGTTGTGCTGGGTTCCTGTAGTATGAACAAATGGGTGTGGAAACCAATGGGCAGAAAGGGGGTTTGGGACGTTTCATCTCCTAACTGCATTCTTTAGTATTGAAGTTTGTTGCTCTCAAAAGGACACACCGTTCCTCAGGTGACACATCAAGAGTCTTAATCTACAGTGTTCTTTGTGGTTACTATCAGAAGAGTACAGGTAGCACGATTAAGGCTGGAAGGCCACACTCCCTCCATCCACCTGGATTTAGGCAACACTCTAGGCTGAAGCTTTCTTTGTATGTCCCAAGAAAAGCATAAATAAAGATAACAAAGTTCCAGGAAATCTTTAAAGCTACAGCCAGAGCACCCGTGTTAGATCTTGTGTGCTGATGTTCAGTAATCTTCTTGCCACTTGAAACTTGTTACAGGTTCATACATAGAGACTGACTCTCATGGCTGTGATTAAATCAGAGTGAGTTCTGGGACAGACACTGGTACTCAGGTGTCCCTGAGATGACTTAGCATCCTGCTAATCATTTCTGTCTGTCTCATCTAGAGATCTAATGTGAGACATCTGAGGTGGAGAATGTATCTTTTAAAATCAGAAAGCCTGATTTATCCTCATTCCTGCTGCTCCTCTGCTGTTCCAACACCAATTTTCTGTTGAGGCTACCCTGAGCACATCTTCCTGTTATCTTCAATAAATGTAGCCAGTTTTCTGTTTACCATTGGATGGACACTTGCAATTCTTTGCCATATGCAGAAACCTAGAATCTATCTCTTGGACTCATCACACAGTATTAATGGCATTTTAGACCCTTGTGTCCCAAGATCAACTGAGAAGAAACAATGTCACTATCATGACAAAGATACTGATCCTGCCCAGAAGAATAAGTAAGACTACTTTCACACAATGGAGGCGGGGGAGACCCAGTGCTGTGCTCAGGTGACCAGAGGCATCATAGCATTCCATTGTGACCATGAGGGGACAGTACAGGGCTACAGTCTGAAAGTGACACACTGGCCAGTCACTTGGATCCTCAGAGAGAAGGTTTGAGTCAGTCACCATGACCTGCTCAGGTGGGGGAAAGGTGGGGGAAACTTGTATTGGATCTTGGAGAAGGAAAAAGATGAGCATTTGTGGCCCTGAGGACACACAGTAATGACTCATCTTACTCTTTGAATTGCTTCTAGGAAGGGCAGCTCCTAAATCCTGAGTAGGACAGTGGACTTGTGTGCTGTGAAACATGACCCGTGGTGGTCCCAGCATGCACCTGTTCCTGCTGTCAGGGCCTGACCGACGCTTTCTCTAGGTGCTTCCCTTTGGTTCTGCCTGTGTGCTCGCATTGAGGCCACAGTTTCCCTGGGAAAGGGATCCATACCTATGAGACGCAGGACCTTTTAGGAGGCAGTTTAACTTGTGGTCTCCTGTGGATGTAGCTGGGTCTTTCTCAGAATTGCAATCTTACTGCACCCTCTTTTCCTCCCATTGATGTCAGACTGTATCCTGGTCTGAAAGCTTTCTCCTCCTCCCATCTCCTTCTCATTTTTCATCACAGTGCTGCTACCAACAAATCCCTTGTGAATCTAATTATACCTGTGTGCAGCTACTTCCCTCCAGTCACACAGAATTTAGATTTTCCTGAACCTGTCATCGGCTCCCACCTCTTGGATTATTGAAGAAGTGGCTCCCTCTGCTGGAATACTTACCACCTCTCATCCGTGTGTCAAATTCACCATTTCTTTTCAAGATAAAACTTCATTTTTCTTTTTTGCTTTGTAATTAGTATATTAAGAAGAAAATCTTCATTTTTTAAGTGGAGTCCAACAGATTATTTTTACGATTTCCTCACAAGCAAAGAGCCTTTCCTCAAATTTTTCATAGGTATCAGAGACCCTGGCACAATGGACAGTGAGTAATTCCCATTTTTAAAAATTGAACCACATCATAATCACATTGTATAAATAAATATGATAATTCAGCTTTCGTTGACCAAGATTATTTAATCAAAAGAATATATCCAAAAGAAAAGAAAGTGAATTTTTCTTATGTACTTGAACCCAGTGGAGAACATTCCATTTTCCAAGGCAGTAGTAACAATTTGTGTAGTATTTATAAGATTGCTGTTAAACATTCTCTTGATACCACCTCTCTGATGGTAGGCATAGAACCCTATAATTAGGCTGTCCTGTGAATTGAAGTTGGATATTCAGATGTTTTTATTTTGTTATTATAGGCAATAATATGATGAATATCCTTTAAAATTGTTTATTGGGCTTTGTATGAAGCTCAGAAGTAAAGAATATTTAGCAACCTTATGTAATTTTAATATCAACCTTTAAAAATCCTCCATTTGCTCAACAGAGTTGCTTATTATTATTATTATTATTATTATTATTATTAATTTTGGAGGGTTTTTTTGAGGCAAGGACCCACTGTCTAGTTTAGGCTAGCCTTGAACATACAGTTGACCCGCTTGCCTCAGCCTCCTGAGTGTTAGGGTTGCAGGTATACACCATCACACTGAGCTAACAGTGCTTATCATTAGATTGTGGAGTTTTCATGTAATCTGGTTCCTATTACTTCTGTAACTTAAAGTTCATTCTGTTAACTTTATTTTTTACTAATCCATATTTACAGCACACAATGGTCACATTCTTGGTTGGCACCCATGAATAACACAGCTTAATTCTTTTTTCATCTCTTTCTTCCCCCTCCCTCGCTCCAACTCTTGATTGATCCTCTTCCCTTTGGCAAAGGATCTATTGTTCTATTTCCTATAATCTATCTTTTTATTTTGTTCATATATATATATTTTTTTCATATAAGATAAACCATACGACATTTAAAATTTATGTCTCATTTATTTCACTTAACATTAAGGTCTCAAAGTGGATCCATTTTCTTACAAATAACTCATGTTGCACGTTCCAAGTCGGAAGAAAGGCTTGTGTGGGCCTTGGATGTGGGGCCATTTTCCTGTGAAGGAATTTCCCTAGATGGGTCCTCAGGTCCTGCCTCCGTATTGAGACCTTGGATCCCTGGTTCCTCGCCTGTCCCAGCTCCAGTTTTGGTGTGGGGAGGGCCCTTGTGACAGTTCTGCCTGTAGCGTGTCAGCAGTTCTTCAACAGTCATGGTAGCCTCTTCATGCAGCAATGCAGCCTCCTTATTGTCCACATCATCTTCATCAGCTACTTTATCTTTTTCATCCTCATCTTCTGTGGGTCTCCCTGCAATTTGGGTCTGTTCTTTCATGACTTCCTCAGTAGTAAGTTTGGCATCTATAGCCAAAAAGGCATCTTCTAAAGCCTTGTGTAGCTTGCCTTCCTTGTAAGCCTTCTGATCTTTGATGATATCAGGGAGATATTTGGCACAGTACAAGGCAACTTCCTCCTCTCCATGTCCATTGTAGACAGAAAACATGGCTGTCTCACTGTCCAGCTCAGGGATACAGTTCTGAGCATCCTCCATAGAGACGTGCCAGCCTTGCATGGCGGAGAAGCCGTAGGGCAGTGGGAGGCGCGGGGAGCCCACCCCGTCCCAGGAGCACTTCACCGTGTTGGGCTGGAAAGGCAGGCACCTATGGCGGCGGCTGGCCGGCAGCCTTAGAGGCAGATGAGCGCGGCCCGATCCGTGCCGGAGCCGAAGCCCGGGGGTTGCGCGTGGCAGGAACGGCCTGGCTGCTCGGCCGACGCCAGGTGCCGGTGAAAAGCGCGAGGCCGGCCAGGAGGCGGTAACGGTACCTCATTATTTATCTTTATACCTGCACATGTTTTTTTTTTTTTTTTTTTTTTTTTTTTTTTTTTTTGGGTATGAGATTTTGGTATTGGAATTCATCACAGCAGAAAGGTGGAAATTCACACACTGCAATAGTTTAGTTGTAACGAGCTGAGCACTGGGATAAGCCAGCCTTCTTCTAAACGCTGGGAGCAGATGCTAGATGCTAATTTTATTCCGTTATCACCTGTGCAGAAGATTAAGTTGTTACGCAGAACACGTAGCTCATATTTTTGGGCGTGAAACGGAATGGATTCTTGGGTGAGGAGCATGATAAACACGCAAGATACAGCTGGCCCAGTTTGTTGCAGGAGACATAAGGTTTTCTTTTTAGAGTGTAACAAAATTTTACCATTCCTATCGACAATATTTTAAATATCAGTGTGGAATATTATATTAATATTTGTACATCTCTTTGACTTGCATTTTTGTAGACCTTAAAAGAAGAGCTCTTCTATCTCATAAATCAGGGAATTTTAAATGTTGAAGAATTAATTATTCCTGGTCATTATAATTTCTGTTATATTTTTGCTGGTTTTTATTTGTTGCTTAAGCTATGGGCTTCTGATTTTTCTAAGAGGATAATGCTAATTTAAATCTTTAAATGATCCAGACACAGAATATTAATATCAATAAATCATTTAGGTTTGCCATTCTTGCTACAATAACAAAAATAAATTAATATTATGATTAATGCATTCCCTATATTACTTTTTATCAAAATGCCTTTTAGTTAGTTTACTTGATTGTGTGTTTGTTTAGTATGTTTTTCATTACTATTCCATTTCATTGGGTGCATGTATAAAGATAAATTTATATCTTAGCTCTCAAAACTAACCTGGGCACAATGGCAAGTAAGAATAAATAAATCTCTAAATTCTGTGAAATTTAAGCATTATTTATAGGACATTCAATTTAAACTTACATGTCAGTATTGATAAAGATCTGTCTCTGTCTTTTTGACTCTATATTGTAGCTTCAAATGTACATGGATGACAAGGAAGATTAATCAACATTGTTGTGTTGGTAGATCTTCATTCAAGAGAAATAAACATCTCTATTTGTGAAGATGGTATTCATCCTTCATAGAGTCAGCAAATATTTATTAAAAACCTGTGATATTCTAAGTATTGGGCTGGTAACTGACAATACAAGAAATAAAGTCTTAGCTACTTATGAAGCTATTTGATGAAGACAACAAAAGAATGAATTCCAGCAGCAACAGGTGCTATAAAAATATTAGCAATTATACAGCGAGTGACTAGGATACTTCTGATGGGCTGCCAGAGAACAGTGCTTGAGAAAATAACATTATTTTCCCAATCAGATTTCATTGATATATTTTAAATACATAATGACCACATTGATCATAGAGAATTTGTACCTGTACACTATATGACTTTCTTTTTTTCCCCATTCCCCTACACTATCTTCCACCTCTCCTCCCTTCCCCACTTACAAAAGTTTTGTTTTCATTTTCCCTTTTCTTTAACTTCTCCCTTCTTTCCTTCCCCCTCCCCCTTCCACTCTCATCTCTATTTAAACATTTTCTTCTTATTTCACAATATATATTTTGATCCTTACTTAAGTTTTCAGTTTCTCATACCTGAAAAACAACATAATATTTACACGTGTCAAATTTATTTTCGTTAAGAGCATAGTCTCAAGTTGCATTCATTTACCTATTAATGTTTCAAGCTTATTCTTCCTTATGGCAGAGTAGTAATCTACTGTATAAAACAACTACATCTTTATGTGTTTAATCAATTGATGGGCATTTAGGTGGTTTCCAAGATTTGGCTATTACAAACTGTCCTACTATAAACATGAGTGCACATGTATCACTGTGGTTTGACGTTTTTAATTCTAATGGGAAGATATTCAGAAGGTGGATAGCTGGGTCAAATGGAATCCCCAATCTTAGCCTTTTGAGGAATCTCTGCACTTATTTCCAGGGTGGTTGCACCAGGCTAAACTCCAACCAACAGTGGAGAAGGGGTTCTCTTTCCTCATAGCCCTGCCAGCATTTGTCATTGGTTGATTTATTGATAATAACCAATCTTTTGTGGTGAGATGGAATCTCATGTTGTTTTAATTTGTATCTCTCAAAAAACCAGTGATACTGAACTTTTTTTTCTCACATATTTAAAAAATAGCAGTTTGTAGAAGCCCAGGACAGCAGTGTTGTGGTTGGGGTAAGGAGTGGGTGGCACAAAAGCAGGCTAGAGAGAAGGCAAGGGTATATCATGAAGGCACTCCAGGCAATGGCAAGAAATTTGTCTTTTACTCTTTAAGCCTTATTTTTATTGGAAGTCAAATGGGAGACATGAATGTGGGGAGTATGAATAATTTAGACATTCATTTTTTCTGCATCACTAGAGGAAAACAGTAAGTAGCATGGTCAGAAATGGGGATCATCATACCTAGGCCATTAGGCTTCTCTAGAGGAAAAGAATCTATGTATGTATGTATGCATGTATTTATGTATCTGTCTATCTATTTATCTATCTATATTTATCTATCTATATTTATCACTATCTGTCTGTCTTATTATGGAAGGGGTAGAGAGTCGAGGCATCCAGTAACTGCTCAGCACCAAAAGAGGGAAGCCACAGAAGAAGAGTGAGAGAGAATGGAGCTCCAGTCCCAGGTCAAAGGCCTGAAAGATCTTGATAGAGTTGAATGTGACTACTTTGGAAGGCTTAAGAAACTGGAGCATGATCTTCAAGGGTGATTGTGAACACTGGAGCTCTTCTTTTGTAGAGGAGAACATTTCCTTTTTTGCTCCTTTTTTTTTCATTCCATCCAGGTTATAAACCTATGGGCTGTTGCCACCCATATCTTGGGTGGGGCTTCTTCCTTCGGTTTTCTGGTTTTCATGTCATTTATCTACACACTCTGCCCCCTGAACTGTGCTTTACTAATCTGCTAGGTGTTTCTTAATCAATTCAAGTTGACATGTCAAGGCTGACAGTCACAATACTTCTTTATATACTGTACCTGAAAATTTGAAAATGTTGATTCAGTAGGCATTTGTAGCTACTTGGCAGTGTGTTAGGTTTATGCTAAACACACTCACATGGAGTTGATGAATGTCTGCACCTGTTAATGTGGCTCTGGTACCTTCATAATTTTTCCATCATCTTAATTACCCTGTCCTTCTTGAGAGTTTTTATTCCCCTGTATCCCATCTACATCAGAGAGCGTTTCACTTGTTAATGATTTCTCCCTTTAAATCTTCCATCAAAAGTCTGTTGTGCAAATTAAATCTCATTCAGAATAGGTGAGGGTGAAAATGGGAAAATGCAATACATAATGTAAAATAATAAGGCATGTCAAAGAAAAACAGTAAAGTGATAACAGAATTTATTCAAGAGCAATTGTCAAGGGAAAAGAGACACAAGTATAGAACTAGATTCTATTCTGAATACAACAAGGACAAGTGGGAATTTACAGTCTAGGTGAAGGGTGGGGTTATTGGTTAAAGAATTACGAAGAGAAAATATTGGGGTAAGAGAGTGTAGGCTAACACAACTTGTCAGATTCTTGCTGAAGCAGACTAAGCTGGTCAGATATTACCTCGGAGACACTGCGTGTGTATGTGTGTGTGTGAGGGGGAATGAATCAGATCACATTAAGGCAATCAGGAGTAGAGCGTGGGAGATTCACTGTGGACTGACTTAACAGGATTCTCTTTGTTGCAGCTGGGTAATCAAAGCTCGACAAGGACAGACACTGAAGCTCAAGGTCAAAGTCTATAGAGAATTGAATTGGTGGAGCCTGACTAATATTTGGCTAAGGAGAGAGTATTTGTTAATTAGGAAGAAAAACTTGTACAATTATTGCCACACCTTTATTGCTAATATAAATAGGCAGGACTAATCTCATGCAAAGGGCAGTGCCCAGAGCATACAGTGATTTTTTTTTTTTTACTAAGAAATAATACCATTAAGTGAATATTAAAGGAAGTGTTTAAAACAGAGGTGATATATTATAGGAAATCCACATGCATTTTTGAAGAATGTTCAAAGAGAGAAATAATTAAACCAGTTTTGCTTTCAACACATTGATGACATAGGAAGCAGTAGATATTCATATAAATATTTTCAGCACTCTTAATGGCTCCACTGTATTCTAAGAAGATGAATTTTGATGCTTGCTGCATTTACAACCCTTATCCAACTCTACTCATAATCTTCATTTCCAAATACAAAGCAAATGTGAAAAGATAAGGCAAAATAACTTCAGCCTGTGCCTTCTGACTGCCTCCAGGCACAAGGTTATAAGCCTGCACCAGCAGCAGTCAGTGCTCAGGTGGTCTATTACTTTTGTCAGCTTGGCTTCACATGAAAGAATGATTGGAATCAGTCACATTCTTAGTTAGGTGAACTAAAAAGAAAACCAAGTAGCTCGTAGTGGATTAGCTTTTTAAAAAAATTCTACTATTTTTTAAATGAAAAAATAGTAGAAAGACACATTAGAAATGATGCAGAATTTCACTAAACAATTATAGGCGTTAAACAATGGTTGTTATGTTGCATATTTGTGTCTTCAAAGTAGTTGTTCAGATTAGCAGATATAAGCATGCAAAATAGGTTAAAAATTTAAAAGGAGAGAGAAAATATTTAAGCATGAGCTGCTTTTCTACAGACCTGCAGAAATCAGTAATACTTATCCAAGTTCTCTCTCTCTCTCTCTCTCTCTCTCTCTCTCTCTCTCTCTCT
>NW_004524604.1:5788902-5791208 GCF_000260255.1 Octodon degus | reverse complement strand
GTGTGTGTGTGTGTGTGTGTGTGTGTGTGTGTGTATTTTCCTTCCTTCTTTCTTTTCTGCTTCTTAGCAGCACAATATAGCTAAATCTTGGAAAATCCCCAAATGCCTATCAACTGGAAAATGGATAAAAAAGATGTTTTGGACTGGCGAGATAACTCAGTAGTCTAAGTGCCTGCCTGGCAAGTGCAAGGACCCAGGTTTGATCCCCAGTGTGCATACCATGCTGGCCCTGAAACTCTGGGTGCACCATGCCAGCCACCAAAAATGGGCATAGTGGTGCATGCCTATAATCCCAGTGCTGGGCAGGCTGAGACAGAAACATCATTATGAGTTCAAGCTGCATAGCCAGACCCTGTACAAAAAAAAGCCACAAAAAAGATGTTTTATACAATGTTGTATTACTCAGCTACAAAAAAGATAATCTCATGGCTTTTATAAGTAAATGGATGCAACTAGCGACTATAGTCATAAGTGTGAAATCATATCTGCATGTGCAAACATCAGAGTGAATTCAAGCTGAGAATTCATGCAGAGCAGCTGCTGGCAAAGATTTGCAATCATATAAGAGGAACCAGATTTAGGTCTGTGAGGGCTGAAGACAAATGGAGTCACAGACTGCAGCTATCCCTGGAGAAAAATTCTAGAATGGGATAATGTGGTAAACTAAAGATGGCCGCAAATCTTTTCCATTTCATCATTCTCAAAGGTGGGATCTTTTACTCAGAAAAAAATGTTTTGATTGCCTGATTGTGGAACATATTACATGGGATGTTGTATCCTGTTGGAATCTCTAGAGACTGTTTTATTTTGATTTTTTGAGGTAGGGTCTTGCTGTTTCATTCACGTTGTCCTTGAACTCACTGTATGGCTCAGGCTGCCCTTGAACTTGTGGCAATCATTCTACCTTAGCCTGCTGGGTGCTTAGATTACAAGTGTGTGTGTGAATCTTGGGAGATTTTTAAATTCCAATCTCTGTCTCTTCACATCCTGGCTCTAGTAACCAAGCAAACACACAATGCCACACACCAGGCTCATGAATAGACTCACATGGATAAGTGAGGCATTAGGTGAACTCCCAGGAATCCATAGCACTGCTTTGCTAGTGGTATGAAGGGGCCATCTTAGAAGGCATCCATTATACCCAACATGGAGTCTTTTTTTTTTATAACCTTTTTTTTTTTTTTTTTTTTTTTTTTTTCAGGGTCTTACTGCACAGTTTGGGATGACCTTGTGTTCACTTTGTAGCCCGCAGACTGATCTCAAACTCACAGCCATCCCCCTGTCTCAACCTCTTTAGAGCTGGGATTACAGGCATGCACCACCATGCTCGGTTCTGTACTCTGTTATGGAAATAACCCCACCTAGCCTTGTACAAATTGTGGATTCATAGAGAAAATAAATGGAAATAGATGCTTTTGTTTCTCATTTTAAAACTGTGACTAAAACATCAAACAGAACTTGCTAGCTTAACCTTTTCAGTGGAATTAAATACACTAACACTGTTATGTGACCATCACTACTATTCACTGCTGGAGCTCTTTTCATCTTAGAAAACAGCAATTCTGTATCATTAAATAATATCTTTTTATTCCTCATGGCAGCTAATATTTTCTTTTCTTTCTTTTTTGTGCCTTCAGTTTTTTATTTTTTACTCATTTTAATGAGAAAAAAGATAAAATAGCAATGTAACAGTTTCAAAACAGGTTAGTAGGACAGTTACAATAATTAATACATTATTTTCTACTTACATGAATTTGATTAATCTAGATATCTTGTATAGGTGAAATCCTATATGATTTTATTTGTATCCTGTTTTTTTTCAATTAGAATAGTGCCTTTGAGAATAATCCATATTATGTTTCGGAATTTCCTTCCATTTAGGGGCTGAATGGTATTCCACTGAATGTATCTATCTATTCATTCAAAGGTGACTATCAAGGTTGCTTCCAAGCTATACAGCTGTGAATGTGTGTGTGCAGACATAAGACTGAATATCTGCTTTCAGTTCTTTTGCACATAGATGGTCAGAAGTGGGTTGGCTGGATCATGTAGTAATAATGCTTTTTTTTCTTTTCAAAGTTTTATTGATAAACATATAGTAATGAGACAGTTTCAAATCAAATCAAAAGTACAGTTTCAACAAATAACACATTGCATATATTCTTCTTAGTGGTTAATTGCTGTACAACATGCAGACTTGTGATCCTACTCACAAACACCATTAGAACAAATCATTCTATTCATTAAGAGAATGAAACTATATATCTATCCCAACCACTTTGAATACACAGATACAAAATGGACAT
>NW_004524604.1:5786079-5787507 GCF_000260255.1 Octodon degus | reverse complement strand
CATCTTGGTTGTTTCCAAGATTTGGCTATCACAAATTGTGCTGCTATAAACATAGCCACACATATATCCCTATGATATGATGTTTTCAGATCCTCTGGGAAAATTAGTAATAATGCTTTTGATTTAACATTTTCGGTCATTTTCTTTTTATAGCACCTTTAAAGTCTATCAAAAGTATATCTCTACATTCTTTACATTTTTGACAACCTCTTTTTTTCTTTTTGGTGGTACCAGGGATCGAACTAAGGACCTTGTACTTGCCAGGCAAGCACTTACTATACTGAGCTATCTCCCCGGATTATAACCTCTTTTTTTTGTCATCAAAACTGTCTTTATTCTCCAATTTTCTCTACCAAATATACCATGATTTAAAAAATATTTATTTTTTATTTTCTATAACTTTATTGAAAATAAATTGCAATAAGACAGTTTCAAATCAAATTGGTAGGACAGTTCCAATAATTAACACATTGCATACTCTCTTCCTAGTGGTTATTTGCTGTACAAGATGCAGACATGATATCCTATTTACAAACACCACTAGAACAAATCCCTCTATTCATTAAGAGAATGTAACTATATATTTATCCTAACCACTTTGAATGCACAGATACAAAATGGACATTCATCTGTATCTCCTTTTTTTGTTTAGTTCTGTCATTTGAATATTATAGGTATGTTAACTCAGCAAAATATTCTAAAAGAGTCCAGTAGCCCATAATAGTATTGGGTTTTCCACTTGACTGGCAATGTCAGAAATTGTTGACATGAGTCCCATATAGCTAACTTAACAGCACGGTTTTACTTCTGATACTTCGTTTTTATACTTTTCTGCTGGATGGTTAAGACCAAGATAAAGCAAGATCTATGCAACAAGAGTTGTAGCTTTTGGGTCTGATAAAGGTCAGTCAAATCCCCCCAGGATTTATCTTGAGTTCCTGTACCTCAGATTGTAGATCCTTTATCAGTGTCAGCCATGTAGATGAGTCACAGCCATTGCTTGGCCATTGTGCTCTCTGTGAAAGGGTGAGAGAATGTTTTCTTTCCATGTGTCTCTCATTAGGCACACTCTACATCATCGATCACTTTCCTCTTTGGCCCCATAATCTCCTTGATCAGAATATTTGGGACACTACTGAGTTACATGATGTTGCAGTGCGAGTTCTCATATGTCCTGCATCTTAAGTGATGTTGGAAGGCTAGCGCCAAAATATTGGCTTTCCTTGTGGCCCTCCTTTATCTCTAATTTTGGTCTGCAAACTTAGGTTGTTAACCTTCCAGAAGAGAAAGTTATTGTTATTACCATACAATGTAGGCTGTTAAGCTTAACCTCACTATGTGTCTGAATATCAAACATCTTAGGCATAACATGGAACAGGTATTTTTCATCAAGTATTGATATGTTGAACTTTAAATCCCTACAGAATA
>NW_004524604.1:5785246-5785979 GCF_000260255.1 Octodon degus | reverse complement strand
AACATTTAAAAATTAGAATATACTTTAAAAATCGGCATAAAAATTATATGATTCTTATGATTATACCTAAGTCCAGAAATCGAACCATATACAACCTTCTAGCAGGAGAGTCCCACAACATTCCTTTTCCTGTCTTCTGCTTCATTCACCATTCGCTTCTTTTTGAACAATCATCTACCAGAGAGACCACATGGCAGCAACTGGCATGTCATGACAAGCAGCCTGAATTCTGAAAACCAGAATGACAGGTACTCCAAGCATGAACCTACTCTTACAAATTGCCATCTTCAGTGCAGTTGCTTAGTTCACAGGTGTCTGTATATATAGTTAGTCAGGTTGAGAATTATTCCAATTCCATGCTAGATTCAAAAATCTTCTGAAGAGTCCCAGGATCATTGCCTTACCCATCTTCTACATATAACTGTATAGCTTGTCACTGTCATGTTTCCTAGCTCTTCTCCTTTCCCTCTGTTAATTATTTAGTCCTCAATTTTTGCTTTCCTTTTAGTTGTGTTATATTTTTCTATTTGTATTTCTTCTTTTGAGTTCTTATACTAGGGAAACTACAATATTTACACATGTGTGTCTGGTTTATTTCACTTATGAGTATATCTTCAACTGGCATCTCCTTAAGTATGAAAGTTTCAGATTTATCATTTTTTGTAGTTGAGTAATACTGTATTGTATAAAAATACCACATCTTATTCATCCATTCCTCAGGTGATGGGCATCT
>NW_004524604.1:5781336-5783916 GCF_000260255.1 Octodon degus | reverse complement strand
GGGATTGCATTAAATCTGTACAGCAATTTTGGGAGTATGGCCATCTTCACAATGTTGGTTCTTCCTATCCAGGAGCATGGAATATCTTTCTATTTTATGAAATCCTCTATGATCTCTTTTTTAGAGTGCTATAATTTTCCTTGTAAAGATCTTTCACTTCTTTATTTGATTATTTCTAAGGTATTTCATTTTCCTTGGTGCTATTGTAAAAGGCATTGTTTCTATAATTTCCCTGTCTATGTGTTTATATTTGTGTAGAGTAATGCTATTGACTTTTGGGTATTGACTTTGTATCCTGCTATGCTACTGAATTTCTGTGTTAATTCTAGTAGCTTCTTGGTGGAGTTCTTTGGGTCGTCCATGTGAAGTATCATATCATTTGCAAATAATGATAATTTAACTTCTTGTTTACCTATTCTTATTCCTTTTATCTCTTTCTCTTGTCTAATGGCTCTAGCTAATGATTCCAGAGCCATATTGAATAGGAGTGGTAGAGAAAATCCTTGTCTTGCACCAGATCTAAGAGTAAAAGATTTCAGTTTTCCCCATTTCACATTATGTTAGCTGTTGTGTTTTCATAAATGCCTTTCACCATGTTGAAGTAGAGGCCATCTATTCCAATTTTATTTAGGACTTTGAACATGAATGAGTGTTCAACTTTGTCAAAAGCCTTTTCTGCATCAATGGAGATGATCATGTGATTTTTAGTTTTCGCTCTATTGATATATTGTATTACATTTATAGATTTTCGAATATTGAACCATCCTTGCATCCCTGGGATGAATCTTACCTGGTCGTGTTATGTGATCTTCTTGATGATTTGGTGTATTCTACTTGTTAGGATTTTATTTAGGATTTTTCATCTATGTTCATGAGGGAGATTGGCCTGTAGTTCTCCTTCTTAGTTGCGTCTTTCTCTGGTTTTGGTATCAGTATTATACTTGCCTCCATCCAGGAATGATTTTGAGAGGATTGCTTCCTTTTCCATTTCATGGAAGAGTTTCAGGAGTATAGGGACTACATCTTCTGTAAATTTCTTGTAGAATTCAGCTGTGTATGCATCCAAACCTGTACTTTTCTGTGTCAGTGGGTTTTTTTTTATTACATCTCATATTTCATTGGCTGTTATTGGGCTATTGAGAGTGGTATATCTTGTCAATTCATTTTAGCTAAGTTGTACCTTTTTAGGAATCTGTCTATTTCTTCTGTGTCTTCTATTTTGTGAGAGTAAAGATTCTCAAACCAGCTACTGATATTTTTCTGAATTTCCACTGGGTCTGTGGTAATTACACCATTTTCGTTCCTTATTGCTTGTATTTGAATTTTCTCTTTCCTCTTTTTGATGAGGTTAACTAGGGGCTTATCAGTTTTATTTAATCTTTCAAAGAACCAGCTTTTTGTTTCATTAATTCTTTGAGCTGCTTTATTCGTCTCAATTGAATTAATTTCTGCTCTAATATTTATGATTTCTTCCTGTCTTTGGTCTCTGGGTTTGGCTTCCTCTTCCTTTTTGTGGCTGTTGAAATTGCAGTATTAAGGTATTTATTTGTTCCTGTTTTGTTTTCCTAATGTGGGTGTTCAGAGCTATGAATTTCCCTCTGAGAATTGCTTTCATCGTATCCCATGATTTACGATAAGTTGTGCTTGAATTTTCATTGAATTGTAGTTATTGTTGAATTTCTTGTTTAGTTTCATCTGTGACCCATTGGTTGCTGAGTAGGATATCATTTAAATTCCATGCATGTAGGTTTTTTTTTTCTGGTTTCTTTTGTCATTTATTTTCTATTTCATTGCAATGTGGTCAGATAATATGCATGGGATAATTTCTGTTTTCTGTTATATACTTAATCTTGACCTATGGACCAGTTTGTGGTCTATTTTAGAAAATGACCCATGTGCAGCTGAGAAAAATGTGTATTCAGCTGTGTTTGGGAGGGACACTCTTTATATGTTCTCCAAGTCCATTTACTCCAATCTCTAGTTCAGTGCCACCACTTTTTGCTAATTTTTTGTCTGGTTGACCTATCTTTTTAGGATGAGGGTGTGTTAAGTTCTCCTGTTAAGACTGTGGTATTGGATATTAGGGTTTTCATGTCCATTAAGATTTACTTCATATAGTTGGGCGCTCCCATTTTTGATGCACACATATTTATGAGTGTTACCTCTTCCTCTTGATTTTTTCCCCTAACCAATATATTGTGGCCCTCTTTATTTCACTTGGGCATTCATGGTTTGAAGTTGAGACTGTCTGAAAATAGGATTGCTACCCCTGCTTTTTTCTATGTTGCTGGGGGATGTAGTATTGTTTCCCACCCTTTGACTTTCAGCTTATTAATGTCTTTATGAGTTAAATGTGTTTCTCATATACAGTATATTGTTGGATTTTGTTTCCTAATCCACTGTGCCAGTCTATTTCTCTTATTTGGTGAATTGAGTCCATTTACATTGATGGTTATAATTGAGATGTATTGACTTACGATTGACATGTTATTTATCTGTTGTCATTTACTCCTTTTTCTCCTGAGTTTAATTGTTTGCCCTATTTAGTTGGTTGCTTCTGATCTCATTCATAGAGTTCAG
>NW_004524604.1:5780444-5781201 GCF_000260255.1 Octodon degus | reverse complement strand
AAGTATTTCACTTCTCCATCAAACTTGAAAGAGAGTTTTGCAGGGTATAGTAGTCTGGGCTGGAATTTATTTTCATAGAGTACTTGAAATACTCTGCTCCATGCTCTTCTTCCCTTCATGGTTTGTGATGAATAGTTGGCCGTAATTCTGATTGGTTTTCCTTTGAATGTGATCTGTTTCTTTTATCCAGTGGCTTTCAGTAGATTATTCTTGAGCTGAATTTCTGGGATCTGGACTATTACATGTCTCGGTGTGTTTTTATTTGAGTTGAGGTTACTTGGCATTCTGTATGCTTCAGTTAACTGAATGTGAGATTATGTTCTCATATTTGGGAAGTTTTCTGCTATTACTTCTGCACATTTTTAAATTTTTTTCCATAATTTTATTGACAGACAAATAACAATGAGATAGTTTCACACCAAATTGGTAGGACAGTTTCAATAATTAACACATTGCATACATTCATCTCAGTGGTTAATTGTGGTACAAGATGCAGACATGATATCCTATCTACAAACACCATTCGAACAAATCACTCTATTCATTAAGAGAATGTAACTATATATCTGTCCTAACCATTTTGAATACACAGATACAAAATGGACATTCACTTCTATATCCTCTTTTTTGTTTAGTTCCGTCATTTGTATACTATAGGAGTGTTAACTCAGTAAAAAAATTCTAAAAGGTCCAGTAATCCATAATAATATTGGGTCTTCTGTTTGACTGGCGGTGGCAGAAATTGTTCACCTGTGTC
>NW_004524604.1:5748047-5770389 GCF_000260255.1 Octodon degus | reverse complement strand
TTATTTGTCATGATTTTTTCCAAATTTGTGGGTTGCCTTTTCACTTTGTTGGTAATTTCTTTTGATGTGAAAAAACTTCTCAGTAAGAGCAGGTCCCTGTCATTAATTCTTTCAACTGTTATCCATCTGCACATTTTTAAAAATGTCATTCGTATGGACTCCTTCTTTCTCACTGATAACTATTAGTCTCACATTGTTCATCTTTGTATCCTCTTGCAAGTGATGTATTAGTTTATCCTGCATCCTAGTTGTTTTTTGGAGATCTTTTCTTACCTTTTCACTAGCTGCACCAGCATCTTCAAGATCTGAAACTCTGTCTTCACTTTCACTCAAATGGTTTTGAAAGCTTGTGATTGAGATTTTAAGTTCCTCTATATTCTTTGACTTTGCTCCATGCAATCTATTTCCTTCCTGTATTGCTTATTCAAGGAATCCGTCATTTTTCTAATCTCTATTTTTTTTGTCGATGTCTTCTTTAGAAGCAGTTACTAATTCTTTTATTGCAGTGTTTTTTTTTTCAGATTGGGTTTCCTCCCTATGTTTCTGTAGTTGATTCTTTACTTCAGATGCTATTAGTTCAGGGAATTCTTTTTTTATTTCAGAAAAGAATTCCACTCTGATTTCCTTTATAACTTTCTGCTGTTGCTTATTGAATATCGACGCTATTAATTAATACATTTGAGCTGAGCTAGTGTCCTCTGCACTTGTTTTGTGTGGGCTTTGGGTTTCCTTCATATGTTTGTGCATTTGATTCATTACTGTACATGCTATTAATTCAGGGATTTCTTTTTTTATTTCCTATCTGAGTTCCTCTATACCTTTCTGCAGTTGTTTCTTCATTTTTGAAGCTGTTGATTCATTAATTTCAGCTGTGTGCTTCCCTATTTGTTCTGTGTTAGTGTCCTCTGCACTTGTTATGGGTCGACTTGGGGTGTGAGATTGCGTTTTGCTTCTTCTCGTTGTCATTTTGCATACCGATATCTTCTGACCTTTGTTGTAGAGCTTTGGTGCAGATATAACCTCAGCACCTACTGAAATTCATGTGCATATCTACAATGTTTGGAGTTATCCAGCTGTGTCTTGCTTGGGTCTGGCTGCTGTGCTCAGCTTCTTTCTGCTGCTGCCCTTGGGAGTGAACCTGTTGTGCCACTCTAGCAAGGTGTTCTGCTCTTGGACTAGTTGGGTGGTTCTGTCCTCTATTCTCTCTGCAGGGATTGCAGCTGCAGGGTTTCAGCCCAGTCCTGTATTCCAGGCCTGAGCTGAGTCTGGAGGGGACATGTGGAGTAGGGGGGAGAGGAAGCTCTCCCACACACTCACCGGGGCCTGGGCTAGGACTGGATCTGTGGGTCTCCAGAACATGGCAGAAATTCTCACTTGGGTGGGGTTGCTGTGGAGTGGTGGGTGGCTCCCAAATGTGTGGAAAAGGGTCTCATCCATGCCTTGCCTGCTCTTGGACTGGCAGGTTCCACCAGCATGTATCATGATTATTACGCATGATCCTTGTCATGAATAGGGTTTTTGTCACATGATCAACATCCACAATGGGAATCCACTTCATCCTCTTTTTAAGTTAATTAGCATTTAGTGAGATTACGCAACACATTCTTCCATTTACTTTTTTTTCCTTTTGAAAAATATTTATTGAGTATAAATAAATGTCCTAAACATTACATATCAAGAAATATTCATTATTGATTACAAGTCAGACTGTAATACTGAAGAAACCACAGAATTAAAATGTCCACTCATGATAAAGTAGTGAAAATTCCATTCCAATACTGGACACAGTACTTTGCTCACAAGACACCACAAAACCTATCAAACTTCCGTTATTAAGCCACCTATAATACCGCAACAGAAAATGGTACTGAAACATAACATGAACAGTCTTAAAATTCTCTTTATATTAGCAATTTATCAAGGTCACATTGAAACTGTAGAATTATACTGTCATAGAACTTATTAAAGATTCTCATCTCCTTGATTTTATTTCAGTTATTAATAAATGAAAACAAGTCAAAGACCAAGATTCTTTTAAGTTAGTCTTTCACAAAAGAAAAAAAAAATCAAATTTTAGTGTAAAGTTTCCCCCAAGTATTGAGTTTCTTAATGGAAAAAAAGAAAAAAATATATATAATTAACCTTTCCATTAAAGAAAGCAAAGAAAGCAAAATTTGTTTCAAACTTGGAAATATTTCCTAGTCCCAGAATGTGTTTATTTTATACGATGTACTTGAATGACACAAGTCTATGAAGCAGGGATCTGTGGCAGTCCAAATTCATCCACCAGGACTCCATTCTCATTTTTAGCGTCCGTGGGAATGCCTTCTGGTATTGCAGGTGCAGATGCTGCTTCATCCAAATATGAACTATCTTCATCAGCTAGAAGCTTATCACCCAGTGCATCCAACTCTGCTTCTAGGTCATCTTCATCTAGTTCTGGGGTGCCGTAACTGAGACTCAGTGCTTCTTGAATTTCATTTGCATCTTCCATCATATCCTCTAATCGGTCTTGCAAATCCTCAATCTGATCGATTTTCACTTCTTTGTATGCTTTCTTCATTTCCTTTACTCCATGTTTCATAGCATCCACCATGGTCTTGGTGTCCTTCAGTGACTGGATGGTATAGTTGGCTTGTTCCGTGTTAAAGGACTGTTGGGCAAGGTTGTCCCACTGCTGTTCATACATCCGCTTTTGTTTTAAAACGCGCAAGGCTTTCTGCTTGACCATATTCTTTGCAGGACCCTCTCTCATCTTCTTGAATTGATCCTTGTACTTCACTAGCTCAGCGTCCAGCCGGGAAATTTTCTTATCAATAGATTCTGCCCTGCTGTCCACCGTGCCAATGCAGTCAGTCAGGCTGGGCAGCGGAGTTTTGGGTTTCGCTTTCCCGAAGAATGGGTTCATCTTGGTCAGCCTTGAATAAACCAAACACTAAGGGGAAAACTAGAAACGGAAGCAGAATCACTCCCACTTCAACTTCCGGCCTTCCCAGGCACAAGCGCTGTATGTTCCCTGGAATATATCCTTTCCCCCATTTACTTTTTATTGAATGTATTATGATATTTTATATATTTGTGATGATATACATAGCAAAGTGACTACAATCGAGCAAATTCACATATCCCATACTGAAGTCAACTTCTGTCTTGGCAGCTTACCAGTACACAATGTAACATTATTAACTAAATCCACATGCCACAAGCTGGAGCTCTCAATTTGTTCATACTACATAACACGTCCCTCTTGACCTACATTTTCATGTTCCCACCTCTACTGGAAGCCACTGTTCTACTTCTATGTATTTGATTTTTTTTTTAACATATACATGTAAGTGAGATCATGTAGCACTTTTCTTTCTGGTTTATTTCACTGAGCATGTTATGCTCTAGGCATATCCTTTCCATATCATCACAAATCATAGAACTTCTCTTTTACAGTGGTAAAGTTTTCCATTCTGTGTAGACGTACTGTAACTTCTTTATTCATGCCTCTGTGGAGAACCAGTCTCTTCCCCTTTGTGTTTATAGTGAATAATGTTGCAATGAACGTGGGAATGCAGGCATGTTTGTTAAGTGATGATTTCTTTTCCTTTGGATGTATACCCAGTAGAGGCATTGTGGAGTACAATTGATTCACATTTAACAGAATTGTACATGGCATCCTGCTGTTTTGTATCTCTTCCATATCTGTTGTCAGAGCTCCTGATTTGCCTAAGTTGTTTTCTCTACTTTTTTGCTGGGATGTGGCAGTGGCTATTTAAATTACTTTTCAAATAACTGCTACTTACATTGATTAGTTTATTTTCCTTTGAACTAGAATATGTTGAAATTTTTATATTTTACTTCCAAAGTTAAATTTCTAAGAAAGAGGCTCATGTCCTAAGCCTCTTATTTTTGAGATATTATTATTTTTAATAGTATCTACCCTAATGAATTGGAAGTCATATATCATTGTGGTTTTGATTTACGTTTCCTAGTGATTAATGATGTTAAGAGCCTTTCCTTGTATTTTTTTGGCCACTTGTGTATCTTTTTTATAGAAATGTTTATTCAGCTTCTTTGTCCATTTTTTAAACCAAGGTTTGTTTTTGTTTGTTTTGTTTTTGGTAGTAGTTGTTGTTGAGTTCTAGAAAGTTTTTGTATTAATTCCAGTATTTAAGATCATTTTTTCTATGAATTCCAATATTATTTCTCAAAGATAGTATTTTATACATTGCAGAAAATATTTTCTCCCATTCTGTGTGTTGCCTTCTCATGCTATTGTGTCCTTTAACGCACAGAAGTTAAAAAAAAATTACATAGTCCATTTCATCTACTTTTTTCCACTTTTTTTGCTTTTACTTTTGATGCCCTATCCTAGAAATTATTGCCAAATCCCATAGTTGTATTTTTAAAATCTGCATTTTGACGTGATTTATTATGTAGCAATAGACATTAAGAAGAGAAGAATAGAAAAAAACATGACAGACAAGTAGATGTTCAACAGCAAAAGTGATAGTGTGAAGAGAGAGAAAGAAAATAGAGGCTTACCACTGTCATAGGCCCTGTCTATGATTTCAGTTCACAAATTTCTATGATATGTGTCTGTTATCTTTAACATGATACCCATTCCTTGAAAAGCAGTTGGAATGAATCTCTTTTCCTTATGCTCAGAAGAAGCTGCTCAGCATGACTTCTCCCTCTTTCTTTGAGTAGTTGAGCAGTCTTCATCACCTGGTACTGGCAATAGCCAGTTTCCCAAAGGTAGGGTCTGGGTTACCACAGGAACATGCCTCCCAGCAGCTCAGAGAAGTTGGGTTAAGGATATTTCAAACTGAATGAAGTCACTGCATGAAATTGATTTGCATTTCCTATCTTTTTAAAACTTAATTACAATGACATTGGAAAGTGTTGTCTCATTTTGATTTTATGTTGGTCAATATCTCATTACTATAACACAATATCCAAGGTATTAAAGTTTATCTTGGGTCTCAGGTGAGGGTTCCATTTTATGGCCTAGCAGGCCTGTTCTTTTAGATCTCCTGTGGGGAGCAGGTCTCATAGTAAGGGCACATGGCTAAGGAAGCCCATTTGCCCATAAGGAGGTGAGAAGAAGAGGATGAGAAAGACCAAAGATCTCCTGTCCTCTTCAGGCTTCCTATTAGCTGAGAACCATCTGCTCACCCCATCTTTCAAAGTTTTTACCCATTTCCAATAGTGCTAAGCTGGAAAAGTAGGGCTTCAGGGAACATCATGAGGCAAATTATTTATAACCATCAGTGTCTAAGAATTGTAAATAGCGAGAGTAAATTGGTCAAGCAATGGCCATGACTCATCCACATGGATGACACTGACAAAGGATCTATAAACTGTGGTACAGTGTTTCAGGGTAAATTCTGAGGGAATTTGACTGACCTTATCAGATACAAAGTTACATTTTTTGTTATTTAGGTCTTGCTTTATCTTAGTCTTAACCATCTAACAGAAAAGTATAAAAAGGAAGTATAAAATGTAAAGCCATATTAATATGCCGAGCTGTAAAAGGCTCAAATCAACAATTTCTGATATTGCCAGTCTTATGGAAAACCCACTACTATTATGGAATTCTGGACTATATTCAAATATTTTGCTGAATTCATGCACCTACAATAGGTAAATGACAATGGAATACCCTTCTCTGACAAAACTAAACAAAAGGGATACAAATGAAGAACCATTTTGAATCTGTATATTCAAAATTGTTAGGATAGATATACAGCTACTTTCTCTTAATTCAATGAATAGAAAGATTTGTTCTAATAATGTCTGTGGACAGGATATCATGTCTGCATCTTATACAATGAATGACCACTGCAAAGTCAACAATACGTAATGTATTAATTATTGAAACTGTCCTACTAATTGGTTTTGAAACTGTCTCATTGCTATTTGTTTCTCAATAATATTAATAAAAAAACTGAAAAAAAGAAATAAAAAAGAATTGTAACTGTAGTTTGTGGAAAAAAGTACAAAATTATCCAGTAGAAATACTTAAATTACCAAACATTTTCAAATTTTTGATCTGGAAAATTTATATTTTCATGTTGAATCATTAGTTTTTTGTTGAACACACTAGTGGTATTGCTTACATTTGAGTCACCTTGGTATACTCTTAAAAATAGAATGGCACTCCCTTTAATTTATTTTCACCTCTGAAACAAATATGCAGCTCTGAAAATACATAATGGGATTAAAACTGAGTAAAATACTACTAATACAGATGTTCCAGAGGCTCATAAAAATGCTCAGACATTAGTGTATTTTTACCACTTAAACTTAATTTTCTTTTAGTTTTTATTTTTTGATGTTTATGTGCTTGTCCTAAGATTTATGAGCTAATGGAACTGTTGCTTTTTTCACCATTAGTTTCTTGCCATAACAGAACCTGCTGTCTTCCTTTTGTCTATAATCCTACCATGATAAACTAACTTTCAGAAAAAAATGAGAAGCATTAAAATAATGAAACATAGGGAACAACTGAAGCATAAAAGCAGGTAATTGTTATTGCAAGACATTTCTTGAATATTTAAGCTGGATACAGATTGTGAAAAGCGTTACTATGTGGAGGAGTTTAATGTAGGAAACAGTACTTTAAAATTAATTAATTAATTTTTCAGTAGCTAAGCACATTGACTAACTCTATATTCTATTATCTATTCTGAGCAACTACATCGAAGACAGCAAAGAGCAATACAAAAACCATGGTTGAATACCTCTCATCTTGTTCTTCTAAATGTGTTCTATTTCTAAAGTCTAATCACTTAGTATTCTGTCTTTAAAATAAATTTTAAAATATATACATACATATATACATATATATGTATATATAAAGTAAAAGAGGAAAAAATTAAAGTTTACTGAAAATAAGCATTAAGGAAACAGGTTTTTCTACACTTTGCAAATGATAGGAAGCTGGAGCAGTTCTTAACTTTACATGTAAGATTAGCCTCACATGGAGCCCTTTTAAAATAATGCCACTTCCCAGTACAGTAGTGCTTTCATTCACAAACTGAATTCTTTCCATAATTCTGGTTGTAAACTGACTTTGACAAGAACCAAATCAAATTTCCCCATAAGGCCAACATTGGACCTAAACTTTGAATTTAGGGAAAGGATGCCACCAAAGATATTTTTTAAAGTTTTCCAGTGAGCACCAAGAGTACAGATCGAATGGGCAGAACAGCAAGTCTATGTGTACATGGTGCATATTCCAACTGCACTTTGAGTGCTTATTGTATGTTAAGGATCCTCTATTGGTTTAAGTCTTATAGTAACAGATGAGGCCTCAATTAGGTAGGCAGCTACTCTATTCTAGTGTGCTTTCAGTTTTCAAGTTCACACAGAAAGATGAACAGTAACCATGGCAACAGCAGATGTCCTTCATCCATTCCTTCTTTAAGTTCCTTTGGGACTTTCTGTTCCCTAGGATGACATTTGGGGAAGCTCATACACTCTTAGCCATCTGGCATAGCTGGTAATTTGAATCCTTTTTCATCTGACACCTTTTTAACACTGTGATTCTAAGATTATGTGTTGTGCATATCAGATACTTTTAAAAATGCCACAATATTTGCATGGATGTGATAATATAGATTAATTGACTCTGCAAGTATTTTGGGTATGCTTGCTGCACAGCTAAAGCTTCAAGGTTGGCTCTTGCTTTCAGCCATCTTATATTTTAAGTTCTGATGTTTATATACTAACTTACATCATCAAATATACTTTATGATTTGGGTTCTGATGCTTATGTGTGGTGTGGTATTAGAATTCTCCAGAGAAGCTGAGCCAATAGGATGTCTATTCATCTCTATATCTGCGCATCTAGAGAGATTCATTTAAGTAATTGGCTCCTGTGAATGTGGCATCTAGAAGTCCAAGTCCCAGGACAACCAGTGATCTAAGTGCAGGTCAACATTGCCAAGTCAGAGCTCTAGGAAAGCAGATGGTGTAGGCCGAGTCCAAAGGCCGTCTTGTCTGCTGGAGAATGCCCTCTTGCACAAGAAGACTAGACTTTTGTTCTATTTAATACTTTAGCTGATTGGATGAGGGCTGTCCACATGATGAAGACCAATCTGTTTACTCAAAAAATATTCATCTCAAAGTTAATCTTTCCCTATAACATTCTGCATGATGATATCAAATTAACTACCACAAATAGTACTTAGAGCAGATGATGACAATAGGTATTTTATGTTGAGTGCTTACTTCACAGCAGACATTCTTCTATTCTGTTTCCAGTCTTTAATCCTTACCTTAAGGATCAAAGAAATTACTTGGGAATTAATGCTATTCTCTTCATTGTCTACACAAGGAAAATAAAAGTTAAATATTTTGTCCAACTCACACAACTGGTAAGGTTGGTTCTACAGTTTGTGTTCACACCTTTCTGGCTCACAGTCCTGCTCTTGACAACCAGAGCACTTCACAATTGCCTTTTTGAGGGGTCTCAGTAAATTGCACAAGTTGCCTTTGAAATCATGATTCTCCCACCTCAGCCTTTGAAGGTAGACTGTGTTAGAAATAATAATTTTTTTATTATTTGCCATGTTTCATTTAATACTGTATGGTAATTGCATTCTAATAGGTTAAAATAGAGTAAAGAATTTTCTTTTTTCTTTTCTTTTTCTTTTTCTTTTTTATTTTTTTTTCAAACTTGCTATTGAACCCAGGCCATTAAGCTAAGGCCAGTCAAGAGCTTATTCCACTGAGCTATCTCCCCAGCCCCAAGACTTTTCTTTTTGCAATAGAAAAATTTAATTGAAATAAAGTGTGTTTCTGCTTTTCACTGTGTAAGTGGAGAGGATTGGAGATTTACAAACTGCTGTGAGACCCCCATGTGAAAAAAAAAAAACTACAGAGAGAAGTATTGTTATGCTGACTTAATTAAGCTAGCTAACTTTTATCCTTTGAAAAATGTAAGATGTTAACTTCTTGGCTTTTTTAATGTAACAGAATTGGTTGTATCCTGAGCATAAAAATAATGTAGTCAGGAGAGCTGTTCTGAGAGCCAGTTAACCTGGGTGTCACAACTTTACCTTCAGAAGAACTGAGGTCATTCACAAAGCATTTTCAAAGCATCACCCTCTCATGTTGTTGATCCACTTAGTATTTCTTTTAATTAATTATTTGGTTAACTTATGGTACTTATAGTCATTCGTTGAAAAGATTCCACTGGACATTTCCAATAGGCCAAGTGAATGACTCCTGTTTAGAATTTTATACAATGACTTCGTGTACTTTTATCCTTGTTTCTGCCCTGAGGTGTGTGAACTCTGTCGCTTATGTACATTCACATTTTTTCTTCAAGTATCCCACCTGATGAAAGCTTGTTTTTGCTTCAGTATAATCATACTAGTGAAACTGAAGATCTAAGCTCCCTTCTGGGACAATTTAATAACTGCTGATTTCCAAAGTGTATGGTTTTAATTGGAATCTTCCTGCTTGATTTTCTTACTTTACCTAGGAAGATTAACTTTTACTATCTGCTATGTAAGTCTTTAGTTCAATTAATCCATTACACTGGTGAGTTATTGTTGTTTCAATGATCAGGTAAGATTATTGAAGTTTTATAATATCATTTATGACAAAACATTACATAGGGGGAAGAGAGAGAGAGAGAGAGTAGGGGAGAGAGAGAGAGAGAGAGAGAGAGAGAGAGAGAGAGAGAGAGAGAGAGAGAGAGTCACTGAGTTGCCTAGTTGCTCAGGCTAAGCTTGGATTTATCAATGTTCTGCCTTAGCTTCCCAGAGTGCTGTATTTATGGCCATGTGCCACCACACTTGGCTTTCTCTTGGTATTTCTTTATTTAATTTTAATTTTATTTTATTTTGAAAAGTAAAAACAGAAGCAGAAACATAGAAAAATTGACAGAAACAGGATAATATACAACAATACATATGTTACAGATTGTCAAAACAGGACTAGCTAATTAATGATGGTTGCTATATTATCTATTGTTAGCATCAAATCTGTTGCTCAGATTAACAGATATAGTTATGAAAGACTGGACAAATAATTGACTATCACACGTGTTTTCAAGAAATCTTTTTTTTTCTTGATATTAGAAACAGTACACATTTAGAAACAGTACACATTTAGAAGACCAAGATGAGAGCTTTTCAACCAAGGTTTTTTTTTGTATTATACTTTGCTGTCCTGATGTAGTTGCTCAGATCATAGATATCAGCATGAAGAGTTAGTCAAGGTAAAAATTCTAACCATTAATTGCTATCCTCAAAAAACTGATGGAAATTATTAGTATAATCATCTCAGCCATCCTGCATACATACTCGCATGATTTCCCTCTGTCCTTCTTTTCTCCTCTCATCTTTGTTGTTTAATCTTTAAGTTCAGTTTCTTTCTGTTTTACTATATCTATTATACCTTTCAAGTTTTATTTATTCTTTCAGGTTCTTACACTAGGGAGACAGTACGATATTTATACAAGTCGGTCTGATTCATTTCACAGGACTATAGCCTCTAGTTACAACCACTTACCTATTTTTGCTTTTGAGTTTGTTTTTCTTTACAGCTGAGTAGTACTCTATTATATAAAAATACCATGTCTTTTTCATCTATTCCTCAAGTAAATGACATTTTGGTTGTTTCCATGATTTGGCTATGACAAATTGTGCTGTTATAAACATGGGGTGCATGTATATCATCATTGTATGATGTTTTTAGTTCCCTTGGGAAAATACCCAGAAGAGGAATAGCTGGATTAAATAGGATTTCCAGTCCTGGTTTTTTGAGGAATCTCCACACTGATTTCCATAGTGGTTGTACAAATCTACATTCCTACTAGCAGTGGAGAAGTCTTCATTTTCCCACAATATCCTTGGAGAAAAAATAGGTGAAAACCTTGGAGACATAGGAGTAAGTAGACAGTTAATGAACACAAACCAAACTTCACAGAAAATATTCAAAGAATCAACAGTTAGGATCTCATCTTATTGAGAAGTTTTTCTATGTCAAAAGAAATCACCAACAAAGTGAAAAGACAATCCATGAATTGGGAAAAAAGCATAACCAACATTCACTCAGACAAAGGACTTCTACCTAAATTATATAAAGGACTAAACAAATTCATCCCCCAAAAATTAAAGACCCAAAAATTAGCATCTGAGATGAATACACACTTCTCAGAGGAAGAAATACAAGTGGCAAATAAATATATGACAAAATGTTCCACAGCACTGGCCATTCAAGAAATGCAAATTAAAACAACATTGAGACCCATGACATGTAAATCTTTTAAAATTATTCTTGCCAGTTTTACAACTCAGGGCTGTCTTTCGCTGGGACCTGGGGCTAGCCCTTTGAAATGTAATCTTCCAGTCCAGCGCTGAGTCTGGCCTACCAGTTTCCCAGGCAAGCAGGAGCCTATTAGCAAAACCAGATGACTTCATCACAAAGAAAAGTATTTACAAACTCAATGTGCTTTTCACAGCCATTCTGCAGCTCCACCTGCCCCCAAACTCTAAGCATCTCTTCGCCCCTCAGTTTGCTCAATTCTCTTCCACACCATGTTTCTGTAGAGTTGAATTCAGGCCTTCAGGCCCAGTTCTTGCCTCTATCCTGTATTTCAGTAGCATGGAATAAATTTCCCTTGTTTGCTTTTCTTAAAAAAAAAATTGAGTTGCCCCAGAAAGAATGGCTATCATAAAGATATCATCTCTTGGCATTTGAATGGAGTGTTAGATATGGGGTGTTATTATGGCAGTGATATAGGGCATGACTTAGACTGGCTGGAAAGAGAAGTGTGAACAGCTCCCAGAACCCTGTATGTGGAAGTTCTCTTGAGTTTTTGTGAGGTGTGCACAGGATAAAATGATAGAGATGCCACTGTAGTGGTTGATTATTTTGTGTCAATTTGAGAAGTTAAAAGATTACCTCAGTTGGCTCAGCAATTTCACACCTGAGCATGTGGAGGCTCCACTCTGGTGTGACTCATTACTTAAAGGATATAAAAAGGAATTGGGGAAGGATGGAGGGTTCCATTTTTCTGGGAGAAGCTCCAGTCTGGTCTTCTCAGTCAGCTGGGACGTCATCTCCTGGCTTCTAGCACAGACTCTTTGGCTTCTGCCTTGGATCCTTTAGCCTTCTGGTGTAGACTAATCTGTCAGCTTCTGATATGGACTTGCATGGAACACTGCAGTGAGCTCCAGACCTTGGGCTGGATCTTTCAGTCTCCAGTGTGCAGATGCCCTCTGCATGATTTCTCATTTCACTCAGGCTGACCTTTGTAAACCAATCTTGTAATTTCTTATAAATTTGTACATCTTGTGTTATATCTGTTCTTCTAGTAAAACCCTGACTGATACAGCCATGAAGAGTTCACTACCGTGGCTTTCTTCATGGTAGCCTGCCCTGTGCTCCACAAGGTATATTTGCATTTTATTTTATTTTCAATTTTTTCTTTCTTTTACTTTATCCAAGTTTACACTGAAGAACTAGTTTCTCACTTAATCTTCACTATTCAAATAAGTTTCTCATTGTTTTTGCTTGTTTCATGTAACAATTCTTCATCAGAGATGAAAAGAATATGGAAACCACCTGGCAAGCACCTCAATATCTAGTAACCCTTATTTGACATAGTCAGTCAGGAGACTCAGGTACCCTTGGAGCCAGCTGAATATGGATTGAAACCTCCTCAAACTGTAAGCAAAATAAACCTTTCCCTTTTTAACTTAGGTGTTGGATATTTAGTTCAAGCAGCAAAAGTACCAGAGAAGTGGGCTTAGTGCTGTGACTATACCTGAACATGGAGTCAAAAGTCTTTAGGAATGGCTTATGGGAAGAGATTAGAAAGTTATGGAGTTGCTGGCTGAAAGAGAAGAGCTGGAATGCAGTAGGCTGTTCTGTGTGTGAGACTCTGGTGAGGGCTCAGAAGACAAGAAGGCTAATAAAAATCTTTCAGTAAAGACCAGGCTGAGGAGTTTTCTTCTAGGAAGAAGCACTGGTGTAGACTAATCAGCCTTCTGTTGCAGACCTGTCGGCCTCCTGATATGGACTTGCATGGAGCACTGCAATGAGCTCCAGACCTTGGGCTGAATCTTTCAGTCTCCAGTGTACAGAAATCCTTTGCATTCTTCCTTATTTGACTCAGACTGACCTTCACAAGCCAATCTTGTAATTTCTTATAAATTTGTACATCTTGTGTACAAGTTTGGACTTCAGATGATGAGTGTTATGGCTTGGCAAAAGGTTTGCCTACATTTTGCTATTGTTGATAGACTTTGCCTCAGAATGAGCTTAAGGGAAGCAGACTAATTAATCTGGCAGGAGAAATTCCAAGGAAGGGTGGCCTGTGATGGAGAGGCAACAGTATAGTGTGGTAGAAGACAGCAAAAAGCACAAGAGCTAAAGGGAAGGGCAAGCCTCTTTTTCTCCCTTACTTACAGGCTACCACACTAGGGCAGGTGTAGCACTCACACCCCCAATCCCAGCCCTAGACAATGAACCAATTATAAATTCTAGATTCAATCACCTCTCAAAACTCTGCACCTCATGACTGCATGAGGCTTTGGTGGGGGACAACCAAACACAAAATATAGTATGTTACTTATGCATGCAGAGTCATTCCAAATGTGGCCATCCTACCCTATTTTTTTTTTCACCAACTGGCCTTATGAACTAAGCCTATGACTTTATAGAATGTGTGAACCTTTAGAGAACAAGAGGAACATCTTTTCTTTGGCACAGTATTTGCCCAGACAGGAGATAAATTACAATGCCCAGTGGAGATGGAAGCTTATTTCCAGCAGGCAACAGAAGGGCCTGCTCCAGTGAGAAGTGCTATTATCTTATGGCACAGCCTGGCTTGAGTGCACACTTGTGGCCTGCTGTCATCCCCTCCCACTTGATGTGGCCCTGGGTGACCATACCATGCACAGACAATGGGTACACGGTGAGTGGCCACCCTGGGAGTGTAATTGCAAATGATAATGTGCATGGCAATAGTGGTTGAAGAAGAGGATGAATGGGCTGAAGACACACACACACACACACACACACACACACACACACACACACAGGTCAGCACTGAGCCCTTGCACTGTGTGGTGGACAATGGTAGCCACAGTGTCAGTGGCAGCCACACTAGCTTTAACTGACTTAGTCTTAAACTCCACCTGGGGCTATCACCTCCTGGCTGGATTTCTTTCTTGTTTATGTGCAGGTAACTTAAGAACATATAGCTGATGACATGAACAGAATGAATGAAAGGAACTTAAAACTTAACTAAAGTGACTGTGGTCATGTGAAAGCAGAACCACTTCTGTTTTAAGGCTTTTTCCTACTAGAGTAAATGTGAGAGATGGTTTTACTTTACTTTAGCAAACAGCCAGTAAGTGGCTCTAGTGGGAGGCTAAGGAACTCAGTTTTGGCAGGATTTTTGCCTTTTTCTCTGGGTGTTGAAGGACTAGGTAAGACCAGGAAGTGCCTCAACCCCCTTCTCCTTAAGGAGCTAATGGGACCCAATATAGAAACAAGCCATCAGTGAGAGCTTCTTCCATGCTTCTGTGAACAACACTGAAATCACTCTAAGGTTCAGACAGAGATGTGTGTTTAGTCAGTGTTAAGGTCCCACAAGGGATGCTTTGTGAGCCCTTCAGTCTCCTCTTTCTGCATGGGACACCATCCTAGGGAGCCAAGACCTAATATTCTCATTCTCTCTCTCTCTCTCTCTCTCTCTCTCTCTCTCTCTCTCTCTCTCTCCCATAAAGAGCCAATGGGAAACCTCTCAGGCCTTGCCAGCCATCCCATAGATTTCACTGACTTTACCACTAGACCATATCATTGATGAGTAGGAAAGACCATTTAAAACAAGAACACCTTCGATATTAATGCAATGCAATTTGGTTTCAGTATGAACTGAGAAATGAGTATGAGATAGTACTTAAAATATGAGAGTATTATTCAGATACAGAATTTCTGCTTGAAACATTAGAGGTGAAATAAAATCATTCCTTATGTTCAGGATTTTGTGACTCTTTATCAAAGGGAATGCTCAGGAAGTATCGTGTTTGGAGTGGCTTCTGAGGAGGAGGACAGTATCCTGAGTTACCCTCTTCTGAAACCCCTAATTATCTCTCAAAGGGATGTGGGTCTCTCTGATCTATTTGATAAAGAGAGAGACTGAGAGTTCTCCTTGACTTTCCCCTTCTAGCCCCAGGATAATAAATCAGGTGCATCCCTGAGTAGTTTGGGAGCTCCACTAGAGCCTGGTGCTCCAGAGGAACCCAGTATTCCTCAGCCCCCTCATCATGCTGCACAGACACAAAAGCAGCCATCTTTTCTAGAATCATAGAGTGGACTAAATTTGTGAACCTAGGTGTAGTAATTGACAACTGTTGGTCAACTTGTAACACCTAGCTGAATTGAACCAGCATGGCACTGGGTGTGGGAGGCCCACCTGAGGATGGTTGACAGCAGTGTATGGGTAGAACTGGAGGGGCAGAAGTTCGGAAGCTCTTGAGAAGCTGTTAAGATGCTATAGAGAGGCTGTAGGAAGCTGTCGGTAGCTGTTGGAAGCTGTGAGGGAGGATATAGGGAGCTGTTCGTTCCCTTGGAGGACCTTGTTATGCTGGCTTTCCTGATGAACTCAGCTGTTATCATCATAGGAGCTCAGGACCTTGTCACTGAGAATGGCTATGGTTCACTTGGCAGGAGCTCTAGTACTCACTTTGAACATCATTTCTGGGCTCTGGAGGGGAAGATGGTGCACAGAAAAGTCTCATGGAGAAACTTGTTTCTTTGGTTTTCCTGATGGGAACTCAGCTTTTTCTCATCACTAGGAAAGCTCCAGGCCTCACTGTTGCTGAGGATGGCTATGGTACTTCTTAGAGAAGAACTGGATCTTATTTTGAGCATGAATTCCTGGCCCTTGTTCAGGTCCCTCAGCCTGCTGGTACAGATCCTTCAACCCACTGGCACAAACATTCTAGTTTCTACCACTGACCTTTGGTCTTTCCCAGAGCAGATCCATGAAACAGGCTTGCATGAGATAGTGTCATGGGCTCTAGGTTTTCAGCTGGACTCATGCTGGACATTATTGAGTGATCTAGGCCCTCAGCTTATTCTTTGGTCTATAGTGTGTGGACGGATTTCCTGTACTCGTTGTATGTGATATCTTGGGTGACTATTATAAAATAACCTTATAATTAAATGTCCTGCACTATATTCTTTTCTCTTGCAAACTCCCCAACTACAACACTAGGTAACACTATACTGGTCTACAGGCCTCTTTTTCAGTTGCAGATGTCCAACAATGCAAAGAACAACTAGGTCAACAGTCAGAGGACCCTAGTAAGCTCACAGATGGCTTTCAGATTGACCTTTAGTTTCAACTTATCATGGTGAGATGTCTAACTCATCTTGGCCACTTGCTATACCCCAGATGAAAGATAAAAATTTCTACAGGAGTCTAGAAACTACACAGATGAACAGTATGCTTTGAAAAGGGAAGGAAACCATTGTGCAGAGACTGCTCTTTCTTCAATAGAATGAAAAAGGGAATATAATAGAGTAATGGACTAGAAATGATGTTCACTAGATGATGGGGGTAAATCCAGCTGATTTATTCAGCTGATTAGTAGAAGTCTTTCATAAATATACCAATATAGACCATCTTCAAGGGAGGGAGAGGCACTAGTAGGACATCATATCAGTTGTCAGCCAGCCACAAATATTTGGTATCAGTTACAAAATCCTCAGATGGTGCTACAGACATATGTATGATACAATTGCTGGACATGATTTTTCTGTGTTTAACAATTAGAATCTAAGGAGGTACAAATGTGAGAAGCTGATTATAGGTGCCACAACTGTCAATACTTTAGAATCATCTGGACTGTCTACAGCAAAAACAGAGGGAGAGCTGAGGTTCCTGCTCTAAGTATAGTAAGACCGGATACCAGGCCTCTACCTAGCCCTGCTTTGAGTGTGAAGTAGCTAATGTGCCTGAATTATGGCAGTAGAAAATTCAGTTACTCCATTCAGTTTTGACTTCTTTTTGATGATTACTGCCATAGTTGAGGGTGAGGGGACACCTAACTGAAGATTTCTTTGGCCATCTATAAAACACAAGAAAGAATTTTCAAAAATCCTTGAGGCAGTCGATTTTTCTAAACAGGTTGCTGTCATATATTGTAAAGGGTCCCAAAGAGACATGTCTAAAGTACACTTGGGAAATCAAAAGGTTGATAGGGAGGAAAGAGACAGTTATATAGCCCCTTAAGGTTTTAGCCTTATTTCTAGTTCCTTAGGAACCGTTCCAGCCCTTCCTCAAGGAATATAATGATAAGCAATAAAAATCCCAGATGAAAAATTGTCCTCAAGATTCTGAAAAGGTAGAAAGGGCCTTTAAGGACCCTAAAGCAAGCTCTGGCAAAACTTTTCCAAGTGATATATGAGTCCTGACTCCCCATGCCATATTTGATGCATGCATTGAAGTAAAACTGGTGGGGATAGATAATTGGATTTATCTTTCCAGAACAAAGCCAGTCCCACTTGAATTGTCTGACAGAGAAGATAAGGAAAAACTACTCTGAGCTTTTGGGAGGTTTGAGATTTCTCTTTAAAAGCAAGATTTCAGTGCTTCTGTGGCTATATAAACAGGATCTTGGTAAGGTCATCATAGTAAGACTCGTGGTAATTAATATGATACTTTTTTATATTTATATTTGTGATTACATTTATATTTATATTTATGTTCCTCTCTGACATACACTCTCCTCCACAGGAAGCATGGAACTCTGACCTGCTCCTCAGATTTGGGTTAATAGTGAAGTTCTTTCTTTCCTCAATCATGCAGCTGAGTGGACATCACCTCTGACAGGGTCTTCTTTCTTCAAATGTGCCAGTGAGCCACAGCACCCCAAGATAGCTGGAAAATGCATAATCCTCAGTGGGTAGGGTGTACAGATTGAAGAAGGAATAGAAGACAGAGATTCTCACACCTTCAGCAGCTCTTAAAAGATTATGAAATTTATGACTCTTAGGGAGAAATGAGCTGAGTTCTGGGTTAGACTGGCTGGGAAGAGAGATGTAACCAGACCCCAGGACCCTGGACATGTGAGTTTTCCTGAGTTCTTGGAAGTTGTGAACAGAATAAAAGGACACAGACAGCATAAAGAAGCCAAATATCTTGTCTTTCTTCATGGTAGCTCACCTTATATTCCTAGGGTGCAATTTTGTTTAGTTTTAGTGTTTAAGATTTCATGTCCTTTGCTTAGCCCAACTTCACTCCATAGAGTCAGTTTCTCCCCTACTTTTCACTTCAAATACAGTTTGTCACCATTCTTGCTTATTTCATGTCCTTCTTTGTTCAAGACAAAACTTGGAAATGAAGTGAGAACCCTAATACCTGATAATGGGAATATTACACTGTAAAGGTGTATGAGAGAGAGAGCCTATAAAATGAATTAAGTCTGATCAGCTATCTTGGTGTGTTTTCTTATTATAACAGAACACTATACACCACATAGCTTAAAAATAATATAATCAGGCAATGCAACAACCTTTGTTGAATTACTATTACTTTGTTCAATGAAATCTTGTATAGTTTTTAATGTTTTTAAAAACTATTTGTGTTTAAAATAAAAAAATACATTACAAAAATATAATATAAATTTCCCACAATTCTGGAGGATGGAGTTCAAGATCAAGACACTGACATCTGAGGAGGGCTGTTTTCTGGGCTGTCATGATGCAAGGGAGAAAGGTGAAAAGGAATGAGTTTTTGCTGGTGTGTCCTTTTGAAACTGTACCATCCATCCATGCTTGTAAAGCCTGAAGATCTGAACATATCCCCAAAGTCCCAATTTTCCAACACTGATACATTGGGAATTAAGTTTCACCATAAGTTTCTAAAAGGACAAAAAAAATTCAAACCAAAGTAGGCACTAATCCTGTTCATGCTCTAATCACTTGCTAAAAGCATTGCCTCCTGATGTTATCACATCAGCAGCTAGATTTCAATGTATGAATTTCAGGAGGCATAAATATCTAGATGACATCAGCAGTGGTATTTACTTACCTAGGCTATCTGTATTGTAGAATAAGAAATGAAAGAAATATCCATAACAGGCTTAAAGTCAATTACTGCACTGGCTCTTCCCCTGTACAGAGAAGTTCTGTATTAATTTTTTCTGCTCACTGCACTGTGTGTTACTTTGGAAAAGCTATCAATGAATTGCTGAAAGTCATTTCCAACATGCTGAGCTATGATTGTGTGTATAGGCCATAAAGCCTATCTTCTTTTTTTTTTTTTTTTTTTTTTTTTTTTTTTTTTTTGGCGGAACCGGGGATTGAACTCAGATTTTTTTTTTTGCCAGTGCCATGCTGATTTTATCACAGTAGCTTTGTAGTTTAATTTCAAGTCAGGGATTGTGATGTTCCCTGACTTGCCTCTGTGATCCAGAATTGATTTTGTTATTCTAGGTCTTTTCTAGTTCCAAATGAATTTTTAGAATATTTTTTCTACTTCTGTGAGGTATATTAATGGTATTTTGATTGGGATTGTATTAAATCTGTGTAACAGTTTTGGGAGTATGCACATTTTCACAGTGTTGGTTCTTCCTATACATGAGCAAGGGGATAGCTCTCCATTTTCTTTTTCTTTTCTTTACTTTCTTTCTTTTGGTTCTTCCTATACATGAGCAAGGGGATGGCTTTCCATTTTCTTTTCTCTCTCTCTCTCTCTCTCTCTCTCTCTCTCTCTCTCTCTCTTTCTTTCTTTCTTTCTTTCTTTCTTCTTTCTTTTTTGATATTTTTTAGGGAAGAGTCTACTGCATGTTCAGGGTCTCACTACTAGATAGGACTCGTAATAGTGATCCCCATGTTTACAGCCTCCCAAGAACTGGGATTACAGGCATATGTGACCACACCCAGTCCCAATTGCCATTTAGCATGCCCGGGGGGGGGTTGGTGGCACAGCAGGCCCGAGGATCAAACCCCCAGCCCTTGCACCTGCTTGCAGGAACTTTAATGCACTGAGCTATTTGGCTGGCCCTCCATCTTCTGATATCTTCGTCAATATGCTTTTTCAGAGTACTGTAGTTTTTAATGTTTAGATATTTTACTTATATTTTTAGAGTAATTCTTAAGTATTTCATTTTTTTTGGATGCTGCTCTAAAGGGTGTGGTTTCCCTAATTTCCCTGAGTTTGTAACGTGTTCAGGAATTCTACTGATTTTTGAGTGTTGACTTTGTATTAAGCTATACTAGCTACACTACTAAACTTGTTTTTGTTCTTTTTTAATTTTTGAAAGAGAGTACAAAATAATATTAAAACAGAAAAATTACAAGTGATACAGAATTTCACTTAATAAAATATGAATTTCACAGTATTTTTTTGTAATGTTTTGTGTTGTCTTCCAACTAGTTGTTCATATTGTCAGATATAAGCATGAAAATTGGAAGAAAGAAAAAAGAAACATATAAGAAATTAGGAAGAGAAAAAGGTCAAAGAACTGAAAAATGGAGACAAAACAAATTAAGCATTACCTACTCCTTTCTATAGACCAGCAGATATCCACAGTGCAGTTGTCCAAACAGTCCTGCTTACATACATAGGTATATCTTTTTCTTTCACTACCTATCCTATTTTTCTCCTCAACTCAATAATTCCTTCCTTTTCAATAGGTTCATTCCTTTTCCCCAGTATCTATTGTACCCTTCATGTTTCATTTTTCTCTTTTAGGTTCTCACACTAAGGAGACAATATGATGTTTTCACACGTGTGGCTGATTTATTTTACTTATGAGTATGTTCTTTAGTTGCCTCTGTTTAGCAATGAATGCCTCAAATTTATCCCATTTCATACCTGAATAATACTCCAGTGTGTAAAAATACCACATTCTTTTAGTCCATTCTTCAGTTGATGGGCATTTGGGTTGTTTCTAAGATTTAGCTATGAAAAATTGTGCTGTTGTTAACATGTGTGCATATATATCATTATGGCATGATGTTTTCAGTTCTTGTGGAGAAATACTCAGGAGGGGAATAGCTGGCTTGAATGAGACCTCTAAACCTAGCTTTTAAAAAAATCGCCACACTCATTTCCATAGTGTTTGTACCAGCCTGCACTCCCACCAATAATGGAGAGGGGTTTTTCTTCCCCACAGCCCCTCTAGTATTTGGTATTGGATGTCTTCTTGATGTTAGCTGATGTTAGCTATTCTTGATGTTCACTGTTCTTTCTTGATGTTAGCTGTTCTTTCTAGGGTGAGATGGAATCTCAGTGTTGTTTCAATTTGCATCTCTTGAGTGACCAACAATGTTGAATTTTTTTTTTGTATATTTATTTGCCATTTGTATTCATCAGAGAAGTGTGTATTTATCTCAGATGTCAATTTTTGGATTCGGTCTTTGAATTTGGGGGGCATGATTTTTTTTTAAAATTCTTTATATGTTTTTTAAATTCTTTATATGTTCTAGATAGAAGGCCTTTGTCAGTGAGACAGTTGCCTATAATTTGTTACAATTTTTGGGTTTTCTTTTTACTCTGTTGGTGGTTACCTTTGAAATGCAGATACTTTTTAAAAAGATGAGATTCCAGTTGCTGATTTTTTGAAGTAATTCGTATGCAGTTTGGTTTATGTCCATGAACTCCTTACCTACCCCTAGGTCTTTAAGATTTCTACCTACATTTTCCTCCAGAAAATTAATGTTTCTATGTTAATATTTAAATCTGTGATCCATTTTGACAGTAATGATCAGTCCAGGATGGTCTCAAACTCACAACAATCCTCCTGCATGTAAGAGCTTTGCATTTGATTTGTTTTTATTTTTGTAGAAGTGTGAAGTTCAACATTAGGTTGTTTATTTCAGTTCATTCTGGTTTCCTAATGTGAGAGTTTATTTTGTATCTATAAGGTTCCCTCTTAGGATTGCTTTCATCATGTCCCATAAGTTTTGGAATTTTGTATTGGCAAAATGAGTCCCCCACAACTCAACATAACAACATGGCTTTACTTCCTATATTTCATCTTCATACTTTTCTTTCTTTCTTTCTTTTTTTTTTTTTTTTTTTTGGCGGAACCGGGGATTGAACTCAGGCCCTTGCGCTTGCCAGAGAAGTGCTTATTCCGCTGAGCCATCTCCCTGCCCCCCTCATCTTCATACTTTTCTACTGGATGGTTAAGACCAAGGTAAAGCAGGACCTGTGCAACAAGAGTTGTAGCTTCTTGGTCTGACAAGGTCAGTGAAATACCCTCAGGATTTATTCTGAGATCCTGTACCTCAGATTGTAGAACCTTTGTCAGTGTCAGCCATGTGGAAGAGTCATGGCCAATGCTTGGCCAATGTGCTCTCTGTG
>NW_004524604.1:5726963-5744117 GCF_000260255.1 Octodon degus | reverse complement strand
AATATATGCAGTGTATTATTTGTTGAAACTGTACTTCCGATTTGATTTGAAACTGTCTCATTGCTATATGTTTATCAATAAAACTGTAGAAAAAAATAATTATATATGGGCGTATAGTCCATCTATAGTATGGATCCCCTCAAGTCTGACATATGGTCAAATCAGCTTTCTCAAAGTGAGGGGCATGAGATTCTGGAATATAGATAAGAATATTAGGTTAAAAATTTCTTACAATGTTGCCCTCTGGGGGAATAGAAATTAAAATTAATAGGGCAAATCGTCCTTTAAACAATTGCACTTTTCATGTCTGATCTCTAACTGGCATACAAGAGCCAGAATCTTTTTGTAGATGGCCTACACACAAGGGTGGAAATACAAAATGAAATATGACATTAAGCTCAGCCTGTTCTTATTTTTATGATTTTATTGAGAAACAAATAGCAATGAGACAGTATCAAAACCGATTAGTAGGACAGTTTCAATAAGTAATACATTGCATACTGTTGTCTTAGTGGTTATTCATTGTGCAAGATGCAGACATGATATCCCGTCCACAAACGTTATTACAGCAAAACTTTCTAATTCATTGAGTTAAGAGAATGTAGCTGTATATCTATCGTAACTATTTGAATATACAGATACAAAATGGTGGTTTATTTGTACCCTTTTTTTGTTTAGTTTTGTCACGGAAGGGTATTCCATTGGCATATAAATATTATAGGTGCATGAATTCAGCAAAATATTCCAATATGGTCCAGTATTCCATAATAGTAGTGGGTTTTCAGTAAGAATGGCAATGTCAGAAGTTGTTGATTTGAGCCTTTTACAGCACAGCATACTAATATGGCTTTACATTTTATACCTCGTTTTTATACGTTTCAGCTGGATGGCTAAGACAAAGATAAAGCAAGACCTATATAGCAAGAAATGTAGCTTTCAGATCTGATAAGGTCAGTCAAATCCCCTCAGGATGTATCTGGAAACCTTGTACCACAGTTTATAGATCTTTTGTGAGTGTCAGCCATGTGGATGAGTCATGGCCATTGCTTGAGCAATTTGCTCTCTGTGAAAGGCTGAGAAAATGTTTTCTTTCCATGTGACTCTCCTTAGGCACACTATACAACATGGATCACTTTCCTCTGTGGTCCCATAATTTCATTTATCCGAAAATTTGGGGCACAACTGAGTTACATGATGTTACAGTACAGGTTCTCCTATGTCTTGAGTCTTCATTGAACTTGAGAGGCTAGGGCCAAAATATTATCTGTCCTTGCAGCCCTTCTTTTTCTCTAATATTTGGTATGCAAACAAAGGTTGCTAATGCTCCTGAAGAGAAGCTTATTGTTATTATCCTACAACATCGGCAGTTGAGCTTAACTTCACTATGTGTCTGAATATCAAACATCTCTTAGGCATAGCATGGAACAGGTATTTTCCATCAAGAATTGATATGTTAAACTTGAAGTCCCTACAGAAGATTATGAAAAAATTAAAAAGAATTAAAAAATGGGAATAAACAATTACATATTTTTACACAGAAGTTTAGGAATCTAACCATATACAGCCTAGAAGCAGGACAATCTTGTGACATTTTTTTCTTGTCTCTTGTTTTCATTCATTGCCCTATTTTTTAAACAAATATTTACTTGAAATATAGTATGGCAGTAATTGGTATGTCATGAGAAGCAGTATGTATTTACAAGACCAGAATAATAGACATTCCAAGCATGACCTACTATTACACATTTCTATATTCAGTGCAGTTGCTTAGTTCAGAGGTATCACCATATATAGTTAGTGAGGGTGAGAATCCAACCAATTAATTGCTAGTTTTGAAAACTTGCTGACGATTATCAATATCTTTGCCTTACCCATCTCGTACATATAAATGTGTGGCTTTGCCCCTGTCATGTTTCCTAGCTTTTCTCCTTGCCCTCTATTCGTTGTTTAATTTTAAATTTCTTGCTTATCTTTTAATTATGTTATACCTTTCTGTTTTTAGATCTTCTTTGGAGTTCTTATACTAGAGAGACTATATGATATTTACACATGTGAGTTTGGTTTTTTCACTTATGAGTATATCTTCAAGTGGCATCCACTTTAATATAAATGCTTCAAGTTTATCATTCTTTATAGCTGAGTAATACTCCATTGTATAAAAATACTACATATTTTTTAACCATTCTGCAGGTGACGGGCATCTTGGTTGTTTCCAAGATTTTGCTATCACAAATTGTGCTGCTATAAAAATAGGTAAACATAAATCATGATGATATGATGCTTTTAGTTCCTCTGGGAAAATTTTCAGCAGGGGATTAGCTGGTTTGAATGGGATATCCAGTCCTACTTTTTCAGAGTCTCTACACTGATTTCCATAATGGTTGCACCAGTCTACATTCTCACCAGCAGTGGAGAAAGGTTCCTTTTTCTCCACAGCCTCTCCAACATTTGTTGTTTGGTGAATTTTTTTAAAGTTCTGTGTATTTAATTTTTTTAAAAAAATTTTTTGAGAATAGTTTTGCTATGACAATTTGCAGAAGGAATTGACTAGAAGCCTACAAATTTTTTCTTTTTGGTAGGACAGTTTCAATAATTAACACATTGCATACGTTCTTCAGCGTGGTTATTTGCTGTACAAGATGTTGACATGATATCCTATTTACAAACACCATTAGGACAAATCTCTCAATTCATTAAGAGAATGTAACTATATATCTATCCTAACCACTATGAATACACAGTTACAAAATGGATATTCATAGGTATCCCCTTTTCTTGTTAAGTTCTGTTATTTGAATATTATAGGTGTGTTAACTCAGCAAAATATTCTAAAAGAGTCCAGTAGCCCATAATAGTATTGGGTCTTCTGCTTGATTGGCAATGTCAGAAATTGTTGACCTGAGTCCCCTACAGCTCAACATAACAGCATGGCTTTACTTCTTATGTTTCTTTTTTATACTTTTCTGCTGGATGGTTTAGACCAAGGTAAAGCAGGACTTGTGCAACAAAAGTTATAGTTTTTGGGTCTGATAAGGTCTGATAATACCCTCAGAATTTATCCTGAGATCCTGTACCTCAGATTGTAGAATCTTTGTCAGTGTCATCCATGTAGATGAGTCACAGCCATTGCTTGGCCAATGTGCTCATTGTAAAAGCCCGAGAGAATGTTTTCTCTCCATGTGAGTCTCCCTAGGCACACTCTACATCATCGATCATTTTCTTCTTTGGCCCCATAATCTCCTTGATCAGAAAAGTTGGGACACTACTGAGTTACATGACGTTACAGTACAAGCACTCATATGTCCTGAGTCTTAATTGACCTTGGAAGGCTAGGGCCAAATTGTTGGCTTTCCTTGTGGCCCTCCTTTTTCTCTAATTTTGGTCTGCAAACTTAGGTTGTTAACCCTCCAGAAGAGAAGCTTATTGTTATTACCATACAACTTAGGCTGTTAAGCTTAACCTCACTATCTGTCTGAATATTAAACATCTTAGGCATAACATGGAACAGGTATTTTTCATCAAATATTGATATGTTGAACTTTAAGTCCCTACAGAATATGACAAAAACATTTAAAAATTAGAATATATTTTAAAAAATAGGCATAAAGAGTTATATACTTCTTATGTTTACACATAAGTCCAAAAATCTAACCATATACAACCTTGAAGCAGGACAGTCCCACAATATTCCTTTTCCTATCTCTTGCCTTCATTCTGTTTGGTGATTTTTTTATGACAGCCATTGTTTCTGGGGTGAAATGGTATCTCAGTGTTGTTTCAATTTGAATTTCATGAATGGCTAGTGATGTGGAGCATTTTTTCATATATTTATTTGCTTCTTTAATTTCATTATCTGAGAAGTGTGTGTTCATCTTGGTTGCCCATTTCTGTATTGAGTCTTTAAATTTTGGGACCCTAATGCTTTTTAGTTCTTTATAAATTCTAGAGAACAGGCCTTTGTCTGGGTGTTCATTAGTCAAGACGTTTTTCCAAATTTGTGGGTTGTCTTTTCACTTTGTTGGTAATTTCTTTTAACTTTCAAAAACTTCTCAATAAAATGAGTTTCCAGTTGTTAATTCTTTCAAGTATTACCCGTGCAATTTTTGTTTTTGTTCATAGACTCTTTGCCTACTCCTATGTCTTCAAGAGTTCTTCCTACTTCCTGTTCCAAGAGATTTAGTGTTTCTGTTTTAATGTTTAGATCTTTAGTCAATTTTGACTTTAGCTTAGTGCATGGTGATAGACCTGGGTAAAGTTTTAGTTTTCATCGTGTAGAGAGCAAGTTTCTCCAGCACCATTTGTTGAAGAGGCTATCTTTCTTCCAGTGAGAATGTTTGGTCCCTTTGTCAAAATCAGGTGGCTGAATGTGTTCGTAGATGATTCTGCATCTTGTAATCTATTTCATTGATTCTTAGGTCTACTTCATTGTCAGTACCATGCTGATTTTATCACAGAAGCCTTGTAGTATTATTTGAAGTCAGGAATTGTAATGCCTCCTGCCTTATCTTTGTTGTCCAGGATTGCCTTTGTTATTCTACGTCTTTTCTTTTTCCAAAAAATTTTAGGAACAATTTCCTTTTTTCCCCATAATTTTATTGAGAAACAAATAGCAATGGAGACAGTTTCAAATCAATTGGTAGAACAGTTTCAATAATTAACACATTGCATACTGCCTTCCTAGTGGTTATCTTGTTGTACAAGATGCAGACATGATATTTACAAACACTACTAGAACAATTTCCTCTATTCATTGAATTAAGAGAATGTAGCTATATATCTCTCCTAACCATTTTGAATACACAGATGCAAAATTGCCATTCATCTGTATCCCCCTTTTTTTGTTTAGTTCTGTCGTTTAAATATTATAACCGTGTGAACTCAGCAAAATATTCCAAAATAGTCCAGTAGTCCATAATAGTATTGGGTCTTCCACTTGACTGGCAATGTCAGAAGTTGTGAACCTGAGTCCCCTACAGTTCAACATAAAAACATGCTTTATTTCTTACACTTCATTTTTATATTTTTCTGCTGGATGGTTAAGACCAAGATAAAGCAAGAACTATGTAACAAGAAATGTGTCTTTTGGATCTGATAAGGTCAGTTAAATCCCCTCAGCATCTATCCTGGGACCCCGTACCTCAAATTGTAAAGCCTTTGTCAGTGTCAGCCATCAGGATGAGTCTCGGCCACTGCTTGAACAATTTGCTTTCTGTGAAATCCTGAGAGAATGTTTTCTCTCCATATGACTCTCCTTAGGCACACTCTACATCATTTGTCACTTTTCTCTTTGGTCCCATAATCCCCTTGATCAGAAAATTTGGGATACAACTGAGTTACTTGATGTTACAGTAGAAGTTCTAATATGTCCTGAGTCTTAATTGACCTTGAAAGGCTAGGGCCAAAATGTTGGCTTTTCTTGTGGCCCTCCTTTTTCTCTAATTTTTTGTCTGCAAACTTAGGTTGTTAACCCTGAAGAAGAGAAGCTTATTGTTATTACCATACAGTTAGGAACAATTTCTCTAGATCTAGGAGACATGCTGGTGGCAGTTTGAAAGGGATTGAATTAAATCTGCATAGCAATTTTGGGAGTATGGTTATCTTCACAATGTTGGGTCTTTCTCTCCAGGAGCAGGGAATATCTTTCTATTTTCTGAAATCGTCTATGATCACTTTTTTCAGAGTACTGTAATTTTCTTGGACAAATCTTTGACTTAATTAGATGAATTCCAAGGTATTTCAATTTCTGCCATGCTATTTCAAAAGGTATTGTTTCTCTTTTCCCTCTCAGTGTGTTTGTTATCTGTGTAGAGGAATACCATTGACTTTTCTGTATTGACTTTGTGTCCTGCTATGCTGCTGAATTTCTGTATCACTTCTAGTAGCTTCTTGCTGGAGCTATTTTGGTCTTCCAAGTAAAATATCATGTGATGTGCAAATAGTGATAATGTAACTTCTTCTTTGCCTATTATTATTCCTTCTATTTCTGTCTCTTGTCTATTGGCTCTAGCTAATAATTTCAGAACTGAATTTAATAGTAGGGGTGATAGAGGACATCCTTGTCTTGTATCAGATATGAGAGTAAGATATTTCAGTTTTTCCCTATTTAGAATTATGTTAGCTGTTGTGTTGTCATAGATGGCTTTTATCAGATTGAAGTAGAGGCTATGTAATTTAATGTTCTGTAGCACTTTATACATAATGAGTGTTGGACTTTATCAAAACCTTTTCTTCATCAATTGAGATTGGTTTTTTTGATTTGGCTCTATTGATAAAGTGTATTACATTTATAGATTTGCGAATATTGAATCATCCTTGTATCCGTGGGGTGAATCCTACCTGGTCATGGTGTAAGATCTTCTTGATGATTTGCTGTATTCTATTTTCTAGGATTTTATTGAGGATTTTTGCCTCAATGTTCATGAGGGAGATTGGCCTGTAGTTCTCTTTTTTAGTTTCATCTTTCCCTGGTTTTAGTATCAGTATAATACTTGCCTCCATGAATGATTTTGGGAGGATTGCTTCCTTTTCGACTTCAGTGAAGAGTTTGAGAAGTATAAGGACTATATCTTCTTTAAATTTCTTGTAGAATTCAGCTGTTAATCCATTAGGACCTGCCTTTTCTTTATTGGCAGGTTTTTTTTTATTACTTTTCATATTTTGTTGGCAGTTATTGGGTTATTGACAGTTGCTATATCTCCTTGATTCAGCTTTGGTAATTTGTACCTTTCTAGGAATCTGCCCATTTCTTCTGTGTCTTCTATTTTGTGAGAATAAGATTCTCAAAGTAGTTATTGATAGTCTTATGAATTTCCCCTGGGTCTGTGGTGATTACACCCTTTTCATTCCTTATTACTTATATTTGAATTTTCTCTTTCCTCTTTTTGGTGAGGTTAGCTAGGGGTTTATCAATTTTTTTAAAATCTTTCAAAGAACCAGCTTTTTGAATCATTAATTGTTTGAATAATTTTATTCATGTGGATTGAATTAGTTTCTGCTCTGAGCTTTATGCTTTCTTCTCATCTTTGGGCTTTGGGTTTGGTTCACTCTTCTTTTTCTAGATATTGGAGGTATGCTATTAGAGTGTTTATTTTTTCCTGTTCTTTTTTCCTAATGTGTGAGTTCACAAGTATAAATTTCCCTCTGAGAACTGCTTTCATCGCATCCCATAGATTCCATTAAATTGTGCTTGAGTTTTCATTCAATTGTAGATATGGTTCAATTTCTTGTTAATTTCATCTGTGACCCATTGGTTGCTGAATAAGGTGTTTAAATTCCATGTATTTATGGGGGTTCTCTGGTTTTTTTTTCTGTCATTTGTTTCAGGTTTCATTGCACTGTGTCTAGAAAATACCTATGGGATAATTTCTGTTTCTTGCATATACTTAAGCTTGACCTATGGACTAGTATGTGGTCTATTTTAGAAAATTAAGAGAAAGAGAAAAAGCAAGAAAAAAAATGGCCTGAGAGATGGTTCCGAGAAATAAGCGCTTCTCTGGCAAGCACAAGGGCCTGATTTCATTCCCTATTTTAGGCAAAAAAGAAAAAAGAAAAGAAAATGACCCATGTGCAGTTGAAAAAATGTGTGTATTCAGCTATGGTTGGGTGGAACATTCCGTATATGTCCACTAAGTCCATTTCTTGCAAGCTCTGGTTCAGTTCTGCTCCTTCTTTGCTAATTTTTTTTGCCTGGTTGACCTATCTTTTAGGGATAAGGGGCTGTTATGGTCTACTGTTAAGATTTTGGTATTGGATATTAGATTTTTTTTTTTTTTTCGGAACTGGGGATTGAACTCAGGCCCTTGCGCTTGCCAAGAAAGCACTTATTCCACTGAGCCACCTCCTTGGCCCCGTGGATATTAGATTTTTCATGTCTATTAAGATTTGTCTTATATAGTTGGGTGCTCCTGTGTTTGGTGCATAGATATTTATGAATGTTACCTATTCCTCTTGATTTTTTTTCCCTAACCAGTATATAGTGTCCGTCTTTATTTTGTTTGATCATTGTTGGTTTGAAGTTGAGACTGTCTGTGAAAAAGATTGCTGCCCCTGCTTTTTTCTGAGGTCTTGAATCATGTAGTATTGTTTTCCATCCTTTGACTTTTAGCCTATGAATTTCACTATGAGTTAAGTGTGTTTCTTGTATACAGCGTATTGTTGAATTTTGTTTCCTAATCTACTGTACCAGTCTATTTCTTTTAATTGGTAAATTCAGTCCATTCACATTTATGGTTGTATTTGAGGTGTATTGACTTATGATTGACATGTTTTTTATCTGTTGATGTTTACTCCTTTTTTCCTGCATTTAGTTGTTTGTCATATTTAGTGGGTTCCTTCTGTTCTCATTCATGGAGTTCTGCTAATTTTGGTCCTTTTCTAGAACATCTTTCAGAATCCTGTGTAGGGTTGGCTTTGTCATCATGAAATTCTTTAGTTGATCTTTGTCATGGAAGTAGTTCCTTTCTCCATCAAACTTGAAAGAGAGTTTTGCAGGGTATAGTAGTCTGGGTTGGAATTTGTTTTCATAGAGGACTTGAAGTACTCTCCTCCATTTTGTTCTTGCTTTCATGGTTTGAGAAGAGAAGTCTGCTATTATTCTAATGGATTTTCCTTTAAATGTGGTCTATTTATTTTCTCTAGCAGTTTTCAGTATATTGTTGTTGTGCTGGATTTCTAGGATCATAACTGTTATAAGTCTCATTGTATTTTTAATTTGGAGTTCTGTATGCTTTGGTTCCCTGAATGTAAGATTGTCTCCTCATATTTGGGCAGTTTTCTGCTATTACTTCTGCCCATATTCTTTTCATATCATTTGTATTGACTCCTTCTTTCTCATTGATGCCTATTATTCTCACATTGTTGATCTTTGCATCGTCTTTCAGGTTATGAATTATTTTTTCCTGCATCCTAGTTGTTTTTAAGAGATCTTTTCCTACCTTTTCGCTAGCTGTGATGGTGTCTTTAAGATCTGAAACTCTATCTTCACTTTCCCTCAAATGATTTTTCAAGCTTGTGATTGAGATTTTAAGTTCCTCTATATCTCTTTGACTCTGCTTCATGTGATCTATTTCTTTCCTGTATTGCTCTTTCATGTAATCCATCATTTTTCCAATCTCTATTTGTTTTTATCAGTGTCTTCTTTAGAAGCCATTATTAATTCTTTTACTACAGAGATTATTTCTGATCTGAGTTCCTCTATACCTTTCTGCAGTTGTTTTTTTTTTTTTTTAACTTCAGACACTGTTGATTCAGACATTTCAGCCATGTGATTCCCAGTTTCTTCTGTGCTAGTGTCCTCTGCACTTGTTCTGGGTGGGCTTGGGATCTGAGATTGCATTTTGTTCCTTCTCTTTGTTATTTTGTATAGCACTGTCCTCTGCCCTTTGTTGCAGAAATTTGGTGCAGTTATAACCTTAGCACCTACTGATATTCAGGTACAGATGTACAAAGTTAGAATTCATCCAGTTGTGCCTGGCTTGGTTCTGGCTACTATGCTCAGCTCCTTCCTGTTGCAGTCCTTGGGAGTGAACCTGTTGTTCCCCTCTGGCAAAATGTTCTGCTCCTGGATTACCTGGTTATTTCTGACCCATACTCTTTCTGCAGGGACTTCAACTGCAAATTTTCACCCAAGGAATATATGCCAGGCCTGGGCTGTGTCTGGAGGGTACCAGCAGGCACAGATGAGTGGGGACGCTCTCCCACACACTCACTGTTCTTGGGCTTGGGCTGGCTCTGGAGGGGTGGAGGGGTCCAGAGAGCACAGAGAAAAGTTTCACTCACCCAGTGGGGCTAATAATCATTTGCCATGACCAATTGGGCTCTGGAAGGGTGGAGTGGTTCCAAGAGCTTGGAGGAATGTCTCCCTCATGCAACAGTCTTGGACTGGATCCAGAGGGGCATCTTAACCTATTCTTGCAAATGCACTAAAATTTGTAACCCAGGCAGAATAATATACATAGAGGTATTGCTTTCTGTAGGATAGAAGACCTCTGGTGGCCTGTCCACACATGTAGGTTGTCTAAGCCAGGATGCATTAGGTATGTAGGCCTAATACATTTCTCCTTAAAACACAGGAGTACACAGAAAAGCTGCTATAAGATTAGGCATTGTAAAGAGAAGATTATAGGGTGATTGAATTAAACCCTGGCTCTTAACTAGGTGGCAAAGCCCACAAATGGTCTGTTGCAGGCCTTCCCAGGAAGGTGGATGATGCACTGTTGAGTTCATTGCTTGAGGTCTTGGCAGAGTGCTTGATGTGCTGTTTAAATGGGTTGGATTCTGGCCACAGAACAGCTCTCATGGTTATAATTTTTCTGAATTTTCTGTAGAAATAATAAGCATATCCTCAGCCCCAATTTAAAAGTGATGCCTGACCATTCCAAACACCTGTTTGGAGGTCATGCCAAGACAGATTCAGAAAAGTTAAAATATATGTAGCAAAGTTTTGACTCTGTGTTCCTCCTTTTTTTTGTTTGAAAGGTCAATTTTTTAGTTTAAGACAAGTGTGTTGGATTATTACTTGACCTTGGGAATTATAGTGTTCCCTATAACATGTTTTATCTTCCAGTGATCAATAAAATTCTGAAAACTTTCACTAATGTAAGCAGGACCAATATCAGGTTTTAATGTTTGTAACATTAAGTTAGCAAAGGCTGATATACAATATTTTAAGACACGTTATTTTGTTTATCTGTATGACAGATAGCATGGGGCACCTGTGAGCACGTATCTATAAAATCATGAATATATTTAAATCTGTTAAAAAAGAATACATGAGTAATAATCATTTGCCATGACCAATTGGTTCTAAGACCTCTGGGATTATAGCTTTTCTTAGGAACAGGTCTAGTAATGAGCTGAGAAGCAGGACATGACATCATGATTTGTCTAGTCTGTGATCTGATAATTTTACGTTCCTTTTGGTTTAGAATTTTGAGAAACAAATTTATAGGGTTGCTTTTTTATCAAAAATGAAAATCAGATTTATAGTAGCATCTGTAATATAATTGACTGATGACAACAAACCTAGGACATTAGAGTGAGATCTAATAAGATCAAGAAAGAATGTAGCAGTTCTTAATACAGCTCCTAGCAATTCTAAAAACAGTTGCAATCAGGTAAGTTTGAGATGATTCAATTGCAGCTATGCTCTTACCAATGTTGATAAAATCTTTAACTTTTCCTGCAGAGTACCAATGGCCTTCAATATAAACTCAATTTCATATCTTTTTTGTTCAATTAAAGCAGAATTGTAAGAGTACAGCACTGCAAGTTGTTAGCTAAGACTTTGCTTTCTTGATATTCCATCTTAGCCATCATCCTGCTATCTGGTAAGATGAAGCTCTGAGGCTCCAAAGTAAGTAAAGAAAGTGTCCCATTCTTTTATGAGGTCTATGTACCGTAGATTGACTGGCATGGGTGCAACAAAAGGTGTTAGAATACCTTCCTGTGCATCAGGGCCACTGTATGAAAGAGGCAGCACACTCTGTGAGACAGATTGAGGAGATCCCAATCAGAACTGTGGAGGCAGGTCTAGTTGGCTAAGCAGATCACCAAGATTGGCTATTGATTATGGTGACTTCAACTCCTGTATCCATCAGTCCAGATTTTCCTTTAAACTTAATGTCACAAATAGATCTAGGAACCAAAATATTCTGGGAAACGTCAAATTCTTTGCTTAAGGGCTCATCCCTACCAAGTTCACAAGTGGGGTTAAGGGCAGGAGTAGAAATTTCAGTGGGAATTAAGTTTGACTTTTCTCCTCACCAACAAATTAAGGCAAAAAGCCACTGGTAAATCTAATTTTGAACTCTGAGTTGTTCTTCTTATGAGGCACCTAAGGTCTTGCCTTGCACCCATTCTGGTAGTGGTGTCATTGTTTGTCTGGTTTGAACTGGTTGTAACTGGCTTAACTGGGTCCAAATCACTGGAGTACTGACTGACTCTTCTTTTGTTATTGCTAATGAGGCCCTCAGTTTTGGCATATGGTTTGTTTCTCAGCAACAGTGTGCCATTTTTATGAAACTTAGATTTATAGTCTTTTGCTCAGTGAAATCCTTTCATGCAATCTGGACACTGAGTACTGGGTAAATCCACTGAGAGGCCTGGCACCTTTACAGGCCATGGGCAGTACCAGCAAGTATGTCCTTGCTTGTCACAATTAAAATATTTAACCATATCAAATTTATTAGCAAAGTGTTGGGATATAGCCTGTGTCACAATTGTGGAAGCCTAGATAGTAGACCCAATATTTTGGCATGCATGAATGTAAGTATATAAATCTCTTGTATGAAATACTGGGGAAAAAGTTCTTTTACAGACCTCATTGGCATTCTCTTATGCCAACTGATGAATAAATATTTTAGCCACATTGTTGTGTAAAATCTTCAATTTACAGCTTCTTGAAACCTTGATACAAATTGGGTGTAAGTTTTGCTAGGGACCTAAAGTATCCAGGTAAAAGATTTATTAGGTGTACCATCTTCTCATACAGAAATCCATGTGTGATGTAGCAGTTGTTGCATTGCATTAAAGAGAGGGTCAGGGCATGTGCCAGGACCCTTAAGTCAGCATATTGTCCCATGTCAGATAGCATTTCCTATGTAATTTCTTTAAGATTTTCATCCCCACTATCTTGATTACTCTGTGTCTGTTCTGAAATGAGTGTCTTTACTTGTGATTCAAAATGTAGGAATTAGGACTGGCCAAATAGCTCAGCCAATTAAAATGGCTGTTTAGACTCAGGGTCCAGAAGTTCTATTCCCAGGTCTGCTGTGCAGGCCCTGACTGCCAGGCTCGCTGAGACAGCAATTGAGACTGGGTATGGTGGCAAGCACCTGTACTCCCAGCACTTGGGAGGCTGTAAACAGGAGGATCACTATGAGTCTGATCTATGCAGTGAGACCTTGTACCTCCTTGTATCCCCTGTCCTAAATACGAACAAACAAACAAAAAACAAAGTGTAGGAAATGTGCTGATGATAGACACGTGCGAGAGAGATGGGTTATACCACTTCGTGTCATTTGGAAGCCTTGAATTATGTTATCTAAGCAACCAAGTGTGTAAGGGCCTTGGACACCATTGTCTAATACACTCTGCCTTAACTCCTTCAAGAGTAAAATGTTAAAAACTGTGTGAGTACTACATTTATGGGTAGGGTATTCTGGATCTGTCTCCTCAATGACAGAAAAGAACATTGTGAGTATAACCTCACTGTACTTTGGCCTCCTTGAGGGTGGGGGGGAGGAGGTTCACACCTAACCTGATTGTTTTGACTCCTAATCTGATTGTTCTGCAAATCAGAGGGAGGGACTGTAGGAGGTAGAAGGGCAGTATGGAGAATAGTGATAGGATTACCTAAAGACTTCCTTCTTTTCTAGAAGCCCTTTAGGAAATTCCTGTCCTAGGTGATTCAACTATTTTGTTATAATTCTATCAGGGTTTTTCTCAATTATTATTATCTTTTTAACAAACATTGGGTCAGCATCATTAGAAAGCTTTGTAATGGTAAGCTGTTGCTGATATGCATTTCTTCCTGGGCTGTTACATTGGAAGGATGAGATGGTTCCCTTCACCAGGTTATGTGTGGCTAGAGTTTGTGGGTGTATTTATTTATTTATTTATTTATTTTTGAGTTTTGGCTACCTAAAAGCTTTTGCCCCTAAGGAGAGTCATATGGAGAGAAAACATTCTCTCAGGCTTTCACAGACAGCACATTGGCCAAGCAATGGCCATGACTCATCCATTTGGCTGACACTGACAAAGGTTCTACAATCTGAGGTACAGGATCTCATGATAAATCCTGAGGGAATTTCACTGACTTTATCAGACCCAAAAGCTACAATTCTTGTTGCATAGGTCCTGCTTTACCTTGGTCTTAACCATCCAGCAGAAAAGTGTAAAAACAAATATAAGAAGTAAAGCCATGCTGTTATGTTGAGCTGTAGGGGACTCAGGTCAACAATTTCTGACATTGCCAGTGAAGCAGAAAACCCAATACTATTATGGACAACTGGACTCTTTTAGAATATTTTGCTGAGTTAACACACCTATAATATTCAAATAACAGAACTAAACAGAAAAAGGGTATACAGATTAATGTCCATTTTGTATCTGTGTATTCAAAATGGTTAGGATAGGTATATAGCTACATTCTCTTAATTCAATGAATAGAGGGATTTGTTCTAATAGTGTTTGTAAATAGGATATCATGTCTGCATCTTGTACAGCAATTAATCACTAGGAAGAATGTATGCAATGTGTTAATTATTGAAACTGTCTTACCAATTTGGCTTGATATTGTTTCATTGCTATTTGTTTCTCAATAAAATCATGGAAAAAATTATATACCGTGAAACAACATCTAATAAAGGCAGCGGGTGATACAAAATAAAAATAAAAAAATAAAAGTTTTTACCTATTTCATCCCAAACTCTGAGATCCAGTGTACCAGTTTCAAGGAAAGAAGGATAAAATGTAGCTACCTCATGAAGTAATCTAAAAACTTGCTTAGATGGTACCTCAATACCTGAATCTTTTAACAGTTTTTTAATCAATAAACTAAATTCTTTCTCTTCTGTGGATAAAGACTGAGCTTGTCCCATTGTTATCCTTGATGAATAGATTCCTACTTGCTACTTGTGTCTGAGCACTATAATTAGTAAAATGCTCTGCTTATCTTTAAAATGGTCACACAAGGTCCACTGGGTCACCCACATGTGATTTTGGTTAATAGTTGTTGTGTTGAGAAGTTCATGTATTCTCGCCATGTTGAGTGCCAATTCTAGGAGTCCCCTCTATGTTGTCATTTCGGTCCAAGAAGTCAATAATTGTAATCCCAAAGATACATTATTGGAATCCCACCAAGTTAATTCCAATCTACCACTCCCAGTGCAACCCATGGCAAAAGTAAGACACTAAAACATATTTATAATTTTTGGGGAGCCATGGGGCTCTAAGTCCAGCCAAGAAGATGGCTTTCCAGAACCTGATTGTCATTTCTATTTGTATGTTAGATTTTATGTTTTCTGTGAACTCTTCCTTTTATTTTTCACTTCTGCTATCTTTTCCAAGTGTTTCAGTGTTTGGCTCCTGATTTACTTTGTCTCTTTTTGCTCTGGACTTGTCCTGGGTGGGTTGGGTGTTTGGGATTGCATTTCTTTTTCCTCTTGTCATTTTCTATTTTTGGGTTATTTGTTTTCTGTCTTGATGCTTTTAGATTCTTTATGTTAAGTAATTTTATGCCTAGTATCATGGCTCTTCTCAGTGATGTCAAGGATATCTTCTTCAAGGATATCTTCTGGATATAGGTGGCTTTTCCACTTTCTGCCTATCCCAAGAACTTGTCTTACTAGTATATTAAAATTTTTCTTTTTAACTGAAGACTTATTCATTGGGTACTAGATTATGTGATGTTTATGGCCCCTTGAAATTTTAATGTTTTCATATGCAGCAGTAAAAGCTGATTATAACAAATATGGCATCATGGTTAAATAGCACATTTAGAAGTCATGTTAAACTCAAGCACACCCTCCCTACTGACAAATGGTGATAACAGCCTAAAATCTTCAACTGTAGGAGCAAGTTTTATAGTTAGATAGTATAATCCAACTTAAACCAGGAACTTGTATACAATGTCTTGTGACTTACCAGGGTAAGTTTCCCCTGGTGTGTGTGTGTGTGTGTGTGTGTGTGTGTGTGTGTTTGTGTGTGTGTGTGTGTGTGTGTGTACTGTCTTAAGTGGGGCATCGTGTACAGTGGAGATCAATTAAATGTAGTAGGAGCAAATTTTTTGGGCAAAGGATGATCATATTTTGATTAATAGTAGGATATAAGAGGGAGGGATTGGATGAGAAAGTTTGGGAGTACTGAAGTGAACCATAAAGGAAAGAGGCAATGTTTACTCTCATAGATCTTTCATAAAATCAAGTCAGATAGTTGACAAAAGAGACGAAGAGAACAAGAGGAATAATACAAAGAGAAAGTTTAGAGGTGTAAGTCATGAGAGGGAAAAAAGGTAGAAAAGATAATTTAAAGAAGAAAGAAGGGGCAGCTTCCCTGCACCCACGGGACCCCTCCGGATCAAAACTCAGGCACCTGTATGAATGAGACCCTCTGCCAAACCATTGGGACTCCTGCAACCCTCCAGAACCCCTGTCCCCAAGACTTCCAAGTGATTGAGAACTTCTGCGACTCTCTTGGTATCCCCAGATAAAGCCCAAGCCTAGACCTAGCTAGTATGTGGGATAGCTTCTGTGCTCCCCTGTGCTCCCTGGGTCAAGGACACAACAGAGGGGCACCACAGATTCACTGTTGTGCCAGAGGGGCACAACAGGTTCACTTCCAAGGGCTGTAGTAGGAAGGAGCTGAACACAACAGCTAGACCCAGGCCAGGCATAACTGATAAACTCAAACTTAATAGATCTGCACCCGAATTTCAGTAGGTGCTAAAGTTATAACTGCACCAGAGCTCTACACCAAAGGTCAGAGGTCAGTGCTATAAGAAATTATAAAAAGAGCAAAATGCAATCTCAGGCCTCGAGTGCACCTATAACAAGTGCAGAGGACACTAGCTCAGCTGAAATGAATGAATTAACAGCATCAGAAGTAAAGAAACAACAGCAGAAAGTTATAGAGGAACTCAGAGCAGAATTAATTCCTGAAATGAAAAAAGAAATCTCTGAGTTCATAGAATCTGAAATAAAAAATCTAACACAGAAACATATGGGAGAAACCCAATGCCCACCCAGAACAAGTGCAGAAGACACTAGCTCAGGTGAAATGTATGAAATAATAGAGTTGCAGGTAAAGAAACAACAACAGAAAGGTAGAGAGGAACTCAGAGCAGACTTAATTTCTGAAATAAAAAAGAAATCTTTGAATTCATACCATTTAAAATAAAGACCAAATACAGAAATATATGGAGGAAACCCAATCTGAAAAAAACTGCAGTAAAAGAATTAATAACTGCTTCTAAAGAAGACATTGATTAAAAAATAGAGGAGAGGACCCAGTCCTAGCCCAGGTCCGGTGAGTGTGTGGAGAGTTTCCTGCTACCGTGCGCCGGCGGGACCAGTCCCAGCCCAGGCGCAGCGTGGGCCGGACCCTCTCCCAGCCCCTCGGGCCACCCCCACCACTCCGCAGTGCCTCCCCCACCCC
>NW_004524604.1:5709253-5711945 GCF_000260255.1 Octodon degus | reverse complement strand
GCTGGTGCAGCTAGTGAAAAGGTAAGAAAGGATCTCTTAAAAACAACTAGGATACAGGAAAAAAAATCTATCACTGGCAAAACAATGCAAAGATAAATAATGTGATACTAATAGGCATCAATAAGAAAGATGGAGTCAATACAAATGGTATAAAAAGAACATGAGCAGAAGTAATAGCAGAAAACTTCCCAAATATGAGGAAATAATCTGACATTCAAGTAACCAAAGCAAACAGAACGCCAAGTAACCTCAATTAAAAACACACCGAGACATAAAATAGTCAAGATCCTAGAAATTCAGCACAAGAATAATATACTGAAAGCCACTAGAGAAAAGAAGCAGATCACATTCAAAGGAAAACCCATCAGAATTGCAGCCAACTTCACTTCATAAACCATGAAGGCAAGAAGAGCATGGAGCAGAGTACTTCAAGTCCTCTATGAAAACAAATTCCAGCCTAGAGTACTATACTCTGCAAAACTTTGTTTCAAGTTTGGTGGAGAAGCAAAATACTTTCATGAAAAAGAACAGTTAAAGAATTTCATGATGACAAAGCCAACCCTGCAAAGGCTCCTGAAAGATGTTCTAGAGTGGGATCAAAATGATCAGAACTCAACAAATGAGATCAGAAGCAACCAACTAAATAGGGCAGGCAATTAAACACAGGAGAAAAGGAGTAAATGACAACAGGTAGATAACATGTCAATCATAAGTTAGTACATATCAATTATAACCATCAATGTAAATGGATTCAGTTCACCAGTGAAGAGAAATAGACTGGCCAGTATATTAGGAAACAAAATCCAACAATATGCTGTATACAAGGAACACACTTAAATCAAAAAAAACATTCATAGTCTTGAAGTCAAAGGATGGAAAACAACACTACATGCCCCAGCATTTCAGAAAAAAGGAAGGGTAGCAATCCTGTTTTCAGACAGTATCAACTTCAAACCAAGAGTGATCAAATCAAAAAAAGAAGGCCACTTGCTAGGGGAAAAACTCAAGAGGAAGAGGTAACATTCATACATATGTATGCATCAAACACAGGAGCACTCAACTATATAAGACAAATCTTAATGGACATGAAAAATCTAATATCCAAGACGACAATCTTAACAGGAGACCTTAACACCACCTTACCTCAAAAAGATAGGTCAACCAGACAAAAATTTAGCAAAGAAGTAACAGCACTTAACTAGAGCTTGGAATAAATGGACCTGGTGGACATATACAGAGTGTTCCACCCAAACACAGTTGAATACACGTTCTTTTCATCTGCACATGGGTCATTTTCTAAAATAGACCACATATGCTCCATAGGTCATGCTTAAGTATATGCAAGAAAGCAGAAATTATCCCATGCACATTATCTGACCACAGTGCAATGAAACTGGAAATAAATGATAAAAGAAACCAGAACCCTCCCTCAAAACATAAATTATGCAGCATGCTACTCAGCAATCAATGGGTCAGAGATGAAATTAAGCAAGAAATTAAACAATATCTACAATTCAATAAAAATTCAACCACAATTTATCAGACTTCATGGGATGTGATGAAAGCAGTTCTCAGAGGAAATTCCATAGCTGTGAACTCACAATTAGGAAAACAGAACGGGAACAAACAAACACTCTAATGCTGTACTTTTGACATCTAAAAAGGAATATCAAATCAAGCCCAGAACACAAAGACAGGAAGAAATCATAAAGATTGGGACAGAAATTAATTCAATTGAGATGAAGAACATAGTTCAAAGAATTCACGAATCAAAAAGCTGGTTCTTTGAAATACTAAATAAAATCAATAAGCCCCTAGCTAACCTCATCAAAAAGAGGAAAGAAGAATTAAAATACAAGCAATAAGGAATGAAAAGGATGTAATCGCCACAGACCCAGGGGAAATTCAGAAGATTATCAATAGCTACTTTGAGAATCTCTATGTTCACAGAATAGAAGACACAGAAGAAATGGACAGATTCCTAGAAAGGTACAAATTACCAAAACTTAATCAAGAAGATATAACAACTCTCAATAACCCAATAACAGCCAGTGAAATATGAAATGTAATAAAAAGCCTGCCAAGGGGTGGGGGGAACAAAAAAAGCCTGCTGACAAAAAAAGCCCATGTCTGCATGGATTCACAGCTGAATTCTACAAGAAATTTATAGAAGATACAACTCCTACACTCCTCAAACTTTTCGATGAAATTGAAAAGGAAGCAGTCCTCTCAAAATCATTCCTGGAGGCACGTATTATACTGATACCAAAATCAGGGAAAGACGCAACTAAGAAGGAAAACTACAGGCCAATCTCCCTCATGAACATAGATGCAAAACTCCTCAATAAAGTCATAGCAAATAGAATACAGCAAATCATCAAGAAGATTATACACCATGACCAGGTAGGATTCATCCCTTGGATGCAAGGATGGTTCAATATTCAAAAATCTATAAATGTAATACACTATATTAATACAGAAAAGTCTAAAATCCACATGATCTTCTCAATTGATGCAGAAAAGGTTTTTTTTTTTTATCTTCAATATTTGAGATTTTATTGGTTGTGTTGAGGATCAGTACACATGATTCACTTTGTACACAATTCTTAACACACATACCAAAAAAAAAGCCATATATTGTTTTTCAGTTGTTCCAGTGACTTTCCAGCTTCAAATTTAGAGGCAAATTTTC
>NW_004524604.1:5668651-5708258 GCF_000260255.1 Octodon degus | reverse complement strand
GCAGCTCGACCGCTGCCGTTCCTCCCGCCGCCAGAGCTGCTCCAGAAAAGGTTTTTGACAAAGTTAAACACTCATCATGTCCAAAGTCCTACAAATAATTAGATTAGAAGGCCTCTACTTCAATTTGATAAAAGCCATCTGTGACAACCCAATAGCTAATATAATTCTAAATGGGGAAAAACTGAAATGTTTTACTCTCAGATCTAGTACAAGAAAAGGATGTCCTCTATCACCCCTACTATTCAATATAGTTTTGGAATCATTAGCTAGAGCCATTAGACAATAGAGAGAAATTAAAACTGTAAGAATAGGTAAAGAAGAAGTTAAATTATCAATATTTGCAGAAGACACGATACTTTACTTGGAAGACCAAAAAAATTGCACCAAAAAGCTACTAGAATTGATAACAGAAATTCAGCAGCATAGCAGGATACAGTCAATACTCAAAGGTCGATAGTGTTCCTCTACACAGATAAAAACACACTGAGAGGAAAATTAGAGAAACAATACGTTTTGCTATACATCCGTGAAAAATGAAATACCTTCAAATTCACTTAACCAAAGAAGTCAAAGATCTTTTCATGGAAAATTACAGTACTCTAAATAAAGAGATGGTAGAGGACTTCAGAAAATGGAAAGACATTCCCTGCTACTGGATAGGAAGAACCAACATCTTAAAGATGGCCATACTCCCAAAATTATTGTAGAGATTTAATGCCATCCCTATCAAATTACCACCAACATACCTCACAGACCTAGAGAAATCTTTCCTAAAATTTATTTGGAATGATAAAAGACCTAGAATAACAAAGGCAATCCTGGCCAACAAAGATAAGGCAGGAGGCATTACAATTCCTGACTTGAAAGTATTCTACAAAGCTACTGTGATAAAATCAACATGGTATTGGCAACAAAATAGACCTAAGGATCAATGGAATAGAGTAGAAGATGCAGAGGCCTCTACGAACACACTTAGCCACCTGATCTTTGACAAAGGGGCCAAACATGCTTATTGAAAGAAAGATAGCCTCTTTAGGAAAAGGTGCTGGAAAAACTGTCTCTCTACATGTTGAAAACTAAAACTTGACCCAGGTCTATCATCATGCACTAAGCTGATGTCAAAATGGATTACTGATCTAAACATTTAAATAGAAACACTAAATCTCCTGGAAGAGAAATTAGGAGAAACTCTTCAAGACATAGAGGTAGTGAAAGAGTTCATGAACAAAAATCAAATCACACGGTTAACACTTGAAAGAATTGAGAACTGGGACCAACTCTTTTTTTTCCATAACTTTATTGAGAAACAAATAGCAATGAGACAGTTTCAAACCAAATTGATAGGACAGATTCAATAATTAATGCATTGTATACATTCTTCCTAGTGGTTAATTGCTGTACAAGATGCGAACATGATATCTTATTTACAAACACTATTACAACAAATCCTTCTATTCATTAAGAGAATGTAATTATATATCTATCCTAACCACTTTGAATACACAGATACAAAATGGACATTCATCTGTATCCCCTTTTTTGTTTAGTTCTGTCATTTGAATATTATAGGTATGTTAACTCAGCAAAATATTCTAAAAGAGTCCAGTAGTCCGTAGTAGTATTGGGTTTTCCACTTAACTGGCAATGTCAGAAATTGTTGACCTGAGTCCCCTACAGCTAACTTAACAGCATGGCTTTACTTCTGATACTTCATTTTTATACTTTTTTTGCTGGATGGTAAGACCAAGATAAAGAAGACCTATGCAACAAGAGTTGTAGCTTTTGGGTCTGATAAGGTCAGTCAAATCCCCCCAGGATTTATCTTGAGATCCTGTACCTCAGATTGTAGATCCTTTATCAGTGTCAGCCATGTAGATGAGTCACGGCCATTGCTTGGCCAGTGTGCTCTCTGTGAAAGGCTGAGAGAATGTTTTCTCTCCATGTGACTCTCCTTAGGAACACTCTACATCATTGATCACTTTCCTCTTTGACCCCCATAATCTCCTTGATCAGAAAATTTGGGACACTACCATGTTACATGACGTTACAGTACAAGTTCTCATATGTCCTGAGTTTTAATTGACCTTGGAAGGCTAAGACCAAAATGGTGGTTTTCCTTGCAGTCCTCCTTTTTCTGTAATTTTGGTCTGCAAACTTAGGTTGTTAACCTTCCAGAAGAGAAGGTTATTGTTATTACCATACAACCTAGGCTGTTAAGCTTAATTAACCTCATTATCTGTCTGAATATCAAACATCTTAGGCATAACATGGAACAGGTATTTTTCATCAAGTATTGATATGGTGAACTTTAAGTTCCTATAGAATTTGATGAAAAAAACATTTGAAAATTAAAATATATTTTTTGAAATAGGCATAAAAATTATATAATTCTTATATTTCCACATAAGTCCAAAAATCTAACCATATACAACCTTGTGGGACCAACTCTTATTGAGAAGTTTTTGCACATAAAAATAAATTACCAACAAAGTGAAAGGACAACCCAGAAATTTTGAAAAAATCTTAACTAATAAGCACTCATACAAATGTCTGCTCTCTAGAATTTATAAAGAACTAAATTTAAAGGCCCAATTCAGAAATGGGCATTTGAGGTGAACTCACAGATCTCTGAGAATGAAGTTAAAAAACAGATAAATATATGAAAAATTTTCTCCACACCACTAGCCATCTGTGAAATGCAAATCAAAACAACACTCAGATACCACCTCACCCCAGAAGGAATGGCTATCAGAAACAAATCAACCACCAACAAATGTTGAAGTGATTGTGGGGAAAAGGGAACCCTTCTTCACTGTTGGTAGAAATGTAGACTGGTGCAACCATTATTGAAATCAGTGTAGAGACTCCTTAAGAAACTAGGCCTGGAAATCCCATTCAAGCCACATATCCCCCTATTAGGAATTTTCCCAGAGGAACTGAAAACTTCATATCATGCTGATTATGTGTACCTATGTTTATAGCAGCACCATTTGTGATAGCCAAATCTTGGAAACAACCAAGATGCCCATCACTTGAGGAATGGTTGAAAAAGATGTGATATTTTTATACAATCGAGTATTACACAGCTATAAAGAATGATAAACTTGCAGCATTTATATTTAAGTGGATGCCTTTTGAAGATATACTCTTAAGTGAAAGAAACCAGACCTACATGTGTAAATATCATACAGTTTCCCTAGTATAAGAAATTAAAAGAAGAAATACAAATAGAAAGAGCACAACTAAAAGGAAAGTGAGAAATTGAATACTGGACAATGAGGAGAGGGTAAGGAGAAAAGCTGGGAAACAGGACAGGGACAAATCTATACACTTATATGCACAAGATGGGCAAGGCCATGATCCTGAAAAACATTGGCAGGGTTTTGAAACTGGCTATCAATTGGTAGAATTCTCAACCTGACTAACTGTATATGCTGATGCCTGTGAACTAAGAAACTGCCCTGAAAATAGCAATGTGTAATAGAAGGCTTCCTCTTGGAATGCCTGTCATTCTGTTCTTCTAAATACATGCTTCTTGTCATGATATTCCAATTATTACCATACTGTCTCGAAAGTAAAAGGTTTTTTTTTTCTTTTTTAAATGGGTAGTAAATGAAAAAAAACACACAAGAGAAAGAAAAAAAAGTCACAAGACTGTCCTGCTATAATTCTGTATATAGTTAGATTTCTAAATTTCTGTGTAAAAATATGTGTTTATTCTTATTTTTAATTTTTTTTTCTTAATATTCTGTAAGGACTTAAATTTCATCACATCAATACTTGATGGAAGATACTTGTTCCACGTTATGCCTAAGATGTTCGATAGACAGATAGTTAGGGTAAACCGAAGTGCATGTTGCAGGGTAAAAATAAGCTTCTCTTCTGGAGGGTTAACAACCTAAGTTTGCATACCAAAAATTGGAGAAAAGGAAGTGCTGCAAGGTCTACCAACATTTTGTCCCTAGCCTTTCAAGGTCAGTTAAGACTGAGAACATAGGTGAACCCATACTTACTGTAACATCATGTAACTGAGTTGTGCCCCAAATTTTCTGATCAAGGAGGTTATGGAGTCACAGAGGAATGTGATCAATGATGTATAGTGTGCCCAAGGAGAGTCACATGGAGAGAAAACTTTCCTTCAGGCCTTCACAGAGAGCAAATTGGTCAAGCATTGGCCATGACTCATCCACATGGCTGACACTGACAAAGGATCTACAATCTGAGGTACAGGGTTACAGTATAAATCTTGAGGGGGCATGACTAACCGTATCAGATGCAAAAGTTACATTTCTTGTTATATAGGTCTTGCTTTATCTTGGTCTTAACCATCCAGCAGAAAAGTATAAAAATGAGGTATATAAAGCAAAGCATATTAATATGCTGAACTGTAAAAGGCTCTAGTCGACAACTTCTGAATACAACCCCCTACTATTTTGGACTACTGGACTGTGTTGGGTTGTTTTGCTGAATTCAAGCACTTATTTAGATGCCAATAGAATACCCATCTTTGACAGGAGTGAACTGGAGAGGGGAGATACAGAGGAAGGACCGTTTTGTATTTGTATATACAGAATAGTTAGGATAGATGTACAGCTGCTTTTGCTTGGTTCAATAAGAGGAAAGATTTGCAGTAGTAGTGTTTAGACAGGATGTCCTGGCTGTTTCTTGTGCTGTGGATGACTGTTGAGAAGATAACAATGTGCAATGTATTAATTATTGAAAATGTCCTATTAATCAGCTTGGAAAGTGTCTCATTTATATTTGTTTCTCAATAAAATAAAAAAGAAGTAAGAGGGAAGAGAAAAGAAGAAACTCACAACACAAAAATAATCATACGCATGAAAGGAAAACAACAAACATACAGAAACAAAACAAAGCAAGCTGAAAAGGACAGAGGGAAAAAAGTAAAAAGAAAATAGCACAAGCATAAAACAACAACAAAAACAAATTAAAAATAAACAGCAGATCAAATCAAACTATTCCAGCAGTCTACCAAGGGGAAAATGCATCAGGCGGAGAACAATAAAAGCAGTGAGATTCCTGCAGTGTCTGCAGTTCTGTGGTAGGTCTGATTCTGGTTCCAGAACGTATACTCTAACCAAGATGGCAGCTAGACTTGTGCTAGATTTGGGTCTGATCTTTGCATCTGGATTTGGGAAATGGGATTAGTGTCCTATAGCTGGAGTGCTCCCCTGTCTTTTTAATTAGGAAAAAATAAAATAGAAGAAGAAAAAGAAAAAGCAGGGAAAAGACAAACAAAGGTATCTGTCCATCTATTCCATCTGACTTTGTCCCCAAGCAGAAAGCTGATTCACCTAATTTACCGTTGTTGAATCATATTGTTGCCATTGCTTTAGACTTTTCCATGCTACTGGTCTCAAGTGAACACTGTCCATCATGTTCACTTTTGCTGGGTTTCTATTATGTCCCTGGCTTCTTTCTGGTCTCTTCCTAAGTCCTGTCAATGGGGTGAACAGGGGCCTGTTTTGCACCCTGTTCTTCTTGCCACCCCAGCAGCTCCTCATCAGTGATGGGAATGAGAGTCCTGTTTGGATCCTTTTCCTGCCAGTCACAGCAGCTTCCAGCCAATCTGTTTTATTTATTTATTTATTTTGCTTTACTTTTATTTATTTATTTATTTATTTGATGCTTAACATGTACAGTACTGGAATCCAAGTTTTTCTCTCCAGTTTAAAATCACATAAAAATAATTATCCTTGCATGTTTTTCTGCTAAATCAATGATCCTAAGCACATTAAAATTAATTTGTATGTCCTAAAAACTTATGAATCCTATGTACTTGGGACTTGGCCTAGTCTTAAAACTCCTAAAATGAGTTAAAGCAAAGGCTTAAATAAAAAGAGACAGGTGGTGTGGATTTGGAGACTCCAGGAAGATCAAAACTCTCTAGAAGTAAAAGCCATGAGGGTTTTTTTTTTTTTTTTTTTTTTTTTTTTTTGTATCTGGTACAGGGTCTCACTACGCAGCTCAGACTCATAGTGATCCTCCTGTTTTCAGACTCTCAAGCCCTGGGATTACAGGCATGCGCTACCCTACACCCAGTCTCAGTCACCTCCTCAGATCACCTCCAGGGCAGGGTCAACAGAGCACACAGAGGATTGAACCCCGGCAGCTGCACTCTGCCTAAGTAAGCACTTTGTTCTGCTAAGCTATCTGGCCAGCCCTTTAAACCATGAATTTTTCAGGGCACCCCTATGTATCAGGTTTTCACAGGTTTGGGGGATACAGGAAGAGGAAGGCACATCAGAGGTAAAAACCCACAAAAATGACCATGGTCCTGAGAAACAAAGGCAGTAGACCTTGCCAAATGAACTGTTTGATCTCTATGTTTGGCAGCTTGTTGCTCTGGAATAGGGAGTGTCAGCATCTAATGTGCTCGGCTGCCTCAGCTGTGGTGTCATCTTGACTTCAGAGCACTGTGAATATGAGCTTTTCTGACATGGCTAGAGGTCCCTTTGTGGTTAGCAATTGAACCTTTGCATAGACTTGTCTCCAGTGATGACTCCTTGTTTGTGTAATTATAGCAACTAAAACATTATGACTTGAGGTTCAACAGGTGTACGTCTTGTCAGGTTCGGAGCCCCCTGTAGCAGGCTAAGAACAAAAAGGAAAAGGCACAGCATACTAATATAAACAATTCAGTAGAGAATGCAGGGATGGCAGGAGACTTCATCCTGGATTCAGAAATCTTCTCTCTATTTTTTTAAATTAGTTTTAATGCCTGTCATTCTAGTCTTCTAAATACATACTGCTTGTCATATCAATTACTGCTATACTGTCTCTCAAGCAAATGTTTGTTTAAAAATGGATAATAAATGAAAACAGACAAGAAAAAATGTCATAGAACTGTCCTGCTACAATGCTGTATATGGTTAGATTTCTAAATTTCTGTGTAAAAATATGTAATTGTTTATTCCAATTTTTTAAAAAAATGTATTTATTTATATATTCTTTTTTTCCACACATTCTGTAGGGACTTAAAGTTTAACATATCAATATTTGATAGAAATCTTCTCTATGGCCATATATTTTGGGACAGTACCCATAATGTCTCATGATCTGCTAATACACAAGCATACCAACGTCTCCACGTTATTAACTTACTGGGTCATCCTACTTTCTTGTTTGGGTATCTTTTTGCCAATGAAGCTATGATAAGAACATATCTACATTTTATAAGTGGATTTAGAAAAAAAATTAAGATAGTAAGGTCTATTTTGTCTGGGTAACTTTATTCCCTCTTTTGGTTTTGTAATTATACTTTTAAAGAGAGGTGAATATGTGGGTACAGTTGTTTCTCCTATTTTTGTAGCATGACCTTTAGTGAGTCTGTCTCTGGCCACAATTATCTTTTATGTTGAAGGCCCACTCTGGCCAAATTGCCTAAAATATTTACAACTAACTTAGCTTTGTATAATAGCTATTTCTTGCTCTGAAGACCTATCCCTAACTGTGGCTAGGGGAAAATGGGCATGCATTTCATATTAACTGCTTCCAGATGAGATGAGTCAGTGCAGTGGGGATCATACTCAGGAGCTTTCTTCAGAGAGCTCATCCAATGGGTCTCAGATAGAAGTATGTTGTGGTTTATCAGCTATGAACACTCTTTATGCATCTGGTGGATCTCAGTAGAAGAAATCTAGCACATTTATCATTGTTTCTATTTGCATGATCACTCAAAGTTTGGCAACCTCCAATAAGTTTTTGGAAATTAAAGCATGTGTAATCAAAGCAGGAGCACTAGAATGGAAAAGAAGTTTGGGAAAGAGCCAAATCTAGAAACTATATTTTATGGAACTGAAATCATGATTGCAACCCACTGTCTCTTAGCTCTCTCTACTGATGGAGTCTGATATTTTATCATAAATGTCTGAGTTTTAGATAATTTTAGCTACAGATTGAAGGATTTTTGTTGTGATTTTATTTTAAGTTATAATTAATAACCCATAATAATGGTCTGTTACCAGTGTAGCTAGAAACTGACAGAATGGATTAGTTATTGGAGTACCTTAATACCTTCCTATATCTAGCTTGTTATTATAGTATTGTTTTTAGATCTTTCAGTAATGTTTGTCTGTTTGATTTTAAAGCCAAGTTAAAGTGAAATGTGTGTTAATCAAAACTAACTTCTTACTGTGTAATAAGGATGGTTAAGTCTCCTCAGGATTTACCTTGGAACCATTTACAGAGTCTCTTAGTTCTTTGATCATTGTCAGCTATCAGGGTGAGTCATGGTCTTTGCTTGATCTTGTGGCTTTCTGTGAAAGCTTGGGAGAATTTTTTCTCTTGGTGACTGTCCTTAGGGACACTATACACTGTTTATTCCCCTCTTCTGTGGTCCTACAATGTCCTTGCTTAGCAGGTTACATAATTCATTGAGTTTTAGAATGCCACACAAAAGATTCCCTCATGTCCTGGGTCCTTCTTGGCTTTGGAGGACCAAGGCCAAAATATTGGCTAGTCTCCTAGTCCAGGTATCTTTCTAGGTTTGGTCTCCAAACCTCAGTTGTTGAACATGTAAAGAGAAGATGAGTGACATTAGCATCATAGTGGGAGCAGTGACCTTAATCATAATTTTATCTGAATATCAAGCACTTGGAAGTATAAAGTGTAGCAGAGGACTTTTATCCCTTACCATCCATGGTTGTCCTGGTAACCAAATCACTGTAGAATGTTAATAGACAACAGTTATATAGTCTTACAGAGAACATTTGAAATCAAAAGCCATATATATATTTCAGCTTGACATCATGACAATATTATATTTGTAACATGCTTAAACGTTCATCTTAGTGTAGAACAGCCTTTATAGTCAATCATCTTTTGATTGCTTGACATGAGAAACTTTTACCTAATCTGTTTTAGTTTAATGGGGTGTCATCAGAGAAGTTTGTGACATTGAACTGTTTAGTGTCTAAACAACTCTCAAGTGTGATGGTACATACAGAGCATACAAATAACATAAATTTTTGGTTAAAAAGTTGTCATTTGACTGGTGATCTCATGTTGGCTTGACATGAACCTCCTCTCAAAGTAGCTAGAGCAAGAGAAAAGCAGATGTCTGAATCTGAAAGAAATATCTTACCACTAAAATGTTCTGGTATTATGTTTTAGAAGACTTGCATATCTGGAATGAATGGATATACTTAACATACTATGAGATTATCAATAATGAATTGTGATAGCTATATGAAACTTTTTGTTTCTTAATTTAGTTTTGTATCTAGAGCATCTTGTAGTGAGAAAACCTTAGTGTTTTATTTATAAAAAACATTTTGATGATGACCAATATAAACATATCACAATATAGTTGATAATGTTTAGTAAGGTGTCTTTCCTAAGGCTATTGAGATTACTGGTGTCTCCATTAATAAATAATGCTGGAATAAATTTTTTCCAGGCAGATACTTCTCTATTAACCAAGGGGAATCCTGTCCAATAGATCTTTCAAGTGTAAAAGGTCTCCATTTAATTATGTAGAGGGCTTGCTGGTTAGCTCAGTTGTTTAAGCGCCTGCGGGGGGAAACCCAGTCAGGAGCAGTGGACCCTGGTTTGATCCCCGGCTCCCCATGCCTTACCAGACTTGCCTTTAGGGCAGCCTGAGCCAGCAAAAAAAAAATCCTCCATTTAATTATGTTAAAAATTTTGATAATCTAAAAGAATGAGATTATAGCACTTAACACAGTATTTTTGACCAATGAGAGATTCCGGAGTTATTACACATAAACAATAGTATGTATTATGTTTATAAAACTAACTTTGACATCATTTTGATCAGCTAGCAACCTGGGTGGAAGCATGTTACTTAGTTACTTTTCTATCTCTGCTGAAACAAAGCACCTGACACCCAATGTTAAAGGAGGAATGATTTATTTAGCTTAAGTTTGTAGAGGTTTTAGTCCATAATCAGCTGACTCCAAGGCAGGATGGTGTGGCAGAAGGGCAACCACTTGTGGTGGCAGAAGACAGCAAAAGCAACAATAAGAGTGGGAGAAGCAAGGCTATTTCTGTCTCTTATGCTGTATGCAGGCTACCCGCCCTAGGGTGGGCATTGCATTCATACCCTTAATTCCAGCATTAGACCATGAGTTATTTACAAACTTTACATTTGTCTGCCTCCAAAAGTCCTGTACCGTATTACTATATGAGGCTTTGGGTTGGCATCCAGATATAAGCCAAAATAACACATCTTTAGTTTTGATGACATTTGTCTAAAAGCCAATTTAAGTTACAGAAAAATGTTTCAGAAATATAAAAAAGCAAAAAGAAGAAAGAATTGTTGAGTTCAAATATAATGCTGTTTACAGATTGGACAGAGAGCTAAACAAACAAATATATACAAGGCAATTTGTTTATAAAATCAGAGTACACTCAGGTATTTGGCCAAATTTAATTAAAATAACAATTTAGAAAGTTGGTATTATAAATATACTAATCAGAACTTTTTGTAAGTCAATTAACAGATCCATAATCAATTTTTTGTGTTATATTTTACTTTAAAAAATACTACAACTTCATGCGCTATTTTTTTTTTTTTTTTTTTTTTGACCAAGGATCGAACTCTGGACCTTGTTACTTGTCAGGAAGGCATTTATGCCACTGAGCTATATCCTTGGCCCAGTTTTTTTTTTTTTTTCTTCATGCCACATTTGTTGAAGTAGCCTCCAGCTCAGTCTTCTTTACATCTTATTTCTCTTACTCAGATCCAACAGCACTTGTTGGATCTCTCTCTATAAAGCAGAACACTGCAAAGATGTGTCTAAATAAGTTATAAAAATTTAACCCGGACAGAAACTAATGGCAATTTTTTGTAGAGGTGTATGCCTGCTTTTAAGCACTGTAGTTTTTACTGGCCACATTATTTTCCACTGAACTGAAATTCTGTAAGATTTAAATTTGATTCAGAGGCTTTTCCTATAGTCTGGGTAAGCATGAATTTTATAAGATTTGATTTTTAGATCCTGATAAGATTTTAGGTGACTTTTAAGATTTTTGTTAAGGTCCTGATTGCTCACTGGTTTCAGCTGGGGCCATTCCTTGTTCGCTGGCTCCTGCATACCTGGCATCTAGCACCCAGTCCAGAGAGCTGATTGTAACTTTTTTATTTATGTTTTAAGGAAAACTTAAAGGCCAGTGAGATACCTTAGAAAACTAAGCACCCGATTTGGCAAACTCAGGGACCTGGGTTCAGTCCTCAGTCCCTCACGCCACATGGGCCCTGCCCCCAAGCATGCTGTGCTGGAAACTGAGTCCAGGCATGGTGGTGCACACCTGTAATCCCAGCACTGGGGAGGCTGAAAACTTGAGGATCACTATGAGTCTGAGCTGATTATTGAGACCCTGTACCAAATACACAAATAAATAAAAAAAGAAAATGTAAGCATGATGAATTTGGCTGCTTGTGAATGAGGAATCTGTCTGTGAATTGTGTGTTTCATAGCTAGCAACGTCAGAAGAGTTCCACAGTCACATAGTCTCACCATTGTCCCACTGGGTTGCTGCTGTTTGATGAGGTGGAAGCAGTGACCACTTGCATGCATGTGCAGAATGACAGGTGTCAGTGTGCCCTGTGCAGATGGAGGCACTGAGTGCTGTGGCCCTTGGGAGGAGTGCGGGTGGAATCTGGTCCTGTAAACCATGTTATGGTGTCTGGGGCCACTCTGGCATGGGATGGTGTCTCTGTTTATCCCTTGCCCAGTGGGCAAGTGCACTCGTGGCTGGAGCTGGTACACTTTCCTGGCTCAACTCCAAGCTTGATAAAGCTCGGTTGTTCCCATCATGCGCTGCTGGCTGGCATCCACTGACATGGCTCCCACCCCCACCTGGGGTCTGTAAGAAGTGAGAGAGGAGTGGAATGCAGTGGTTTCTTCCTGCTGTTACCCTTTTGGCTTTCAGAGGCCCTTTTAAGAATCTGTAGGTGTCTATATAGATTGGTGCAGGTTTCTTTTTCCCTGAGCCTTTTAGATTGAATTGATCTCTCCTCATACATATCCTGCAGTGGTGTCTGGCTATTTTGTGTAAAGACTCTGGTGTCTGGAGAGCAGGTCTTCCCTCAAAATATCCTCCGTAAAGGCAAAAGTCTCTGTTGGTAGCTTTTTTGTTTTCTCGGTGCCTGAAGCAGGAGCTCTTGGATGTGAACTCCATAATGGATTTAAAACTGATTGAACTGAGGTTGAAATTAAAGAAATCTCAAGGTAGATTATTTCATTTCTTCCACATTCCCATTTAAAATTATCTCCAATTTATTCCAATTATCTGTATCAAATTTTCAGTTGGCATACGAACCCCTAAGTGTTGTAACCTATTTTTTCCCAGTGTTTTATTTCTGGATAGAAGAAATAAACAGCTTTTCACAGCCTGAATATTCATTCTTTTTTCTTGTGGAAGGCTTTTCTTTCCCTCTATTCTGCAAGCATTCCTGGAAAAGATTCTTCCTATGAAGGCTTTCTCCATGGCTAACTCTTCACTCTGAGTGGGACTTACTAAGGCTTAAAAGTTCTAGTCCAAGGATTCAAGTCTCAGCTCTGGTGCCAGTTATTGGACACTTGGTCTAGTCCCCAATCTCCTAAAATAAATTATAATGAAGTCTTAAATAAAAAGAGACACTATAGTTTTCAAAAAATCCAGGAAAGTCAAAACTCTCTGGGAGTAAAAACTATGAGTTTCCTAGAGTACCATTATGTATCAGGTTTTCACAGGCTTGGGGGCTGCAGGAAGAGGACATATCAGAGGCAAAAACCCACAAAAATGACCAGAGTCCTGAGAAACAAAGCCAGTAAATATTACCAATTAAGAGAACTCTTTGATCTGTAGGGTTGACAGTTTGTTGCTCTGGATTAGGGAATGTCAGCAGCCAGTGTGCTTGGCTGCCTCAGCTGTGGTGTCATCTTGACTTCAGAGCACTGTGAATATGAGCTTTTCTAACATGGCCAGAGGTCCTTTTGTGGTCACCAACTTAAACCTTATTGTCTAGTCCCCTAAACCCAAGCATTTAAAAATTAATAAGAAAGCTTTTATTTGGTCTTAAGGAAAGAATATTTCTGGCTCCCATTTGCCCACCTGCTGTTCTCTATTTTACTTTAATGACAAAAGATATGGCACAGGGCTTACTAAGTCATCACCCAGGCCATGCTTATAGGAAGACAACCCTAAATCAGAAGAATATAGGAGAAGACACATTGTGCCCCTCCTTTTCCTGAACATTCCTTCTCACAGCATGCACAATGTAAGATGTAAGATTTTGAACTTGGGAACCTGGCCTTCCAGTCCCAGTCTCCTCAGGCCCATCAAATCTGAAAGGAGTTGACATACAGCCTTAATCTAAAAGGTGGGGTTTACACTGAGGTTGTAGCAAGGCATGGACAGTAATGTTTTGACTTCTCATGTTTTGTGCATATCTTCCTTGGGACATTTTGGGAAATATAAATTAATGTAACTGTGTGTCCTTGCAAAGACTCACATAACAAAGTAATAAGTTAATTTTAATACGATTCACTCAGTTGGTACATTTACTTGATGTTTTCATCGACATTTAATACCTATTACATCAGATGCACTAAAGGAGTCTCACATTAAGACTGTTGTATCCATGCCCACTCCTAACCCATGCCAGAGTCTTGAATCATCCTGCTGGCAGTGCAGAGAAAGATCACACTTGCTGCTTCAGAAGAGAGGGAGGAACAGCATCTAGTGGAAGCTTTTCTCCATGGGGATGAACAGTTAGTAACCTGGAAGCTGATCCTGGAAGACACATAAGGGTTGAGGAATAAAGGCAAGAGGTGTTTCTTTCACTAGAGGGTGAAAGATAGTGTTCTATAAATGTTATAAAACATGTTTACCTATCTTCTATAAGACTATTTCAATTTAATTAAGATAGTCTGAAATCTCCTTTCAAGTGTTCACCTTTAGGGAAAGAAAAGGATATAGTGGACAATAGATGCTGTCTTTTTTCCCTCTTTCTCTAAAATGACAAATTAGAAATATCTCGGGATTCTGAACCATTTATTGCATAAATTTTGTATGCTGGGTATTTTATTTCTGAATTTAATTGTGCTTTTTGACAGGTTTACACAGGATGAGGGAGAAAAATCAAGTGCCATATTCCTTTTCAGCATTTCCTTGAAGACACTACAGTTGTCAGACCACAGCTAGGAAAGGAGTCCAAAAGGCTCTTTGCATGCTGGAGAGGCAAAAAATTAAGCCAAAAGCTGAAGACCTGGAGCTCTCCACAGAGTCCTAAGTGTGTCTACATAAGGGAGTCAATGAGTCTGCCTAGAAGACTGATGTTCAAGGTAAAGGCAAAGTTTGGAACTCTTCCAAAGAAACAGAAGCAAGCCTGACTTCATCCCCCTTTTGTTTTATTCAGGCTGCAAGCCTACTGTTTGGTGCCGCTCACACCAAGGATAGATCTTTCTTCTTCACAAAGTCTATTTCATTACCACCAGAACTGTGTTAAGCTCATGAGTTAGGAGTTTCTTTCTCTTTTTATTTATTTATTTATTTATTTATTTATTTATTTATTTTTAGTTTCTTAAATCTTGCTTTCTTTTTTTTTTCTTTTCAAAGTTTTATTGATAAACATATAGCAATGAGACAGTTTCAAATCAAATCGAAAGTACAGTTTCAACAAATAATACACTGCATACATTCTTCCTAGTGGTTAATTGCTGTACAAGATGCAGACTTGTGATCCTGCTTACAAACATCATTAGAAAAAATCATTCTATTCATTAAGAGAATGCAACTATATATCTATCCCAACCACTTTGAATACACAGATACAAAATGGACATTCATAGTTATACCCCAATTTTTTTTAAGTTCCGTTGTTGAATATTATAGGTGTGTAAACTCAGCAAAATATTCTAAAAGAGTACAGAAGCCCATAATATCATTGGGTCTTCTGTTTAACTGGCAATGTCAGAAATTATTGACCTGAGTCCTCTTTTTTTTAAAATTAGATCTTATTGGTACATTTTATACATACATAATAATCATAATGAAACATTTTAAAAGATATTTCACAACCAAAATTTGTTCAGACTACCTTTGTTATAAAACAAAACAATTTTTTCTATCGGCATACTATATACTATTTTTAATTCCAATATTTACATCTTTAAAAATAAAATATTTTAAACTACAAAAAACCCAGAATAATAATAAACCAAATTGGGATGGGTTAAACACTGCAAATGATAACATCTTATGTGCAGCCATGGCAGTAGTCATGGCAATTCTCAAAGCTGGTTGTATGTGAGCTTGGTTGTTAGCCCTAATAACATGACTAGGTAGCTGCAACTATGTCATCCTATAGACCATTTAAATCAATGAAGGAACACAAGTCCTGGCTGTTTTCTGAAGTCTTTTGCAGCTGGGTTCCAAGGTGTAATGGTGAAACCTCTTGACTTTGATCTTGTAAGATAAAATACAATTATAAAGCCCACTGAGAAAGTGGCAGTAGCTTGTAAGAATATATGAGACCAATTTTTTAAAACAGATTCTGGCTTGAGGCTGGGGAGATAGCATGGCAGTCTAAGCACCTGCCTGGCAAGCAGAAGGACCCAGGTTTAAACCTTGGTACCACATGCTGTCCCAGCCCCAGAGACCTGGCTGGACCATGCTGGGTACCCAAACCAGACATGGTAGTGCAAGTACTCCTATAATCCCAGCACTGGGGAGGCTGAGATAGGAGGTTCCCTATGAGTCTTGAGCTGCATAGTGGGACACTACCAAATAAATAACTAAAAGATTTTTAAAAATTGTTTTTAAATGCTGGTTCACAAATCCTCTTGCTGATACAAAAGTTGATATTGGATAGAAAAATAAACACATTAACAACTAAATTAAGTATTCCAGAAAAGTTAGATTCTAAATTTAAAGAAGTTCTAGAAATACCTTGACTATTTTTTTCTTTTTTATGTAAGAAAAAGATACAAATATATAAATAATAGAAAAATTATTTGAATAAATGCAAAGTGAAAATTGTTCATGATTAAGCATTATGACTATTTGATGATATTTTGCTCTAATAGATAAGAGTTACGACCCCAGCTTCACTGACACTTTTTTTTGTATCTCCTGTCCCTCATAAGGTTTTTTTTTTTTTTTACTTTTTTTTAAAATTTTATTTATTTATTTGTGTGTGTGTGTGTGTGTGTGTGTGTGGCCAGCTCAGTCCACCAGGGAGCGGGCTGGCTGGCATGTGGTGCTGGGGGATTGAACCGTGGTCCCTGGGCTTTGCTAAGCTTGTTCTAAGTAGGTGCTTTAGACCACTGAGCCATCTCACCAGCCCCCCTCATAAGGTTTGACAGGTAAAGAGTTGCAAAGAGTAAGAAATCTAGAATATCAGAATTCTTTTAACTACAAATAATTATCCTCTAATTTATTCTTCTCTTTGGCACAAATGAACATCTATTCAAGATAGATTTTGGGTATTTCATGTTTACTTAACTCTAGGTATAACTAAAGATAAATAATTTTTTCTGCTACTATATCTAGGCTTTTTTTCAAAAGAACAGTGGTGAAGAGGATTAAGAGAAATGCATTACTAAGGATTGCCAAGTGGAATTGATTTTGGGATTTTTTATTGGTTAAAAGTTTCCTTTTTAGGATATAAAAAACTTAAAAGATTTACATCAGAAACATCTATTCTGAGAGTTTTGTTGAACTTTCTTCAGTATTTTACTGCATTTTAAAATGTATGACTAAATTTTTCAAAGGAAAACTTTTTTGTCTTAAATTTATTTCCCAATGTTATGTTCCTTAAAAAGATTTTTCAAATCAACTTGAATGAGTTCTTTGTAAGCTTGCTTTTGTAAAACTTGATTTGTAAGTTTGAGGACAGCTTTCTGTATTTTTCAATTGTTTGGTCACAGATGAATGAAACAAGATCTATTTGCTTAAGCTGACACAGCAGTTAAGTATCATAAGAGCTAAAAGCTTTAAGTTTATATTTGGGAAGTAGTTCTATAACTTGGAATAGATAGCTCATGGGTATACAGAGAAATACAAGGTTGACACGATAGATGGGAACCAATTTGTAGCAGGACCTCAATGTAGGACTCACTGTGGAATGATTTGCAGACTCTTCAGCCCTCCATTGAAGACCCTTCACCTTCCTTAGCTTTAATCTGCTATGGGCACAGGACCTGGCACACAGTAGGTACTTATTTTTTAATTTCTATTTTATATTTTTATCATATAAGCATATACACAGGATGGGGCTTCTAATCCTAGCTTCTGAGAAATGATCACACTGATTTTCATAATTAAGATAAATGTGCTACTAATTTCTATGTAAGTATATACACAGGATAGTTAAGATGACCACACTACTAATTCCTGTAAGTTTCTTGAAGGTAGCAGTTAATGCTTAAAATTTTTACTTTGATCATTTTTCTAAGCTAGTATCTGTAATCTGACCAACCACATTGAAGACAGCAATGTACAACAACCTCTGATGCATATCTTTCATCTTGCTTTTTTGAATGTGTATCACTTCTAATGTCTTATTTATTATTTTATTCTCTCCTTAAAATAAATTTTAAAAAAACAAGAAAAAATTCAAGGTTTATGGAAAGGAAGACTTAATGTTTTAATTGTTAGATCAATTTTGCATGCCTATATCTGGTAGTGTGATCATTAAATGTGATGGTAACAATGTGTAATGTAACAACCATTGTTAATTTCCATTCTTTTTCAAATTTTATTTACTTATTTCTTTGTGGCTGGCTCAGCCTGGCATGTGGTGCCAGAGATCCAACTGTGGTCCCTGTGCTTACCTAAGTTTGCCTAAGCAGAAGTTTTTAGATTGCTGAGCAATCTCGCTGGCCCAATTTCTTATTCTTTATTTGAAATGCTGAACCATTTTTATTGTTTGATGTTGCTCTGTTTTTGTCTTTGTTCTTATTATTTGGTTTTGTTTTTCTCCTTTTTAAAATAAAATAAAAATGAAATGAAATATATCTTCAAAGAGAATATTAGAAAAAATTAGAAATGATGGAAAATTTCACTAAATAAAATAATAGGAATTCATTAATGGTTGTTATATTGCATATTATTGTCTTCAAATTAGTTGTTCAGATTGCCATATAACAAAATTGGTCAAAAGAGTTATCAAAATTTAAAAAGAAAGAAAAAACAAAGCATTAACTACTTTCAATAGGCCAGCAGAAATCAGCAGTATAATTACTGAAGTTAATATATATATATATTTTTTTCCCCTTCTTTTTTTTCTTTCTTTTCTCTTTTCCCTCATCCCACTTGTTCCTTCACTTTGCACAGATTCTTTCCTTTTCACAGTATGTTTTGTACCTTTTGGATTTTATTTGCTCTTCCAGGAGCAAATATAAAAATATTTGTTACACTAGTGAGACAATATAAGGTTTACACATGCAGGTCTGATGTATTTCACTTATGAGTACAGTCTCTAGTTGCATCCATTTACCTATACAAACCGCCATCTTTTTTTGCTGAGCAATTGTTTATTGTGTCTAAATAGCACATCTCCTATCCATTTCTCAGTTGATGGCCATTTGGTTTGTTTCCAATATTTAGCTATGACAGATTGTGCTGTAATAACATGGGTGCACATATATCTCTGTGGTATGATGTTTTCAGTTATTCTGGAAAAATACCCAGAAAAGGAATACCTGCTTGAGTGGGTCTTCTATGTTAGCTTCTGAGAAATGACCACACGGATTTTCATAGTGGTTGTACCATTCTGCACTCCCACCAACAGTGGAGAAGTGTTCCTTCCCCCACCCCACATCCATGCTGTCCAGCATTTGCTATTGGTTGACTTCTTGATAATAATTATTCTCTCTGTGTTAGATGGAATCTCAGTGTGTTTTAATTTGCATTTCATGAATGATCAATTGTGCTCAACATGTTTTTCATATGTTTATTTGCCATTTGTTCATCTTTATTTGAGAAGTGCATATTCATTTCAGATGCCCATTTTTTGGATTGGGTCTTTGAATTTGAGGGGGCCTGATTTTTTTCTTTTTAACTATGTATATATTCTAGATAGGAACCCATTAAGGGAATATTTTGATATTCATATTTTTAGTAGCAAATCTATTTTTGGGATGAAAACTTTAGGAAATGTTGGAGAATGATTAAGGTTATATATCAGCTATTCATAGATGGGAGATCAATGTTTCTGGGAAAGAAGGGTAGCACTGGGGCACAAGGAGTGGTTTGATAGATGTTGAATGAAGAATGTTTAATGAAATCTGAATGTGTGTGTGTGTGCTCATGCTTATGCAGTTATATGGTAAATAAGCTAAGAATAGAAACAATGTGTTTAAACATATTCACATTAAACTCAAAGTTCACCTTTAGAAAATTCGAATGGGAGCCAAATTTAACAAATATTATTCTTTATCCACTGCTGAGATGTTTGACTGCTACCTTGAGGTCTCAGGTTCCCCAGGGCAATCCTGTAATAATTTGGGGGAAGACAATCTTAAAGATGGTGCAGAAAGATAATTAACATTTAAATGACTGTGAATGCAAACATGAAACAAGGTCCTAGGAGTAGGGGATAAGAGACAGTGAAGCAGAGAAAAAGAATGGTGATCCAAACATCAGAAATAGTCTTAGCAACATCGCTGACATTTCAGGTAGGGAGTGGCTTGTCCAGCAACACCCAAACACTTCTGCTTTGTTTGGTTTTGGAAAATCTAAAAGGTATTGGGGATCTAAAGCATGACAATGATTACATAAAACAATAATTTAGAAGCACACAGGTTTCTCCTTGTTGCTATGTGCTTGTGTGATTTTACTCATGTACTTCTTTCTGAGTACCACATGTCAGCTGGCTCTGTAGGCAGAGCCTAAAGTAATTTCATGTGAGTAGAATTTTTTAAATAGAATCATCATAAGTGCAGTTAAAAATCACACAAAAAGAAGCAGCATTTAAAATTTGTCTAGTCAGTAATTTCATTTTGTTACAAAACTATACTACTCTGAGGTAGAACACACACACACACACACACACGCGCACACACACACACACACACACTCAGAGCTCAGATTCTCTTTTGTCAACTTGACCTTTTGTGAGTGCCTCCAGTGCCATATTTTTGCATATCTCTCTGACTTTTCTATTTAGTGTGCTTTGCATTCTTCAGATCAGTTCTGATTATTTCCTTGTGCATCCATGTTTTCAACATTTCCTTCTTCTCTTGGTTTCTCTGTTCACAATCCATTACCTTGTTTTATTTTTTTATTACATAATACTTACAAATGAATTTAGAACCATATATCTCTCATTCAATACTAAAAATCAAATTAAGGTGGGTCAAAAATCTAGATATAAAAACAAACTCTAAATCTGTTGGAATTTAAAATAGCTAAAGCACTGGAAGACATAGCCATATTTTGCAAACAGAACTCTAATTACATAAGAAATAACAGCAATCAACAAATGGGATCATAACAAATTAAAAAATTACCATACAGCAAAACAAATAACCAATGGAGTGAAGAGACACCCTATAGAATTAGAAAAAAATTTTTAGTAGAGTAATATATAAAATATGTAATGAACAAAAAAAAATTAGATCCCCCTAATAATGGACATCATTTAAAAATGCAGAACTACAATGAATAGTCATTTCTCAAAATAACTACAAATGGCCAGTGGGTACATGAAAAATATTCAGCATCTTTGGAAATTAGAGGTAAATAGAAAATAAAAATGAGATTTCAGCTCATTATAGAAAAAATGGCTATCTTCAAAAATTAAAAAAAAATAATGCTGGCAAGGTTATGTGGCAAAAAGGTGCTCTTCTACATTGTTAGTCTGAATATTAATCAGTGAAACTCCTTTGGTATTCAGAATGGAGATCCCTCAGGGAAGTACAATTAGACATTCCATTTGATCCAGCTATTTCCCTTCTAGGAACACTACCTTCTCCGAAGAGTTAATGACACCATATTACATGTGCATGCATGTCTATGTTTATAGCAACACCACACAGAAAGCTTAGTCTTAGAAGAAGTCTTTATGTTCGTCAATAATGAATGGATAGAGCTAGGGGAAATAGCTCAGTAGACTAAGTCCTTGCCTGGCAAGTGCAAGGACCTTAGTTCAATCCCTGGTTCTGAAAAAAAAAATGGATAAACAAAATGTGGTATTTATATATATATAAAACAAAGTACTTTTAAGCCATAAAGTTCAATTTGAGTCATTTATGAGAAAGTGGATACATCTTGACACCATAGTGCTAACTGAAACAAATCAGACACAGTAGCTTAAAGGTTACATGATTTCTTTACATAAGAAACACAAAGTATAAATAAAGAGCAAAATGTAGATAGACAAAAAGAAACAGGGAAATAGACTTTCTCAACAAGGGGAGGAGAATTAGTGATGGGGGAGATGAGAAGGAGAGAAAGAAAGGGGGAAGTAAAAAGCATCCAGGTGTGGTATGAATGTGCACTGGTTCCCATGATGCTGGTTATTATTATGCATCATAAATATACTAATAAATGCTTTTAAAAAGAGGACATTGAGAAGAAAGGTTTGTACTAATATTATTTAGGCAAGATATCATGTGTGCATCTTGTCCTCTGAATAACCACTACAAAGACAACAATATGCAATGTATTAATCATTGTAACTGTCCTACTAATCTGTTTTGAAACTTTTTCATTGTTATTTTATCTTTTTTCTCATTAAAATGAAATAAATAAAATAAGTAAAATAAAAGAGGACTTCTTGCAACAAAATTAAATAAAAAGTTAAAATTAAACACTTCTACTTTTATTATGCTAATTTGATTGCTTGTCTAAATTATTCTTCATGAAAATGAAGTTTATACATAGATCATAGATTTTGTAAATTTTCAGGGAAACAATGTATAGTATGTGCCCGCACAGTACACATCTGTATTCCCAGGTATCTGGGAGGTTGAGGTGGGAGGATCACAAGTTTGAGGCTAGTCTGGATGATATTGCAGGACATGGCCTCCAAAACAAAAACTAAAATTTACAAAAAAGAAGAAGAAAAAGGAGCTAATTCATGCAAGAATGTGTAACATTGAGATCATACTTAGTAAATGATATTAACACAGTTCTCTGCTCAAAATTTTCATTGTATTGTCTCTAGGATTATTGTCTCTAGATTTAGAAACTAAGATTGATATTCAAGAGCATGAGTTTGGCCCATCTACTGACATCAAATTATTTTATACTAATTTCTAATTCTTGTTTAATCACACAGATCTGTGTGTGCTACAAACAGGCCGCATTCATCCCAACGTCTCTGTGAGCACTTACGCTGCTTGTTTTGGGGGATTACTACCTCCTCTGCTCGATTGGTTGGCCATTCAAGCTCCAGCTGCCAGACTTTCAACTCTGCAGAATTCCCCTTAACTCTTTTAGGTGCAAGGGCTGTGCCAATGAACAAGATGGATGATGTCTGTGTTGTCACAAAGCACATGCTCTAGCAGGGTAGCAGATTACAACTGGATAAACCCAGAGACAACCGACTGTGTCCAGAGTTAACCACACAGTGGCTTGACGTGTAATGTCATGGTGCAGGCTCTGGCCCCTCCAGCGTTCTCCTGTTTCTTTTGTGCATGTTTGTAGTACATAATGATTATGTGCCCCGTAGGGACTTGGTATATACACACAACACATCGCAATTCCTTTATTTTTTTATCCATTTAGGTCCCTTGCCTCTTTCTCCCATCTCTTCTCGTATGCTGAAGATCTATCTTGCCATTACCTATTATCTATCTTTCATTTTGCTCTATTTATATTTTGGGGTCTCATACAAGAGAAATGATGCAATATTTAATCTTCTGTGCTTAATTTGTTTCACATAACATGATAGTGTCAAATGCACCCATTTCCTACATATGCTTGTCTATCCTTCCTGACAGTAGAGTACACCAATGTGTATAAACACCACATTTTCTTTATGTGTTCATCTGTTGATAGGAATATGGGCCATTTCACTTATCTGTTTCTTTACATTATGAATTTGATTTAAATATGTTTGTAAGTAGTCATCATCTTCAAAAGAAATTTTTAGCAGTGACTAATTTCCCCTCAAACTGGCTCTAAGAAAGCACTAATGTGTTTTCTGTCTATGACTTTTTTGATTTTGAACTTTTCATATAAGTGGAATAACATTTACAAGCCCTTATAATGGATGCATTTGATTGTTTACCTAATTTGATCCCATCACAGATGCATAGTCTAGTGGTAAAATGGATTTTTAGGATTTTTATCTTGGGGAGTTGTGGTTTAGACGTCCTTGTCCCCCAAATGTGCATGTGTTTGAATGAGTGGTCAACAATGCAGAGTGTTCAGATGCAGAGTTTATGAGGGCTCTGACCTCATAAATGGACTAAGTGAGTTACAGATTCAGAGCTTAGTGGGCCATTCAGACATGGTGGGAGTGTGAAGAGATGGGACCTTGCAGGCAGTGGGCCCCTGCAGTATGCTCATGAAGGGTATATTTTGTTTCGCACTCATTCTGCTCTCTCCACTTCCTGGTACCCCGAGGAGAGCAGCTCTATTCCATCACACACTCCACACCATGATATTTTTCCTCACCGCAGGCTCAGACATAGCAGGGCTGAGTGATAGTAGGTGGAAACCTCAAAAACTGGAGCCAAATGGAATCTTTGTTCTAGGAAGTTGGCTAACAGAAAGGCAAGAAGAAGCTGACAACATGTAGAATATATTGACTAGGTGATGAGAGGTCTCCACTACAGTGGGCCATGGACTCTCACCAGTTACAGCACGGCACACTTGCCTGTTTTCCTTTTAGATCTGTCTACTTGGTAAAAATCATTTTTGATTGTTTTCATAATTATCCTGTTGTGATTGTTTGACTCATGTGTATTAGTTTCTTTGGTTTGTCTTCTCCAGATTTAAAGTTTTCTACATATGTAGGATGAAAGTGCCTGATGTCTATTGAGGGCCTTTAGGTAGAGCCTCTGGAGAGTATCTCTGACTGCCGGTTTACAATTATGACCCCTTTCAGCCTGAAGAAGCCACAGCAGTCTTCACCCATTGTTCTTTCATGGCAGTTCAGGTTACTTTTTCAGAGGGGGAATGTTGTAGGCAGCTGAATTAGATAGAAATATTTTAGACAGTCAGACAGGGTCAGGCCCTCAAGGAGATAAGATGGAAGACAAGGTGACTTTGCCACTTAGAAGAGACAGACACTCCCATATGGGCCAAACCTCAAGACAAAAGAGGAAACATACAGCTACATCCTTCCCTGGGGATGGATATCAGGGATTGATATTCTAAGTAGGTATCAATCACCTTGAAAGAGCCCAAATGAGTCATTAAACCAACCCCCAACAGGAAGAGACCTTGTCCTATATTCATGCCCTCTTGCTATATGATTTGCTTGTCCATTTGATTCCAATTTAATCAATTTTACCTGAACAATGGTGCTTGTAATCTCATTGGTTGACCATAGTTTTGTCCCACGTCATGCCTACTTAAGTGAGTTCCCATGTTCTCCACCACCTTAGACCCACCTCACAGCATGGTGCTCTTCTATAAAATTTCCTGGAAGAGACAGCTTCCTGGGGACCACCCACTCAGAGCCTGCCTTTTGTCCCTCTCCTGGATGGGAGCTTTATTTCCCCCAATAAATATATTTTGCTCATAAAAAAGATATCATCTAGGTGAAATCTATTCCTCCATTTTAGATGTGATATTTTCTCCACATAAACATAACATAATGTTCACTGTATTTGCGAATTCATGAGTTTATCAGGTATCTGGATTTCTACTAGAATAGGTCATAGAACTGCATGGTAAGCTGAAATGGCTACAGAATATGATCCACATGTAATATACATGAGAAGCTCACTCATCTTACCTGGTTAAGCATTTAGAATTTCTCTTCATAGATAAAGAATCTCATTAAATGAGACTTACATGAGTTATTTTTAATCTATATCTGTCAATGTATAGAAATTGATCTCAGTATTTGTTAATCTAAATCTTTAAAATAGATATTTAATGGCACCAAATAAAATATGAATTTTGCTTTGCCTATTGATTTTTGGGACTTAATTTTCCTTGTGTATAATTACTCAGTAAAATAAGTATTTTATTCATGTTTGAATAGTTTTGATACATATATCTACCCAAATAATTAGCAACCAAAATAAAAACAGAAAATATTTCTATAAACACTCAAGCTCCTTCATCTCGCTTTTTGTCATCTCCATTTCCATAGCCTAACAACATCATTGATATGCTTTCTGGGAATGAGTTTTTCAAATTATTAGACAGAATTTCCATATGAGACAATGCATCCGTTTTAAGCATGCAGTTTATGATAGCCATTGATTTTTCTCAAAAGTATAATTACTCTTCCTATACTATTTTACTTTCAAGTTCCCAGCCATAATTATTGAGCTTTAGAAAATTTTCAGATCATTGGATCATACATGGAAATAATAGATGTTTTCATTGTTTTCTACACCTACAAACACACACACACACAGTGACTTCATAATTTCTGCCTATAAATTATATAACAATATTCTTGGTACAAGAATATTCCTCAACATTTACTGACAGAAAGGACAAACAGCACGACATATATTATGCTTCTGAGTTAGAACCAAGCTATTAGCTGATGTCACATAATCTTGAATCATCTGGTTCCTGAAACATTGATATTAATGATATAGAATTATTGATCACTGATATGGATTTATTTTATTTTTTATCATTTATTTTTTTCCATAATTTTATTGATAAACAAATAGCAATGAGACAGTTTCAAATCAAATTGGTAGGACAGTTTCAATAATTAACACATTGCATACTCTCTTCCTAGTGATTATTTGCTGTACAAGATGCAGACATGATATCTTATTTACAAACACTGCTAGAACAAATCCCTCTATTCATTAAGAGAATGTAACTATATATCTATCCCAACCATTTTGAATACACAGATACAAAACGGACATTCATTTATGTATCCCCTTTTTTGTTTAGTTCCGTTATTTGAATATTATAGGTGTGTTAACTCAGCAAAATATTCTAAAAGAGACCAGTAGTCCATAATAATATTGGGTCTTCCGCTTCACTGACAATGTCAGAAATTGTTGACCTGAGTCCCCTACAGCTCAACATAACACCATGGCTTTACTTCTTATACTTCATTTTTATACTTTTCTGCTGGATGGTTAAGACCAAGTTAAAGCAAGACCTATGCAACAAGAGTTGTAGCTTTTGGATATGATTGGATTTATGAATAAAAGACCACAAAAATGAAGTCTCTCTCTCTCTCTCTCTCTCTCTCTCTCTCTTTTGCATTTCTAAGAAACTTCTTATGATTAAGCATCACGTTAGAATTCTTCAGTGGTAAAACATAGGTAGCATGCTATTGAGTTTAGATTTCAGTAAAGTATATTTTCTATTATTCTAAGGGTTTTTCTTTGTATTTTAGGGAAGGGTCTACAGGGTGTTCAGGGTCTCACTACTAGATAGATCTCAGTGATCCACCTGCTTACAGGTTCCCAAGAGCTGGGATTACAGGTGTGAGCCACACACTCTGTCTGAATTGCTGTCTCAGCATACCCTGGGGGCATGGCTGGCATGGCTGGCCTGGGGATTGAGTCCCTATCCCCTGCACCTACTTACAGGTGCTTTAATTCCCTGAGCTATTTGGCCTGCCCTCTAAGGGTATTTTTAAGTTACAAGAAAAAAAAAAAAAGGTTTGAAATCACATACCCCTAGTTTCCTTTGCTGCTAGTCCCTGACCTTATGGTCATACTTGATGTATTTACCATGGTTGACAAAGGTAAACCAAAGCCTAAGAACAGAAGTGCAAATAAAGATGTTGGTGGAGCTGCCAGTTCATACTCAAAGCAGTCATGTGTCATCTCACCATGCCTCGTCTGCATGAGTAATGTTTTTCTCTGTCAGTGAGCTATTAATTCCCAGTAAAGACTGAGTTTTAATCAATAGTACTTTACACAATGCAAAATAGGCTTTATAATTAATTAATTGCATTATATCTGATTCCCATTATAAAATCTTGTGCTATTGGAGAAATGCTTAAATGTTGGTTTTTGGTGTGATTAGAGCACATGAAACACATTGTGGAGTATGTTCAGATCTTTATGTATCATGCTAAGAAATTTTTAATTTTGGAAAGCAAAAGAAGGTGATCAGTTGATGAATTTCAGGGAGAACTGAGAACTAGCCCAAGATTTGAATTCAGAAAAAGCTTGCTGGCAGCAATGAGAATACAGATTAGTATGTTGGGAAATGGTGAGAGAAAACACTGAAGAATCTATTTGAATAATAAAGACCTAAAGTAAACCAGTAGAAAAATAAAGGAGGGAACAATTTAGAGTGATAAGGACATCGATTTGGTTTACTTAGTGGCAGATTGAATTGTGTGTGTGTGTGTGTGTGTGTGTGTGTGTGTGTGTGTGTGATTATGTAGAGGATGTCTCCATTAATTTCCTTCCTTCTGACTTAGGTCCACCAAGTAAGATGAATAGGACAGGAGGAGAAGAAGTTGGAGCAGGCAGTTCTGAGGGGAAGGCAGAAAGGGTGTCCTACTCAATGGCTTTAAGGTACAGTACCTATTGGTGCTAAAGAACAAGGTCTTAGCAAGTGGCCCAAAATAATGAAAATTATGTTAGAGATATATGACTTTAGAAAATAAAACCTTAAAATCTTTAGCAAAATAAACCTTGCTTACTGCATGGCTCCCTGTACACCAGGGCTCATAAAGAAATATTGTGGTTGCTGCACATTATCAGCATCTTCCTCCCTGTGCCACTCTAATGGACCAGGTGTTTTCCATCCTTTCCCTTTGGGACTCATGATGCCAGGTGTGCCCTGTGGATGATGATGGAAGGCCTGGAGAAAGAGACTTCTCCTGTGGGTCCTAGGTGCTCCTTCTGTCACTTCTGCAGCATGCATACACAAGGGTGGCTTCAGCTCCAATCTGTGCTGAATCCATAGTCTTGTAGCACCTAGGCCAACTGTCCTTGGGTCCTTCCAAGGACAGCAAATTCTCTCAAGTGCTAGGACTGGCTTTATCTGACACCTCAGAGGATGGGTTCCTCCCAGCTGCATCCAACTGATTTCTAGAAAATTCTGCAGGCTGGCACCCTGGTGAGTCCTTTGTCATTCTCAAGCCCCTGCCTCCCCTCTCCTGCAAGACCTGACTCTCAGCTGTGAGCATGATCTTGCTCCATCTCTTCAGTTCTGCCCTAATCTGTTGTTTTGCAGGGTTGTCTTCCATTTTCACTCTACACGCTTTGGTGACTTCAGCCTGACAATAGAGATAATGGAATCTTAAGTGAGTCTTGTGTGCTCCAGTTCCCAGAGTGTGTCTCTTTTCTGGGGGCTGGGATGCGGGGCTCCTCCAGACTCAGGCATCTTTTCCCTCTATATTTAGTTTTTGGGCAAAGAACATCATACCACAGGCAGTTATGCTTTACTGTTTCTCAATTTAGTTTGTAAACATGTTTTTTTCTTATTACCAAATAATTTTTCATTAATTAAATTTGAATATTGTTTGTAGATACTACTCTAAGATCAGTGATAACTCCAACATTTCCACACCACCCAGGCCACATCTAAACCCATACTTCTTTTTTCTCTTTGTTTTTTGAGAGATCTCACTGTGTACTTTAGGGTGGTCTTCAATTCTTCACCGTGTAGCCCAGGTTGGCTTTGATCTTCCTGCCTTGGCCTCCTGAGTTCTTGGATTACAGCTGTGCACCACCAAACCTGGCTCCTACCTCCTCTTTGCCTTCCCCCTCCCCTTCCCTTGATAAGATCATCATCTTTTTCACTTCATCACCTGGAGACTCATCAACTTCACAACTTACTTCCAGTCTATTTCTTTTTCCAGAACCTGGAAAAATATTTGTTTTTCTGTTTACCAGTCTTCTATGGTGAGGTATCCTTTGCTCTACCTTTTCTTCCCCCTTACCTTCTCCCTATGTGTACTAGTCTAACTTTTGTTTCCTTAAATTATTGTTAATTTGGTAAAACTTAAAATTTATACCCCATGCTACAGATTAGAATGAACTGTATACAAGTAAGCCATTCTCCTTATGAGGGGACCTTAACAGCATCGTTTTGCCCCTTTTATCTTATGCAGGCTACTGAGGGTGGTAGCACTTCACACCCTTAAACCTAGTGTCCTTGACCCTACCAGTGCATCATGAATCATTCCCAGCATCACACACTCTAGATCTAGCCATCTCTAAAAATCCTCCTCCTATGACTCCATGAGGCTTTGGGGGACAGCTACACAGAAGCCATAACATGGGGTACAGCGTACAGTTTTGGCACTTTTACACATTGTGCAATGATTAATTCAGGGTAATTAACACATATACCACTTCAAAACAAAAACAAAAACTAAACAAAAACAAACAAACAAAAAACCCAAAAAACACTCCAACTGTAGTTATTTTGCAGTAGCTATTTGTTAGAATTGTCCCCATGTTCAGCAGGGCTCCATCCACTCTATTTCAGTTCTTGTAGCCTAAGTTATACACTGTAATTATATTTCCTTCTCTGAGTTTACAAAGTCAGGATCCAGGGTCATGCAAAGGAACAAAACCTAATATCGGCACCAGGGAGATGGCTCTGTAAAATAAGCACTTGCCTGGCAAACACAAGGGCCTGAGTTCAATCCCTGGTTCTGCAAAAAGGCAAAACAAACAAACCACCACAACAAAAAACCAACAACAACAACAACCAAACAAAAAACACAACCCCCCCAGTATCAAATTCAAGAGAATGCTCTTTCTATCATTGACCCAAACACATGTCACATCTTAGTTGGCTCTGAATTTAAGCTGCCTTTCTCTCACAGCTCTTGCTGTGTCTAAAATCTCCTGCAAGTGCTGATTTAGTTCTTATTCTTCACTTCTGTGATGATTTTTAGCTTGCTAATCTCTTGTTTGTCCTATGAGTTGTACAGACTTTCTTTCCCGTTACCTTTCCCCGAGAGAACTCCCTCTTGGAGCTTTCCATTCTCATTTTAATTTCAGGTTTTGTGTTCTGTACTTATAGAACACCTTGGCAATATTCTTAACTGCTTCTCTTCCCAAGTGCTTAATTTCTTTAGTCACGGTTCACTTTGCTTATTCCACTGAAGCATATTCTTGGACAACTCTCTGAATAAGGGTTTAGCATAGATAAATTTTTACAGTTCTCACATGTAGGAGAACACCCATATTTTGTCCTCATATTTCATTACTTTGCTAATGAGAATATACTAGTCAATGATTTTTTTTTTTCTTTAGAGCTTTGGTGGCATTGAACTTTGTGTTCCAACACTCCGCATTGCTCATGAGAAGACTCAATTAACTAGAATTTTAGGATCTGTCTTTTAACATTTTTTTTGTGATCACTTGAATGTCTGGTGAAGCAGAGGGAAGGGGATGTGACATGTGCTGATTGTTTTTCACTCTTTTTGAAGTTCAGTTCCTCTTCTATTTCATGCTGCATCACAGTAATCATTCTCCATCTATTTTCTGTCTCTCTTGGTTTTGCTGAAATACCTCATGTGTGTTGACCTCTGTGCTAGGCTTTCTTTTTGTTTGTCTAGATCTGCATCTTAATGAGCTTAGTGAAGGTCAAAGAGAGGGCAAATCCACAGTAACAAATTTCTTTGCTCTTTGGTATCCAGGTGGCTTTGGCAAATGAAAGACATCAATAGGATAGTGGGAGATGGGAGAAAGATAGAACTGTGCAATATTTCTTTAGAAAACTCCCTGTGGAGCAGTGGGTAAATGTCTGCCCAACAGACCACAGCTGCTTCTAGGTTTAAGGATTCTTGTGAGTCCTCAGAACTGCTTCCTCTTCTTAGCCTTCAGACATAGGGATGGTAGTTGCTTCTGACTGCTGCTAGCTTCAAGGTGAATCGTTCCTTGTTGGGTTTCTCTAGTTCTAATCACAATTTTGTGACAATCTATATGTTGAGCTCTTTTTGATACTTGCTTTGGGGTGTACTACTTAGTGGATATGAGGAACCTGACTAGTATATTCTTCCATGCCATTTTGCTTTTGTTTTCTTTTTCTTTTTTAAATGTATTTACTATAGGGTCTCACTTCACAGATCAGACTCATAGTGACTCTTCTGTTTTCAGCCTCCCAAGTATTGGGATGACAGGTATGTGCCACCACACCTGGTCTTGGTGGCCAGGTTAGTATGCCAGGGGGTGGGGCTGGTGCATCACATGGTGCTGGGGATTGAACCCTGGCCCCTGAGCTTGCCTAAGCAGGTGCTTAGTCAGCTGAGCCATCTCATTGGCCCTTCATTTTTGTTCTTGATGTTTGCATATATATGTTAGGAGAAAATATCAATACCTCTACCTGAGTTTTACTTTATGACTTGTGTGTGAAAGTATAGATGAATTTGAATCAGTATACAGGAGAACCAGACTGTAGTTCATACTTGAAGTTTAGATAAGGATTAAGTTTGTGACAATTTCTTAGTCCATTTGAGCTGCTATCATGAAATGCTTGTCTGGGAAGTATGTAAGCAAGAGAAATCAATTGCTCACAGCCTTGAGGGCCTAGAAATGTTAAGATCAAGACACAAGCAGATTCTGTGTCCAGTGAGGTTCTCTGCTTCACAGGTGGTGCCTTCCATGTCTGCTGCACTGGAAGAGACAGACAGACTCCTTCAAGGCTTGTTTGTCAGGGCACTGATCCCTTCATGAAGATGGGCCCTTGTGACCCAATCACCTCTAAGCCACCCCATTTTGGGTATAACATTTTGAGAACTATGTAGTGACATTTGAATGTTGGAGAGGACACAATGGTTTGGACCAAGAATATGGTGAGAATAGGTTGTATTTTTACCTGTCTTGTCAGAGGCAGGCTCAGCCTGTTTTATGATGCTGCAATAGAGTATTAGACTGAATGGTTTTATAAGGAACGTAAGTTCATTGGATCATGATTCTAGAAGCTGGGGACTCCAATACCAGGATGCTGGCATCCACAGAGGGAGGGCCTGCTGTGTTGTCACATGACAGGAGAGTGTCACATGGTGATAGGTAAAAGAGAGGGCAAACCCACCCCCACAATAATAGGCCCATTTTTGTAATAGTGACATTAATCAACTTAAAGACCCTATCTCCCAATACTGCCAAGATGGCAATTGCATTTCCTGCTTTGTACTGCCCAAAATCCTCCAGCTGAGTATTGCTGGAGCAAAATAAGCCATCCTGATGGGGTTCACTTTGCTCATGTTAATGACTTGGGAAAAGAGGCACTCAATCTGACTTTTTCAGTGTCCTGTTCTACTTGTCAGGTGCTTCCTATTTTCTCTGCTGCTTTAAGCCTGTAACTCCTTCTCCTTTGCCATCATTTTCAATGTACTTACTATGAAAACTGAAGCTTAAATAAAAAGGGAACATCTACTGCTTTCCCACCCTATATCTACCAGTGTCTAAACCTTCAAGCTTTGCTTTCCTGTCTGTGACTACAGATTGGCTGTTCGTTTTTTTTTATGTTCTACTTGTCTGCTACTTAATATATTTTTTGCTCTTTTTTTGTACCAGGAAATGAACGCAGGACCTTGTGCTTGCCAGACAGACACTGTTTTCTTTCCTCTTTCTTAAATCTTTTGTATTGAGATGAAAACATATTATTTATCTTAGGTAAAATAAGGTCTTTGCTGTGTCTATTTTTTTCACCAGTTACCAGTCCTTTTCTTTAATCTTGTTTGTTATGAAATTCCTGAGAAGAGCTGGTCATGTGGGCTACCTTCAGTGTTCCTTCCCTTAAATGCACCCCAGTCAAGCACTCCAAAGAATGGATTTCCAACAAGGTAACCAATAATTTTCATGGCACTAACCTTGGTGGCCAAATCTTGGTCCTCATTTTGTTTTATTTCTCAGAACTTTTGACTTAGTTGGCCCATGAGTTCCTGGATTCGACTTTTTTCCTTGGTTGGTATTTCTACACTGCTTTGGTTGTCCTTGAGGCTTGGAGGTTACTCCTTCTTACACAACGATTTCTCTTCTTTCAGAGTTCGTCACATTGGGCAACTCAGGTTGAGGCACTTTCCATTCCATGATCTTCCTCTCTTATCTATATTCATGCATATGATCAATGTGGGTGTTAATATATCTTCCTATGTATGTGGCAAAAATGAGACAGACATTAGATAAGTTCCTCAGGGAGATGGCTAGTAAGAAGCAAAGCTGGAATCTAAGTTCAAGCCATCTGACTCCATTATCTTCACCTTTAGCTACCCTCTCTTCTCAAATTTATTATTACATAATCATAATTTACATTATAAGTAATGCAAAACATTTCATTAAAGTAATGATCCCATGAATGAATGCCTTAATTATGGTTATGTTGATAGTTTTACTATCCTGACCATAAACCTTAGATGCTGAGAAGTCATTTGAAAGTGGTCCCATAGATGGTGGAATTGGAATTCAGAGCACAGGAAGTTTGGACCCCAGAGCTGATGTGCAGGTTTTCTACATTAGAATGTGTCTACTATGCATTCCTGTAGTATGAAGCAAAAGCAGCCCAACTCCATGGAAGCTAGTATGTGGATTATTTTCCTTCAGATTCTCAAAGGCTTAATTAGAATGCTGTTCCATGAGACCTGCAATCAAAAGTTGCAGAGTATAATTGTGAATCTATTTCACTCACCTTATCAGACCCAAAAGCTACAACTATTGTTGCATAGGTCCTGCTTTACCTTGGTCTTAACCATCCAGCAGAAAAGTATAAAAATGAAATATAAGAAGTAAAGCCATGCTGTTATGTTGAGCTATAGGGGACTCAGGTCAATAATTTCTGACATTGCCAGTCAAGCGGAAGACCCAATACTATTACGGCCTACTGGACTCTTTTAGAATACTTTGCTGAGTTTACACACCTATAATATTCAAATAATGGAACTTAACCAAAAAAGGGGATACAGATGAATGTCCATTTTGTATCTGTGTATTCAAAGTGGCTAGGATAGATGTGTAGTTACATTCTCGTAATGAATAGAGGGATTTGTTCTAATGGTGTTAGGATATCATGTCCGCATCTTGTACAGCAATTAAACACTAGGAAGAAGGTATGCAATGTGTTAATTATTGAAACTGTCCTACCAATTTGAAAAAAAAATACTGCAAATACTGAAAGAATATGTCAAATCTATATTGGGGTCTAAGATGTCAATGATTTTTGGTATATAAAAAAGTGAGAGAAAGAATAAAAAAAATGTGAATCTATCACTTACTACCTCGTTTGACCTCAAGCAAATGAGTTAACCTCCCTAAACCTCTGCTTCTTCATATGCAAGGTGTGGTAATATCAAAACTATAGTAACATGGTGGGATTAGGTACAATGGTGCTTGTAGGGACCTGGGGCAAGTGTGGCTATGGATTGTGGTCCAGAATGTTTTCTGTTTCCTCATGACCACGAAGAAGCAAAGGAGAATTATCCTCTACTATTGCAGGTTAAGGCAAACAATTATCAAAATGGTCCAGCACTGAAGTCTTCCCTTAACTCTCAGCCAGTAAATGTTCTTTGTTGTGTGCTGTGTTGTGACAGCCTCCTGGCTGGTAACAACAGCAGCAGAGATCATCACAGAAGGAATGGGAGCTCTCAAGTTTACTTCCAGTATTGTCTTTTGTTAACAACAATAGTGGCAAAAAAAATACTGGACTGGTAGATTTAAAAACACACTTTCCTTGAAAATCTCTTCCAACTGGAAGGCTGGGAGTCTACTATTTCAAGTTTTCAGGAGAGTGAGAATTGCTGTCCTGGCAGAGAAGAGGAGCACAGTTCTCTGCAGGAGTTGACATCAACGTCCTGCCATTTCTCACAACTTATTTTTCCTGTAACAGCATCATCCTTCTTTCCCTTTTCTCTTCCTCCTTCCCTCCTTCCTTCTGTCCCTCCCTCCATTCTTTTCTTCTTTCCTTGTCTTCTCCCTCCCTCCCTTTTATTCAACACTTGGGGAAAGCACTGACATATGTACTGGAGATACGAACAGTGACGAACATAGCAGACCATGTCTTTGGCCTCATGCAATTTATAAACAAGTAAACAAATAAATGATATAATAACAGGAGGTGACAAATGCTTTGAGGATAAATCAGAGTAAACAGAGAGCTGTGATGATGGGAGGGCAGGGTCACAGTGGCCATGCTAAGGTGAGAGTTGCACACAAACCTAAATGAAGGCAGAGATGGGGGCCTGTGCCTGTCAGAGAGAGCATCCTGGATGAGGTCTGAGCAAGTGCAGCGGCCCAGTGGCTGAGTGTGTTTGGGCAACGTGAGGAGCAGTGTGCTGCCAGCATGGCTGGGGCCAAGAGACAAGGGCAAGCTGACCTGGAAATGTAGCCAGTGAGAGGATCCCATGAGCCATTATGAGTCATGCTAGGGACTCTGGATTTTACTGCAAAAGTTGTGGGGAGCAAAGCAGTAAAATGAGTGTGCCTACATTTCCACAAAGTTCTCCCTTGGTGGCTTAATGGGGAAAAGCACGAACACAGGGGCACATAGGCTTGGCGATGGTTCTGGTTCTTGCCCCCCATGCTTCTCACTTGGGAACTGAAGGGATTGCATACCAGAGAGAAGGGCACTGAGCTAGCAGAGGAGGTCAGGGCCAGGAGAGGCAGGAAAAGGGAGGCCGGCAAAGAGAATGAAGAAGCGCTCTGGTGAGTTTAGGTTAAGGGCTGCAGCTTCCTTTGCTTCTAATAAATGTAAATCCTTGCCACAAATGAAGCTTTAACAAGTGAAATATATTTTCCCAAAGTTATGGGAACAGAAGTGGGCCTTGCACCACAAAGGAGAAGACGTAGCAGCCAGAGCACCAGCCTATGAGCTGCCTTTTTTCCTTGAACCCTCTCAGTTTTGAATGAATAGGCATTTGCTTTGGGTCCTGTGTAAAATATGTTAAGGTGTATCAATAATGACATTTTTTACATTTTGATTAGAACATTAAAAATGTAGGGGAAAGAGCCCACATGGTGGGCTGCATGTTGGATATGAATGAGAAAGTACAAAAATATAGCCAGCATCTGCACAATGAACTGGGATATGCAAATGTGTTTTTATTAGTGCATATTGATTTTGCACAATATTGAGTTCAATGTAGCATTTTATATATGCATATCACATAGTTGGATCATATTCATCCTTGTAGTATTTTTCCTTATAGCTCCTTTTCCCTTTTTCTCTTCTTTTTCTTAAAGATTTCTGTTTTTGTACCAGGAATCGAACTCAAGACCTTGCGCTTGCCAGGCAGGTGTTAATGCCACTGTGCTTTTTCCTTCTCTTTGTCCAATAGTAGGCTCTTGACTCAGGAATGTTAGACAAGAGTGAAGAGGGTTAGCACACTCCAGTCTTGTGAAGAGCACGTATTTGCCATTGGAATCTAATTGTGCAGGCTGCTAAACCCTGCTACCATGTTTCAGGGAACATGACAGGTCAATAGCGGGTGACAGCCTCAGTGTTCTGCCTAGGACAGAGTCTCCTCCAACATGGCAAGGATGAGTGGTGGGCGTTAATGTCATATCCTTGACTCCCTCTATGGAGCTTCTGCATGCTCAGTTTTCTATGAAGTCACCCCTATCCAGGGGTGCTATTTTGACAATGAAAATAATTAGTAGCATGTTTTTATCAAGGTGTGAGTGATATTTAACCTCCATGATCTTGTGCCCCAGGGCTGTACTGATGGGAGGGGACTGTAGCCCTTTTAATGGTTAACCTGTGGCCCATTTGCCCTGGAATTGGAAGCATTGTACAAGTCTGAGACTGATCATGCAGGTTCAGAGCTTTTGTTTTATTAAAAGTGCTTTATCATAACTTGAAAAGTCTGCTTGTTTTCTACACAAACCTCCGAGGTAGGCCACTGTCTGAGCCTTTCTGAAGATGAGTGTGTGGGGCTTGGCAGACTGCTATGAGGTTGCAGAAGTTATTGGTTTACTCAGAAAGAGAACTCCAAGCCTTTGTTTCACCAGATTATTGCCCTTCAAGTCACACAATCATAGTGACAGATAGAATGACCAGGGTAATGTGTTAAGACATGAGATAGTCATAAGCTGCTGTTGCGAGTTGGAAGATAAAATGCATCATTATTCATGCAGAAAGCAGCATGTGTATATGCTCTCAAGACACCCAGGATAGCTCAATCACATTATAGATTTGCTCCTTTGCTCACTATTTGTGCTGTGCACAGCACCCAAACACTGCCTTTGTGTTTGAGTCTCTATGCTGGTTTTTCTTGCCAGGAGAAACCACCCCACAGGGCTTGCCTTCCCAGGAGCGTGGTGGTGTTTCCCTTTTCATATTCAGGGCACAAATGTTGAACAGATAATTAAGAGTGAAAGAGGATCTGGTGCAAAAGAAGTTTTGTCAATCTAATTCTGCCATTCTGCTTTAGGATCCTAGGAGACAGACTGCTCTCTGCAGAGAGCAGGACATTGTGGGGGAGGCAGAAGGGATGGGACTGTGATTTTATTGGGTTCCTTCACACATTGGCCCACAAATGAAGTCTTTGCATATTAAAAATATGAATTGAGGGTGAAGATTGAGTGAAGAAAGCTTGGGATTTGCGGTCCAGGAAAGGAAACTGTGCTGCTTGGATCTGACACAGAAGACATAAAATGAGGCTCCACTATCTCACTCGAGGTACTGACCCATCCAAGAGTGATTAAGGGAACAAAGACGAGTAGCCTGGTGACAGCCAATATATGACACAATAGATGTGAGGGAAGCTTCAGAACACTGATAGTATCACAGATTTGGGACCGACAGGGGCAGGACTGACCTAGAGCTCTTTAGCACCAAGTGTATGAGAACTGGGAAAGCTCCCTCACCTCTGCACATCAAGAGCATGAACCAGTATAAGTGGGAAGGGCAGAGGCATAATGGGCATGGACAGAGCTGGGGAGCCCTGTGTCAAGCCAGCACAGTGCTGAGGTTCAAGGTCTTGTGGTCTTCCTGCCCTCAAAAAGAATGTGCTTTGAGACATCACTCAAGTGCAGCAACTCTATTTCTTAAACCTTCCTTGTGCACCCAGATAATAAAAAATTGGACATTTGGGGGGAAGGACAGAAAAGGGACTGGACCAAGTCCCTCCTTTGTTTTCTCATAGTCCTTTGTCTTACCCATGTGATTGTTCTTTTAATATTGCTACTGTCTATGTGCACACACATGTCCCAGTGCAGTTTCTGGGAGGGCAGGGATCTGGTCAGTATCTGTAACATATCTGGTACAGTGTAGTATGCTGGGCACATGACTGTGTAAATGTTGGTGTCCAGAGAAGTGAATAGTGGATCTAGGAAACACCATATAGATAAGAGCAAATAATCAAGTTTTGTTCCTGGATCTCATCCTCTTGGTAATCTTCTAAGAGGTATTATATAGTGGCTGATGCAGCACGCATGCTCTGGGTCCAGGCTGACTCATTTCCAAATTAGGATGTCTCTTAATCTTGTAGTACTTTAAACAAGAGAAGGGCTTATCTTCTTAATGAGAAATGATTTGGAAGAGAGGTGGTCTGGTGCAGGCTACAGAGCAGGACTTGTATGCAGCACGGCGGAGGTTCTTTCCCTTTCCTCTCTGCCATCCTTGGAGTTTGCCTTCTACTGTGGTTGTGTGGCAGCTAGTAAGGCTCCCACTATTGCATCTGCTTTGCAGATAGTCAGGAATATGAGCAAAAGACAAGCCCCATCTACCAGTACAATCTGACTCTCTTGAGACTTCTCAATCACAAGCTTGGATTTGTATGGTGATGGCCAGAACTGTGTCACCCACACAGGAGTCCAGGAAATGTGTCTTTTAAAACGGGGCATATTGCTAGCCCCACAATGAAAGACATTTAAATTGGCAAGGAAGAAGTGGAGAATACATATAGAATTCTCAACTAACAATATTCAAGCCAGTGCACACACAATGGGCACTCAGAAAATGTGACTGTGCTCACCTTTAAGGTAAACTTGCACGATCCTGGAGAAGGTATATGAATATGCAGCAGCAGGGCTCTGTAGACCTTAACTTCAGGTTAATAGCATGTACCTAGTAGGTTGTGACGTGGATCATAGATAATGTCTAGTACTGACATTATTATTGTGGATCTCTGGATGCTCCAACCTTAACGACCACTTTGAGAGGTAGGTATGGCTATTATTTCACTTCATGGATGAGGAAATTGAGAGTAATAGGTGAGATGGCACAAGCATCTATCCTTGGAAAGGTTCAGTCTCCTTCTGCATTCAGATGGTGATGATTCTGGGAATTTAGTAAACCCAGTAAGTGAAATACCGCCATTTTTCTGGCTGCAGGTATTGCCTAATTTAGAGTACCAAATACTACAAGATAACTTGGCCAATCACATAGCTTGGTAAAGGAGCTTCATATTCCCATCATCAAGCACTATATAGATGCATTGCAATTTAAAAGTTCCCTTTGTAGATAGAACAGTACATAGAACATCAATATCAAAATGAGAATGTGATGCTTATAAAAACATTTAAAGGCAAATGACCTCCAACCAAACAGATTGCAATAATGAAAGAAAGGCAATAATAATCAGATTGTGTGCATATATGAACATATATAT
>NW_004524604.1:5657416-5668551 GCF_000260255.1 Octodon degus | reverse complement strand
CATTTGTATGTATTTTATAGGTATATATTGTAAACATTTGTCCTTATAAAGGAAGAACAAGCCTGGTCACTTTCAGGACACCTGTTGAGAGAGGTGGACACTACTGAGGCATGTGCCAGGAAGACGCAGAAGGTAGGTATTGACTGATCTTCTCAAGTGTGCCTTACCCACACAAGATTAGGTGAAAGAAAGCTCAGGGCCATTTCCAGGTTAAGATGAAGGTGATTCAAGTGCAGCCATCTGAGGGAAGAAGGAGGAGGTAGCAGCTACCCAGATGGACTAGCCAGTGGCCAGATATCATTAGTATTAATATTGTCTGCAAAGGCAAGAGGAGAGGGACACTTGTTGCCTTTTCTGTTTCTCTTGCCAACCCAAAAGGAATGAATGAGGATGTGGTTCACACCTATTCTGCCTGTGGCTACTTTTCTAGTTCATGAGAGGAGGAATCCACAGGTGGGTTCACAGTTCCACACTGGTGAGACTGGACAACAGCTTCTTTGGTAGTTCACCTCAGGAGGCCTCTTCACTTCTCCCCTCCTCATGCCCTGGGTGTTTCTCTTGCACTCTGGAAGTCTTTCTGCCACAGCTACCTCGGTACCCACACATACTCAGTCATTTGTAGGTGTTGCCTTCCTACTTCATGTCTTTTCTGTGGACTCTGTTGTGGCTTTTCTTTTCTTTATGTTTAGTTATAGTCATAAAATGACAGTGAGGGCTTGATGAAGTTGCCGGTCCTCCTCAGGCTTAGTTGGTACCTGTGTTTTAAGGGTAGGGGGGATCATTAACTGTAATGGTGTTAGGGGTGAGTGGAAACCATTCACTGCACTTGGGACAGCGAGAACATAATAAAAGAGCTGCATGAAGAAAAATACTTCATAGTTGGACATGATGGTACATGCCTGTAATCCCAGCACTCTGGCTGGCTGAGACAGGAGGACAGCAAGTTGGAGGCCCAGCCTAGAATACAATGAGAACCTGTCTCAGAAAAGCAAAGTAAATTTGAAAATTTTGTGTAGGATGTTATTATCTTGTTGTCTTAGCTGGACAAAATCATGGAAATAAAAAGAAAACAACTTTCTTTTGATTTCAGTAGAGGAAAGAAACTTTTTCATCTTGTTAGCTTGTCATTGCTTTGTAGTGTTTGAGAATATGTGTAATTTCTCTGAAAATACATATTTCCCTAAGGCTAGCAGAGATGAGTGATTAAAACAAGATCGTGATGCCTTTTTATTTTTTTTCTTAATAGAAGTTTTACTTGCTAAGTTTTGTAAAAGCTTTGTAAGAGATAACCACTGAAATTTGTACTTTAAAAACCATCTCTTTTTTAATCTCTATAACATGTATTTTCATGGCATTAGGAATCTTGTTTGAACAAGGCTGTTCAAATATATTTCCATGGTAACAAGAAGAAAAATATTAAATCATGTAGTGAAATCTAATTTTCTGATTATTAAAAGCAAAGAGCTAATTCACACAGTTTTGGTCATTCCAATGTTTTATCTTTTCCCTTTAGAAGTGACATATACCTCATTAATATACCTCATTAATTCAGATTATATTAATGAACAATTTGTCATAGGTTATGCTGTGTGAAGTTTTCCTAGCCAGCTCTTTAATCAGTGATAAAGCAAATATATTGGAAAAAATAAGACTAAGGAAAGAGTGTTTACAATAATAATGAGAATGCAGTTTTTAAGTACATAGAGTTTTAAACTCTATTTATAAGCATTTTGGAAGTGTATTTGCATTTATGAAGCTTGGTGGCTACAACATTTTCTACTTTACCTACCAACACTTTACCCAGAAGATATGTTTTGGAAATCATTCTTGTCCCAGGAATTATACTAGGTAGAGATGTTAGAGGGAACCACAATACTGTCTTCCTTCATAAGGCTAAGTCTAGTGGTATGATAGACAAATAAATCACAAAGAGTAGCTTATAGCCTTACATATGTATAAGCAGTGTTGTGGAGGTTATCAGAGAAGAATCAAAAAGAGCTAAGGTATTTCTCTGGAGGTGATGTATAAGAAAGAGTTTTGAGAAAGAAATAAGAGGGTCTGAGATAGTGAATTAAGCAAATAGTACACTTGGCAGAAGGAATAAGGTCAGAGGCCCCAGAGTTGTGGCAGTGTTGTATGTGTCTGTGCTGAGTGTGTCTGAATAGTCTGCAGGGTCTGGTGGCTCCCTGCATAACCTAGGCCACGTGGGTATGTGACATGGGCACTAGTGATACAGGGAGAGAAGAGGCAAGAAAGGGTGATTGAGAACTCTGGTCTGTAGGACCTATGTTTTCTCTGCTGTGCTGCCAGGGGTACCACATGAACTTATGTTTGAGAAGCAGCAGGCCAATGAAGAAAGCAAATTCAGAATCATCACTTCTGAAGATTTCTTAGCTACAGGTTCTTAGTTACAGTTCACAAAGAAACAGGCTTTGGCAAAATCCAACATCTTTTTATGATAAAAAATTAGGAAAATAGATATAAAATGGTCTTATTTCAGTCCAGTGAATGCCACTTGTGTCAAACTTACTGTCAACATCATATTGAATGGGAAAACTGAAGGCTTTTCTTCTAAAATCATGAACAAGTTTGGTTCCTTGTATCATAGTCCTGTTTAACATAGTAATCCATTCAATAATATTTGAATGGCAATGGAACACCCATCTCTGACAAAACTAAACAAAAAGGGGGATATAAATGAAGGAATATTTTGTAGTGAAAAAATATATATCTGTGTATACAAAAGAGGGTAGATACACAGTTACTTTCTTTTAGCTCAGTGGGAGGAAAGATTTCTACTAATAGTGTTTGGACAGGATATCATGTCTGCATCTTGTACTCTGAATACCTACTACAAAGACAACAATATGCAATGTATTAATTATTGTAACTGTTCTACTAATCTGTTTTGAAACTGTCTCATTGCTACTTCTTTCTCAATGAAATTAATTAAAAAGTATAGTACTACAAACACTAGCATGAGCAATTAGAAAAAGAAATAAAATGGATATATACAGAAAAGGAAGAAGTAAACTTATAATTTGTAGATGGTATGATGCTCTACACAGAAGGCCCAGAAAATCCACCAAAAGATTCCTAAAATTAATAAGCATATTTAGCAATATACCAGAATTCAAAAGTAACACACAAAAATCAATAACATTCCTGTATACTAATAATGAGCCCACTGAGAAAGAAATTAGGAAAAAAAAAACAATTCCAGTCACATTAGAAAAGTTAAATACTTAGAAATTAACCTAACCAAGGAAGTGAAAGACCTCTGTAATGAACACTATACTACTCTCAATAAGAAAATTGAAGACGATATCAGAAAATAAAAAGATATCCTATGATTCTGGATAATTAGAGTCAATATAATTAAAATAGTTGTATTCCAAATATACTTACATATATTTAATGCAATCCCAATCAAAATATCAATATGATTTATTACCAAACTGGAAAAACAACTATAAAATTCACATGGAACAAAAAGGGACCCAGAATGTAAAAACATAATGCTTGGTAATAAGCACAAACCGAAGTTATATTACAAAGCTAAAGTGATAGAAACAGCATGGCACTGGCACAAAAACAGACATGAAGATAAATAAAACAGAAGAGAGGGTGTAGAAACATCTCCAAGCATGTTCAACAATTTGATCTTTGACAAGAAGGTCTAAAACATATACTGGATGGAAATATACCAACTTTAATAAATGGTGTTGAGAAAACTGGTTATCCACATGGAGAATATTGAATCTAAATAAATGTCTTCCATAATGGATTAAACTAAAATCAAAATAGATCAAGGAGCTGAATGTTAAGATAGAAACACTTAACCTGCTAGAAGATGAAATAGGGTAAACTATCAACACCATGTTTGCAGGTAAGGACTTTTTGAACAAAACTCTATTTGTAGAGTAAATAGTAGTAAGAATCAACAATTGAGATCCTGCCAAATACAGAAGCTTCTGTGAAGGAAAATAAGCTAACAGAGTGAAAAGGCAAACTACAGAATGGGAGGGGGGGCTTTAACACATATTTCTCAGCCAGAGGACTACTACCTAGAAGGCCCAAACAAAAAATGAAACAATGGACACTTTCCAGAAGAAGATACACAAATGACTAATAAATTAATGAAGTAATTCTCATTCCTGCTAGGAATTAGAGAAATACAGATGAAAACAACACTGAGGTCCCACTTTGTCATACAAAAATGGCCATCAGAAGTAGTGACAGTGGGCATGCTTGTCTTGTTCCTGATTTTAGAGTGAACGATTTCTGATTTTGACCATTTAGTATGATGTTGGCTGTTGGTTTGTCATAGATGACTTTTATCTGATTGAGATGAAGATCATCTATTCCAAGTTTTTACAGATCTTGTATCATGAACTGGTGTTTGGACTTTGCCAAATGTTTTTTGTATGCCTATGGAGACAATCATATGATTTTTATATTTGACTCTGTTAATTTGATGTATTACACTTCATTGATTTGTGTATGTTGAACCATTCTTGCATCCCAGGGATGAATCCCATGTAGTGTATAATCTTCTTGATGGTTTTCTGCATTCTGTTTGCTAGAATCTTGCTGAGAATTATGTGTCTATATTCATTAGGGAGATTGGCCTGCAGTTCTCTTTTTTGGTTGGGTTTTTCTCTGGTTTTGGTTTCAGGGTAATAATTGCTTCCAGGAATGACTGGGAGTATTGCTTCCTTTTAATTTCATTACAGAGTATGAGGAATAATGGCAGTAGATCTGTAAATTTCTTGTAGAACTCAGCAGTGAATCCTTCAGGGCCTGGACTTTACTTTGTTTGTAACTTTTTAAGGATGTCTTCAATTCTACTGACTGATACTGGTTTATTTGGAATTTTGATACCTTCTGGGTTAAGCTTTGATAATTCATATGTATCTAGGAAAATTCTAATTTCCTCTGCATTTGCTATCTTATTAGAATACAGGTTCTTGAAGTAGATATTGAGTATCTTCTGGATTTCCATGGGATCCATTGTGATTTCACCCTCTTCATTCTTTTTTAAAAATGTATTTTTTTTTGGTACAAGTTCTCTCTACACAGCTCAGACTCAGTGACATTCCTGTCTTTGGCCTCCCCAGCACTGGGATTACAAGTGTTTTATTTTGTTTTTGATACAATGGAAGGCAAGCACTTATTCTACTGAGCTATCTCCCCGGTTACATAGCACATCTTAATTCCCGTTTTCATCCCTTTCTTCTCTCCTGCCACCCTCCCTCCATCTCTTGGTGCCTGTTATGGCTCATATATCTCCCAGAAGCAAAGTCTTATGCATAATGGGTGGGGCTTTTTCAGAGGTGGCTGGATCTAGCATGTGTGACACTGGGCTTGACTCATGGTGCACTGCTAGGATTAAGGTTGCTAAATCCAGTTGGCAGAGGATTCTGTGAAGTATTGTGATGATCAGCAGGTCTCCCCAGCAAGCCAAGCATGGTTATTTCTGTGACTGTGGTGAGAAGAGCATGTACAGTTAGATGATGGTCATGGGGACAACATGGGGGCTTTGGAGCTCTGCAGGAGCAGGGGCTCACAGGAGCACCACACGGTCTCCTTCACTGTTTCTTAAACTTCAGCATGTTGCAAAGCATCATGGAACTTCCCAAATGTGCATTTCAGGTCCTGTTTGGTGAAATTCAGATTCTTTAGGTTTAAAATAATGTATAATAATCTGAAATTTCAAAAGCAACGAAGTGTTCTCGCAAGAATCAATATAATTTTCTCAAGACTGTTTTCTAATAGTACCAGAAATAATATCCATAATAAAAATAGGATTGTATTAAATTAAAAAGCTTTTGTATCAAAGCACACACAGAACAGGAAAAAATTGCCCACAACTTTTCTGATAAGCAACTATTGTCTAGAATACATAAAGAAGAGAAAATATTTAAGCTCAAAAAACAAATGGCCCAACCAGGAGCCCTTGCTCCTTGTGTAAAATTCAGAATCTTAAGGATTATGGTAAACTTGAAGAATCTGAATTTCTCCAAGTGGGGCCTGAGTAGATACTTAATAGACAAGTACAAATGGTCAGTAAGTACATGAAATAAATGTTCAGCACCATTAGCAGGTGACACACACAAACCAAAATAACTCTGGGAGCCCAGTGTACCCTGTCAGAATGGGTATCATGAAGAACTCATATAATACACATCACCACATCCACAACAAATGCTGACAAGGATGTGGGAAAAGGAACACTTTGATATTGTTTGGGGACATGTAGACTGGTACAGCCACCATGGAAATCAGTATGGATATTCTTAAAAAAACTGAAAATGAAATTTCTTTAGACCCAGGTACATCTCTCCTGAGATCTCCCCAAAGAGTTCGACATAATAGGGTATACATGTTTAGAGAAACATAATTCAAAACACATAGGCCTAGAAACAGTCTAAATGTTCATCATCAAATGGAAGATTGAGAATATATATCTCTATCTCTATATCTATCTATCTATCTATCTATCTTCCCCCAAGGAATGTAACTGTTATGTACAGCAAACAGATAACAATAAATACAAATAAGTGAAACATATGGATCTCATAAACTTTAAGTGAAAACTCACCAAAGACTGTCTTCAGTAAAAGTTTACTAGGAAACAATAAGCTTGTCTTCTGGATAGTTAACAACCTAAGTTTGCAGACCAAAATTAGAGAAAAAGGAGGACTACAAGGAAAGCCAACATTTTGGCCCTAGCCTTCTAAGGTCAATTAAGACTCAGGACATATGAGAACTTGTACTGTAACGTCATGTACCTCGGTAGTGTCCCAAATTTTCTGATCAAGAAGATTATGGGGCCAAAGAGGAAAGTGATTGATGATGTAGAGTGTGCCTAAGGAGAGTCACATGGGGAGAAGACACTCTCTCAGGCTTTCACAGAGAGCACATTGGCCAAGCATTGGCCGTGACTCATCCACATGGCTGACACTGACAAAGGTTCTACAATCTGAGGTACAGGATCTCAGGATAAATCCTGAGGGCATTTCACTGACCTTCTCAGACCAAAAAGCTACAACTCTTGTTGCATAGGTCCTGCTTTACCTTGGTCTTAACCATCCAGTAGAAAAGTATGAAGATGAAATATAGGAAATAAAGCCATGCTGTTAAGTTGAGCTGTGGGGGACTCAGGTCAATAATTTCTGACACTGCCAGTTAAACAGAAGACCCAATGCTATTATGGGCTTCTGTACTCTTTTAGAATATTTTGCTGAGTTTACACACCTATAATATTCAATAACGGAACTTAAAAAAATGGGGTATAACTATGAATGTCCATTTTGTATCTGTGTATTCAAAGTAGTTGGGATAGATATATAGTTGCATTCTCTTAATGAACAGAATGATTTGTTCTAATGGTGTTTGTAAATAGGATCACAAGTCTGCATCTTGTACAGCAATTAACCACTAAGAAGAATATATGCAGTGTATTATTTGTTGAAACTGTACTTCCAATTTGATTTGAAACTGTCTCATTGCTATCTGTTTATCAATAAAACTTTGAAAAAAAAGAAAAAAAAGACACACAAATTTAATATACAAATATTACGCATTTCTTCAAAGGAAAATTATTTCTGTTTGGAAGAAATAAATAAACTATACTTGGAATGTAAAAAAAAAAGTTTACTAGGAAGAAAAGCATTAAGATAATGTCTCATAGGGAAAAATGTTTATCTGGCATTATTTCCCAATTTATTATTATTATTATTATTTTTATCTAATTTTAAAGAGGAAAAAAAATAAAAAACAACAAGAATAAAGGCAATAACAAAACACCAACATATTATTGAAAACAGGTATATGACTATATCTAAGGGATATTTTTATGTAACTAAATAATCTAGCCTCAAGAATTGATTATGTCTAAATTTGTCACAATATTTTGTCCCTGTTGCAGTTTATAGTCTCTGGTGCACTTATCCTTTCACTTGATGATTCCCTCAGGACACATACGAGATCCACTTTGTCACAGTGATTTTCAAGTGCTAGTTTGTAAGAGAGAAGCTAAAATCAGGCTGGAGACTATCTCCCATAATTCCCACTTAAAGACAAGGCTTATGAAAACATTTTTGATGACTGAAAAACACACTTCAATTCTGTAGTCTGGTAGCTTTGATGAGGTTCTCAAGTGTTGTGGGACTGAAGGCCCCCAGTAGCAATTGTGGAGGATAAGTTACCATTCTTATTGCCTATGGACAGAAAGACAGAGAATGCTTCCAGTTGGTACAATGGCTGGAGCATCCTTGGGATTTGCTTCTTCAATGAGACAGTCATTTATGAGAGTAGAAATGGTCAGAATGTGTCCAGGAGCAGAATAGTCCTCAGAGATCTGGTCGGTAAGATAAAAGCTACTTAAAGCAAAAATAGTGTGTGGGAGAGCTTCTGGCTACCCAGTGCCAGCGGGACCTAAAGTAAAGAAGTGCCAGCGGGACCTGAAGTAAAGAAGCAGTGCCAGTTGCGGACTGGTCGCAACCCAGGTGCAGCTTGGGTGAGATCCTCTTCCACCCCCTTGGGACTACACCCACCACTCCGCAGTACCTCCCCCACCCCGCCCGCCTAGTAGGCATTTCTGCCCAGTTCTGGGAACCCCCAGACCAGGTACTAGCCCAGGTCTGGAGAGTGTGTGGGAGAGCTTCCCGCTACACTGCACTGGTGGGACTTATTACAGGTCCAAGCCCAGGCGCAGCGTGGGTGAGACCCTCTTCCACCCACTTGGAATGCCCCCACAACTCCGCAGCACCTCCACAACCCTGCCCACCAAGTAGGAATTATGGCCATGTTCTGGGAACCCCCAGACCCAGTCCTAGCCCAGACCCGGTGGTGAATTGTTGGAGAGCTGCCTCTCCCACCCTACTCCATCTTGTCCCCTCCAGGCTCAGCTCAGCCCTGGCACACAGGCCTGGGGTATAACCCTGCAGTTGCAATCCCTGCAGAGAGTGTAGAGGATAGAACCACCAAGCTAGTCCAGGAGCAGAAAATCTTGCCAGAGGGACACAACAAGTTCACCCTCAAGGGCAGCAGCAGGAAGGAGCTGAGCACAGTAGCCAGGCATAAACAGAGACACAGCTGAATAAATGCAAACTTTCTAGATCTGCACCTGAACTTCAGTACATACTAAGATTATAAATACAACAAAGATCTACAACAAAGGTCAGAAGACACAGTGCTACACAAAATGATGAGAAGGAACAAAATGCAACCTCAGAACCCAAATCCACCCGTAACAAGTGCAGAGGACACTAACACAGAACAATTTGGGAATCACACAGCTGAAAGCAATGAATCAACGGCTTCTGAAATAAAGAAACAGCTGCAGAAAGGTATAGAGGTACTCAGATTGGAAATAAAAAAAGGAATCCCTGAATTAATAACATCTGCAGTAAAGAATCAAATGCAGAAACATATGGAGGAAACATAATGCCCACCCAGAACAAGTGCAGAAGACAGTAGCTTGTCTCAAATGCATGAATTAATAGCGTGATAGTAAATAAGCAACAGCAGAAAGTTGCATGGGAACTCAGAGTGCAATTCTTCTCTGAAATAAAAAAAGAATTCTCAGAACTCATAGCATCTGAAGTAAAGAAGCAACTACAGAAACATAGGGAGGAAACCCAATCTGAAAAAAAAAACCACTGCAGTAAAAGATTTTATAACTGTTTCTAAAGAAGACATTGATAAAAAAAAATTGAGGAGATTAGAAAAATGACGGATTCCTTGAATGAGCAATACAGGAAAGAAATAGATCACATGAAGCAGAGTCAAAGAGATATAGAGAAAATTAAAATCTCAATCACAAGCTTGCAAAACCATTTAAGTGAAAGTGAAGACAGTTTCAGATCCTGAAGTTGCTGGTGGAGCTAGTGAAAAGGTAAGAAAGGATCTCTTAAAAAAATGAGGATGCAGGGGAAAGAATAATCCATCACCTGCAGGATAATGCAAAGATGAACAATGTGAGACTAATAGGCATCAATGAGAAAGAAGGAGTCAATACAAATGACATTAAAAAATATGGGCAGAAGTAATAGCAGAAAAATTCCCAAATATGAGGAAACAATCTGACATTCAGGTAACCGAAGCATACTTAAGGCAAAGTAACCTCAACCCAAAGAAAAACATGCTGAGACATATAATAGCCAAGATCCCAGAAACTCAGAACAAGAATAATATACAAAAAGCTGTTAGAGAAAAGAAGCACACCACATTCAAAGGAAAACACATCAGAATTATGGCCGACTTCTCTTAACAAAACATGAAGGAAAGAGGAGCATGGAGCAGAGTACTTCAAATCCTCTATGAAAATAAATTCCAGCCCGACTACTGTACTCTGTACAACTCTCTTTCAAGTTTGATGGAGAAGTGAAATACTTTCATGACAAGGAACAGCTAAAGAATTTCGCGATGACAAAGCCAACCTCTAGAGAGAGACCAAAATGATCAGAACTCCACGAATGAGATCAGAAGCAACCAATTAAATAGGGCAAGCAATTAAACACAGGAGAAAAAGGAGTAAACTACCACAGGTAAATAGCATCTCAAGCATGAGTCAATATATCTCAACTATAACCATCAATGTAAATGTGCTCAATTCACCAATTAAGAGAAATAGACTGGCACAGTGGATTAGGAAACAAAATCCAACAATGTGCTGTATACAAGAAACACATTTAACTCATAAAGACATTTATAGGCTCAAAGTCAAAGGATGGAACAAAATACTACATGTCCCAGTAACTCAGAAAAAAGCAGGGGTAGCAATCCTATTCTTAGACACTCTCAACTTCAAACCAATGATGATCAAGAGAAATAAAGAAGGCCACTATATACTGGTTAGGGGAAAAATTCAATAGGAAGAGGTAGCACTCATAAATATGTATGCACCAAACACAGGATCACCCAAGTATATAAAGCAAATCTTAATGGACATGAAATATCTAATATCCAATACCACAATTTTAACAGGAGACCTTAACATACCCTTATCTCCAAAAGATAGGTCAACCAGACAAAAACTCAGCAAAGAAATAACAGAACTGAACCAGAGTTTGAAACAAATGGACTTGGTGGACATAAACAGAGTGTTCCACCCAAACACAGCTGAA
>NW_004524604.1:5654390-5655601 GCF_000260255.1 Octodon degus | reverse complement strand
CTCTCTCTCTCTCTAATAAATAAAAAAATTAAAAAAAAAGAAAATGGAAAGATATTCCATGCTTCTGGATAGGAAGAACCAACATTGTGAAGATGGCTGTACTCCCAAATTACTGTACAGATTTAGTGCAATCTCTATCATACTACCACCGACATACCTCACAGAGCTACAGAAATCATTCCTAAAATTTGTCTGGAACTGGAAAAGACCTAGAATATCAAAGGCAATTCTGGGCAATAAAGAGAAGGCAGGAGGCATTATAATTCCTGAATTGAAATTATACTACAAGCCTACTGTGATAAAATCAGCATGGTTCTGGAAATAAAATAGATCTGAGGATCAGTGGAATAGATTAGAAGACACTGAAGCCCCTACGAACACACTCAGCCACCTTATCTTTGACAAAGGGGCCAAACATACTCACTGGAAGGATAACCTCTTTGACAAATGGTGCTGAAAACCTGGCTCTCTACATGCCGAAAACTCAAACTTGACCCAGGTCTATCAACATGCACTAAACTAAAGTCAAAATAGATTAAAGGTCTAAACATTAAAGCAGAGACATTAAGTCTCCTGGAAGAGAAAGTGAGAGGAACTCTTGAAGACATAGGGGTAGGCAAAGAGTTCATGGACAGAAATCAAATCACACAGGAAACAGTTGAAAGAATTAACAACTGCGACCTGCTCTTACTGAGAAGTTTTTTCATATGAAAAGAAATTACCAACAAAGTGAAAAGGTAACCCACAAATTTGGAAAAAATCATGACAAGTATTCAGACAAAGGTCTGCTCTCTAGAACTTATAAAGAACTAAAAAACACTAGGGCCCCAAAATTTAAAGACCCAATCCAGAAATGGGCATCTGTGATGAACACATGCTTCTCAGATGAAGAAACTAAAGAAAGTGAATAAATATATGAAAAAATGTTCCACATCACTAGCCATCTGCGAAATGCAAATTAAAACATTATTGAGATATCATATCACCCCAGAAAGAATGGATACAGTAATGAAAGCACCCAAAAACAAATATTGGAGAGGCTGTGGGGAAAAAGGAACCCTTCTCCACTGCTGGTGGGAATGTAGACTGGCACAACCATTATGAAAATCAATATAGAGACTCCTTAGAAAAGTTGGACTGGAAATCCCTTTTAAACTAGCTATTCCTCTACTGAGAATTTTCCCAGAGGATCTGAAAACATCATATCATAG
>NW_004524604.1:5653463-5653994 GCF_000260255.1 Octodon degus | reverse complement strand
ACTAAGCTACTGCACTGCAGATGGTAATTTGTAATAGTAGTTTCATGTTGGGAGTGCCTGTCATTCTGGTCTTCTGAATATGGGCTCCTTGTCATGACATGCCAGTTGTTGCTACAATGTCTCTCAGGCAGATGGCTGTTCAAGAAGAAGGTGGTGGTGAACGAAAGCAAGAGACAGGAAAAGGAATATTCTGGAACTGTCCTGCTTCAATGTTGTATATGGTGAGATTTTTAGACTTATGTGTAAACATAAGAAGTGTATAATTCTTTATGCCTATTTTTAAAATATATTCTAATTTTTAAATATTTTTTAATCATATTCTGTAGGGACCTAAATTTCAACATATCAATACTTGATGAAAAATACCTGTTAAATATTATGCCTGAGATGTTTGATATGCAGACAGATAATTAGGTTAAGCTTAACAGCCTATGTTGTATGGTAATAACAATAAGCTTGTCTTCTGTATGGTTAACAACCTAAGGTTGCAGACCAAAATTAGAGAAAAAGGAGGACTACAAGGTAAGCCAA
>NW_004524604.1:5648490-5653169 GCF_000260255.1 Octodon degus | reverse complement strand
CTGACATTGCCAGTCAAGCAGAAGACCCAATACTATTATGGGCTACTGGACTCTTTTAGAATATTTTGCTGAGTTTACACACCTATAATATTCAATAACAGAACTTAGAAAAAATAGGGTATACAGACGAATGTCCATTTTGTATCTGTGTATTCAAAGTGTTTAGGATAGATATATAGTTACATTCTCTTAATGAATAGAGTCATTTGTTCTAATGGTGTTTGTAAATAGCATATCATGTCCGCATCTCGTATAGCAATTTACCACTAGGAGGACAGTGTGGAATGTGTTATTTATTGAAACTGCCCTAGCAGTTTGTATTGAAACTGTCTCATTGCTATTTGTTTATCAATAAAATTATGGGAGAAAAACAAAGTAAAATAAAAAAACTAGAAAATTAGAAAATATGGAGCAAAAATAGGGGAATCAGTGCTTTTTGCACTGGGGCAACAGAAGGCATTATGAAGAGGAATTTCTACCATGTACTTTATCGCCTTGTGTATTATCTTTGTCAAACTTTGAAGTTTCAAGTGAAACATTTAGGCAAATGTAGATACTTTTTCATGTTACTACTAGCAAAAACAGTGAGAGGAATCCAACTTAAAAAATTCATCTGTGTAGTTTCAAACTCTGCCTTACAACTTAGGAAATACCACTTGTTGGGTTTTGCGGTAGTAATATGAAAAAGGTATCTATATTTGTCTAAACAAGCTATTAAAAGATTTCTTCCCTTTCATTTGTGAACATATTATGTTTGCATTTTCTTCATCAGTCAGATCAGACTGCTGCAACTGAATGCAGAAAAGTTCAGTGCTTATCATATTTTTTTGCTTTGGAAATATGGTTCAGGAAAATATGATCAGCATTAATATGTAATAAACTTATTATTTTAAATGATGTTTTAAATAAACAATTTTAGCAGATTGGTCATGCAATGGCTGTAACTTATCCGCATGTCTGACACTGACAAAAGGATGTACAAAGGGCGGTGCAGGGCTACAGGATAAATCCTGAGAGTACTTGGCTGACCTTATCAGATACAAAAGTTACGTTTCTTTATATAGGTCTTGCTATATCTTGGTCTTAACCATCCAGCAGAAAAGTATGAAAACAAGGTATAAAAAGTAAATCCATATTAATACAATGAGCTATAAAAGGCTCAAGTCAATAACTTCTGAGGATAATCCACTAATATTATAGACTGCTAGACTGTTAGATTGTTTAGCTGAATTCAAAAACCTATAGTATTTGGATGCCAATAGAATATTTACCTCTGACAGGACAAAAAAAAAAAAAAAAAAAAAAAAAAAAACGGATACAAAGGAAAGATCATTTTGTATTTATATATACAAAATAGTTAGGATGAATTTACAGCTACTTTCGCTTAACTCAATGAGAAGAAAGAGGTGTACTAACAGTGTTTGAACACTATATCCTGTCTGCTTCTCGTACTATGGATAACCACTAAGAAGATAACAATGTACAGTGTATTGACTATCAAAACTGTCCTATTAATCAGCTGTGAAACTGTCTCATTCATATTTATTTCTCAATAAAAAATGAAGTAAAATATGGGGAGACCCTACTGTTTATTATTTTATGTAATAGCATTATCAAACCATCTCTTAAGTAATTCATATCCATGTCTGCTCAAAAATTGAAGGTCTTTCTGAAAGAATAAAAAAATAAACAATTTTATAAATTTCTCATTTTTAATTTCAACTATAGTAAATAACAATAAATATCATCTAAGCAATACTTCCTACATCAAAGGATTATTGTGATAGTTAAATTAGTTAACATTTTCAAAAATTTATAAACATTTTAGAAAATGAAGAGAACAGAAAAGACTCAGTCATTGTTTTAAATTATTAGTAGGCCATTTTTATTACTCAATGAATTCATTAAAGAGAAGTGGGTTATTTGCAGTGAGTTTTAGAAACTTAGGTCTGTTGATGCTGACGGACTGGCCCCCAGTATTAAGAAAGCAGAACATTTTCTCTGTCTTCTAAATTCCAGGTGAGTGTTTCTCTGTGGTGTGAAAGCCCACTCTCAACGACTATGGAAATTATTGCTGTCTGACTTCCAGCCACTAACCTACTGGGGGACAGAGATGGTGGTTCTGTTGTAACCCAAAAATCAAAACCGGACTCAAACTTAAAAGCGCTTTATTTAGCTGAGCTCAGCGGCTGCACATACTCTCGTCTCCAAGTAGGTGCATGCTTAGTCTAGGTGAGGCACAGTTTTTAAAGCGAAAAACCACAAGAGTAGGGGGAGGAGTGGGGTTATACAAAGCTTATTTTGAGTTAGTCATGACAGAGGGTTAACTCTTTGTTCCCATAGAAGAGGTCACATTTTGTCAATTCTACAGGAATATGTCCTTATTTGGCTTAGGCATTGTTTATGTTCCGGTAGTTGGAAGGACATCTGATGACAGTTTCACCCATTTTCAAGTTATCTGTTTGTTCCCATAGGAAGGACAGTTTGACTCATTTTGCAGAATGTTGAGGAACATTTCTTATCTTCTCTTGGAACACTGAGAAACACTTTCTTTAAACAGTCACATTCTTCAGTGAAGGCATGGGGGGGGGGTTACAAAACAAATCAAGGTTTTACAAAACAGAAGTTACAAAGCTTGTTACAAGATGGAGTTTAGGTTGTCAGCTTATACCAAATAGTCCTTGTTAATAAAGTTACTGTGAAAACATACAGAGTTACAAAATTGGAATCAGTTGCAAAGGTTATAACAGTACCACACAATATAAAGTGCAGGAAACATAGGCATTAGCAAAATTAAACAAAATGGACAAATGGAATTCTGGCTTTCCTAGTCTTTCATATGCTAATAGATATTGTGAAACTCTAAAAGAGGTAAGATTATCCTTTCCAAATTATACGGTAAGGCTCTCTTTTCTTCAGATCACTTATTTTCCACAGAGTCTGTGGGGAAAGGATTCTACTGTTCTCTTTGGATATCAAGCCTTATAATTATATGGACATTGAAAAATTAAGGTTAATAGGAGTTGAATACTACAGAATCAGGCTTTAATTCTTGTGATGCTATAAGATTCCCAGAAACATAGGACTTTTTAACTTTCTGAATCATGGGGAAACCCTGCTAGAGTTTATTAGAATCCTACCATTATCTGAAGTTTTTCAGCCCAAATCTACACTACTGTTCATTTTTGTAATGGCATGAGCAAATTTTAGAATGGGGGTGTGGTGGTTAAAAAACAAACCAAAACAAAACAAAAGAAAAAATTTTAGAATAAAATGAAAATATAATACTGAAGTAAATGAGAATTAGCTGGCATAGCTTTCACACAATGTATCCTTAATTTGTGATCTGATGTAGTTGAATCATAAATGCTCAGAGAATATTGTCTGATTAGTGAGTTATCATTGTAAATCAAGTAATATACTTCTTTAATATTTCTATTCCTTAATCTATGTATAATTAAGTACAATATTTAGTAATCTACTAACAAAAATATATTATATATATACATATGTGTGTGTGTGTGTGTGTGTGTGTGTGTGTTTGTAGATAGATAAGCAGGCAGGAAGACAGTCCCTGCAACTTTACCCTAGGCATGATGCTATACATGCAAAGGTAACAATGGAAAGAAACTTGCCCTTTCTTTCAAGAAGTAAAGTCAAGTCTGGTGACTTCCATGTTTTGTGAAAGTCCATTGAAAGTTTAGCAGGTAAACCAGAGAATGCTAATATTTGACTATAAAAAGTAAAGAGTTAAGGTACGTGAGGTCATAAAGGTGGACAGAATGCAGATCCAATGGAATTAGGTGACACCAAAGACTCACTCAGTCTTCCTGTGTCAGGTGAGGACACTGCTTGCCAACCACTAACTGAAAATTCTCACCAGGAACTGCCTCTGCTGGTCCCCTGAGCTTGGATTTCCCAGGATGCTGATCTGTGTGAAATAGATTTTGGTTGTTTGACATCCAGTATGTGATATATAGCAACAGCACCCTGAGCTGATTAATACATGGGCAAATGCATCAAAATCAGTTATTGGTTAAGTTTGAAAATAAGGAAATATCTAATCTTGCTTAATTCTAAGAAACCAATGCTAGTTTATGAGCAATATCTTGTTTTTATATTATGATATGGTTTGGGAGGACTCTTTGTTTCTAAGACCAATGGATTTATTTGTTTTCTTGTCACTGATGGTGACATATAATAAATATGGGATTAATAACATAATAGATATAGATCAATTATGTCAGTTCTTCCCATATAGCTTTTTTTTGTATTTTCATGATATTTCATAGACAAGTTCCAAATGCTTTTTGCTTTCATTGGTAAAATGATTTTAAAACCTTATAAAGTCAACTGCTAGTTTTCATTGAAGAATTACTAATTAAAAATGCAAGACTCATAGTTATGTTGAGTTTCTTTTGCTCTTCAACCCCATCCTTTGTTTAATCTTTTGCTACTCTCAGGTACATTTCTTTTACAGGATATCTTTTCAGGTGATGGAATACTCGAGACACAGTCCTTGGACTTCTTTGCCTCTCTATTTATATTTCTTCTTCCAGTATCCTGGTTTTAAGTATTGCTGAAGGTTATATGCCCTTCCTGCTTCCCTCCTGGGCTCACTCCATGCATCTTCTTTTATTTTTGCCTTGATTTCTATACTCAGATCTTTTTTTTTTTTT
>NW_004524604.1:5645191-5648390 GCF_000260255.1 Octodon degus | reverse complement strand
TTTTTTTGTGGAACCGGAGACTGAACTCAGGCCCTTGAGCTTGCCAGGGAAGTGCTTATTCTACTGAGCCATCTCCCCGGCCCCTATACTCAGATCTTAATGTACGTACTTGCTCCATGCTTTTTAAAAAGGTATTATTTCTGTTTTTGTTCCTTGCATGCTTTATGTATATTGTTTGCTCATCTTTTTTTTTGTGGAACCAGGGATTTAAACTCAGACCTTTGTGCTTGCCAGGCAAGCACTTATTCTATTGAGCCATCTCCTCGGCCCCATGTATATTGTTAATGGGCCGTACTTTTTAGAGCAGTTTCAGGTCTTCAGTAGAGTGGAGCAGAAGGCGCTGAGATTTTTCCAAATGCCTCTTTTCCTGCATGTGCATGGCAGCTCACTACCCCTTCACTCCTTTGCTGTTCTCAGTCAGGCTCCTGTTCAGGGAGTCCATACCACATACAGAGGAACAGTTGTCTGTGGCAAACTTTGACCAGAGGGATGCTTGAAAAGAATGTTGGAGGAATGGACTTTGTAGAGCAATAGTTCCCAAGCCTGTGGAATGCAGAAATGGTAGAGATGATCTTGTCCAAAAGCTCCTTGTTACTCAAAGAATACCAGTGGGCTATGGCCCCATGTCTGAACTCTCCACTTCAATTTAATTGATACTTTCAGACAAAGGCTATATTTCCTACTTCTGGGATTCATATTAAACATGAGCTTTTCTGCATGTCTGGCACAGATGACTAAATTTATCAGTAATGAAATACTAGAGAAAGCTGCCCTCTCGGTCACTTCCAGTCTGGCTTACAACATCTATCACTACTGGCTTAATGGCATATTAAACATATTCATATCTCTCAAATGTACAGGTCTTCAAAGATACAAAAAATCCTCATCACATTGATGATGTCCAGAGTAAAATTATCTATGATTGACAAACTTTTAAAATTCCAATATCTGGCTTCTTCTTTACTTGTTTTCCAACTATTTATGATAAAATGTACTTGCCTATCTAACATGAGACAGCTAGCCAAAAGATGCAAATAGTTTTTCAAGGTGTATTTCTTGTAACACTCAGGGACGTTTGAACACTGTACATGGCAAACAACACATAAAATGAATATATCCATAGACATTCTTCTCAGATCACATTCTAATAAAAAAAACCATAAATTTGGGTAAAATTTTCTTCATGTTATTTACGATAAGGATATCATCACAATTATTATGATAATATATTATATTAATTGGTCTCACGTTTTCTCTATGAAGCTTCATACTTCCTACCTGTTATGGTTGTGTCTCGGTGTCCCCCCAAAGCCTCATGCAATTATAGGGTTTTTCAAGAGACTGCTGAATCTAGGGTGTGTGAATGATTTATTGTACAATGCTGGGATTACAGGTTCTGCGATTAAGAGCAGATGATTGTTGAATCAGTTTAATGATTGGATTGGCACTGCCCTAATCCTGGAAGACAGGATACAGGATAAGGAACAGTAAGAGGCTTACATTTCTCTCTTGTTGCTTTTGCTCTCTTCTACCTCCATGAATGGTTTTCCCTCTGCCATGTGCCAATCTGCCTTGGAGCCAGCCACTTATGCACTGAAACGTCCACAAACCATGACCTAAATATAACTTTCCTCCCTTTAAATTTAGTCATTGGGTATTTTGTCACAGCAATGTGATCAAAGTAACTAAGGTACTATGTGTTCATATTGTGCAAGTATTCAACTTCTAGAACAACCAGGATTGATAAAACATAATCATTCCCTGAACAGTCTCAGCATCATTGCTGATTTGGCTTATTTCGTGAGAACCCTACAGATTATTGAAACCATCCTTATTCGTTATGGAAATGATAAAACTCCTTTCCACATGTTCAGACACCTGCAAAAAATTGATCAGATGCCACACAGCGCCTTTAACTGTTGCTAGCACATGCTCTGTCTCTGATCTCCCTGGCTCCCCAGTGGAGGGCACCACTCACACTGGTACTGGCTGTGCCTTCTACCTCTTTAAAAATGCTCTTGTTCCACATCAATTTTTTTCACCAAGGTGCTAAAATGCTCATTTTGCTTCAATTTCATATATACAACAAGATTAGTTAAGTTTAACTTTGTTTTGTTTGCAAACAATTTCTTTCACCAATGGAAGCATTTGGAAAAAAATTTTGTTTTAGTTTGCAAACACTGCATTGGGTAACATATACAACTGTGGCCATCCTTTCCATACAAATGACAATTGTGACCATCTTTTCCAAAATCATAGAACAAATTAAGTTCATGGACAGAGGCACCACTGGGCATACCTATCTATATCTACCTCTACATCTACAACTGTATATATAGCCACGGCTACCACAATATTTACATTTACATCTATATTTAGATCTATAGCCACAACCATATCTGTATATCTATATCCTCTCTCTCTCATCTCCATCCCTATCTCATTTCTCTCTTTCTAGCTCTATTTTTATTCCTGTCTCTATCTCCTCTCTAGCACTATCTCATCTATCTATGTATCATTTTTCTCTATCTTTACCATTAGGGAACACTGGAAAGCACATTAAACATCATTCATGCTCAAGGTTTGCTGTAATGTGACTTCCCTCATAAAAACAGGTGGCCATTAAACTTCATCTATATATGAGGGGTACTTAGAGGAAACAGTAGTTTTAATCTCCCCAGGTAACTATGTCAGAGACTGGTAGGGTAGGAGCGTGAGACCAATAAATCATGTGAGTTACTGGAGGTACAAGTGGCAGCAATGATTCTGAGTGATAATAGACCCTCATTAACACTCAGAATCCATGTGTACAGAATTGGTTGTGGACCAAAGCATGGGTTTATCTCTCTGGTCTGGAGGAGTACAGATATATCCATCTGGTTCACAGGGGTGTGGATCTGTCCACCTGAATTGCAGGGATAAGGGTTCATCCAAACTTTGGTGTATTTTTGTATTATTAACAGGGTCAGAGGCCATCGGCGCAGAGAGGACAAGCAAAAGCATACCTCTTAGCCTGCTATGAGGTTAACATGATAATGCATGGACTTTAAAACTATTATTGCTAGACCCAGTCCTAGCCCAGGTCCGGTGAGTGTGCAGAGAGCTTCCTGCTACCCTGCGCTGGCGGGACCAGTCCCAGCCCAGGCGCAGAGTGGGCCGGACCCTCTCCCAGCCCCTTGGGCCGATCCCACCACAACTC
>NW_004524604.1:5629985-5631524 GCF_000260255.1 Octodon degus | reverse complement strand
TAGATATATAGTTGCATTCTCTTAATGAATAGAATGATTTGTTCTAATGGTGTTTGTAAATAGGATCACAAATCCGCATCTTGTACAGCAATTAAATACTAAGAAGAATATATGCAGTGTATGATTTGTTGAAACTGTACTTCCAGTTTGATTTGAAAGTGTCTCATTGCTATCTGTTTATCGATAAAACTTTGAAAAAAAATTAAAAAATAAAGTTAAATGATAAACTATAAAAAAAAGATTCACTTTTATTTTTAATCTGTCTCTTTTTACATTAGAACTTTGGGTCAAATCCTTTATAAAGACATGTAGTTAATCATTTAGGGAATGTCTGTCTAAAAGCTGACAGTATAATATCAATTCTAAATTTAAGTGACCTATGTCATCCCTTTCAACATTGAAGACATCAAGATAAAGTATTTATGTACAGCTAGTCCTGAGCACCATTAAGTCTCCAGTTATTTCCCTAAACCTGTGGTCACCTTGGGTTTCAGTAGAGCCTCTATAAAGCTGATTATGCCCCCAACAGAACAATCATTTCATGGAGACTGAATTTCTTCCTCAATCAATGAGGACTGCTCCTAATGTCATCTTGCAAAACCAGAAGTAAGATAATGATCAACCTGAGTATAGCCAACCCAGAAAATTCATACAGGCTGGTCTTGTACTTTGTGTGGGCTGGTCTGATTCTCTTCATAAGAGCTCCTTCCTTTCAGCTTCACAGGTTGAAGTCCTTTGCCTATTTTCTCTTCCTAACTCTGTCTAATAAATATGACTATTCCCCTCACTGATGTGTACTGAAATATCTTTTCTGTAATGAGGCAGGAACCTATCAATGGGGCAAGTTGAATTTCCCATCTCGTCCTTGGGGGGAAACTCTTTGAACCCTGTCTGGTAACATAACCAGTACCATATCTGGTCAGAAACATTACTGTAATCTGAAGCAGACAATCCAACACGTGGCTCAAGGACTGCATGGACTGCATGTGGCTTTACTCAGCTGGTAATGTGGTCCACAAGGCTCAAAATGTTTAGCGTTATTATGTGCTTAGGGGTGATACTTGTCATGACTTGGTTGCATGACACTTGAGTAAGTTCATAGGTTACGATGGAGGACTGATGAGTACCTTGAGAAAACACCAAGAATTGCCACCACCCCCAGCAGACCATGCATTCATGCATTAATTCATAAATAGAAGGGCTAATTTCCCATTGGCTTTATGTTTGTCTCTTTAGTGTTGTGATAAAAACATAAAAAATGAAGTTTTGTTACTTTATGCATTTAGTTTTTAAATTTTATTTATTTTTATTTTTATTTTTTATTTTTATTTTTATTATTTATTGACATCAGTTTTTTTTATTTTAAAGAAAGAAAAAAAATAAAAACAGTGGTACAAAATCTCAAAACAAGATTTTTGGAGAGTACCAATGGTTAGTACATTGTGTATTGTTATTGCCAAAGTAGTTTCTCATATTACAAGATATAGGTAAGAAATAATAAGCAAATAACATAGGTACAAACCTCTTTTTTAAGTCAAG
>NW_004524604.1:5622874-5628310 GCF_000260255.1 Octodon degus | reverse complement strand
TTGAACCCTTTGTGTCTCTCTGGCAAGATGTTCTGCTCCTGAATCAGCTGGGTGGGTCTTGCCTCTAGCCTCTTTGCAGGGAGTTCTACTGAAGGATTCCGTGCTGGGCCTGCGCTCTGGGTCTGTGCAGGATCCCGGGGCCCGGGTCATCTCACTCATTTGCCGGCCCTGTGCTCTGGGTCTGTTCCTGCATTTAGTTTTAACTATGTATTTTTTGTTATAATTTTGTATTTTGTTTGTGGCAGTAGTGGTTAGCTGTCTTATTGCTATGAAAAATTGCCTGTGGATGTGCAACTTAAAGAAGAGGTTTATTTTGACTCAGAATTTAGAGGTTTCAGTCTAGCAGTGGCTGGCTCTAAAGCACTGTGGAAAAACATGACGAGTAAATGCTGCAGAACCCACGGCAGCCAGGAAGTGGTACAAATCAGAAGAAATGTACTCAGTAAGATCTGCCTCTGCTGGCCGTCTCCTTCAACCCAGCCCTAAGTCCATTTAGCTCTGAATTCAATTACAGATTAATTCAGTGATGAATTTAATGCTGCCATTATCCAACCACCTTCCAAAAGCCTGACTGTAAATGCCTGACACATTAGGGAGATATTTTAGGTCAAATCATAACTGCAGCCCAAGAGCATCTCTCTTTGGTGAGTGTGATCCATACAAACTAACAGATCTGACATCCCTGATTCAAAGTATCTTGAATGTTCAAATATAACCTTTTGTACACTTCCATTCCTACCATTGTGTTATTTTTTCCCTTTATAAGTAAAAATTACAAATGAAATAATTAGGTACATTTAGTTAATCTCCAACTACATAGAATATAATATCTGTCTTTGTTACTTTTCTCTTTTCTGAGACAAAATACCTGACACCCACAGTCAAAGGAGGAGAGGCTTATTTGGCTCACAGTTTGTGGAGGTTTCAGTCCATTGTGGGCTGGCTCCAAGGCAGGGAGGCATAGCAGACTGGGATCAGAGGGGAGAAACAGTTCATGGTGGACAGAAAGCAACAAGAGAAGCAGTAGGCCACAAGCAATAATAGCAGCTTCTTTTTGCCTCTTTTACATTCTGTCTAGTCTTACCTGGCCTAGAGTTGGTGCCAAATCAATAAGTACACTAACTTAGTAATCACACATCCTTAATCCCAGTATTATGCACTAATGGGGACCACTGTGAAGTGGCTCTGAGAAGGATTTAATATTAATCAATTTGCTTTCCATGTTTACTTGTGAGTTACCCAAGGCCTAGGCCCCTTGCCTGGTGATGGGCAGAAGACTCATAGTAAGTGAACCTCCAAGTCACACTGGTCCTGACTGAGGCCTATAATGGCCTATACATCTGTAACACCCCAAGGACAAGATAAGGCCACAGCTGAGGGTGTTTGGCTCCAAATCCAATTAACTAAAAGGAAACTATGGCTATAGGATCCATACTCCTACCATAACTTTCAACCTAGAGATAAGGTAGTTCTCCTGATTGATATAACTTACTACTTGGGAAAATATCTCCTAAGGTCCTGCTAGATTCCTCTCGATTCCCATGTTTTCTGCAGTATCCCCTGACTTTGTTTGAAAACCAAATAAATACAGGTTTCCCAGAGAAGGTTTTTGTCTTAGTGCCCAGAGAATCTTGAATTCTGCTAGACAGTTTTGATCCTTTTGGAGCCCTAAAATTATACCACTTGTCTCTTATTTAAGCCTTTGCTGTCCATTCATTTGGGAGATTGTAGGCCTGATCAGACTGAAATATCAAGGGATAATATTAGCCTGTCACCACACTCTAGATTCAGCCAGTTCTGAGCAGGCACCACCTACCACTACATGGATGTTTTTGGGGACATCTAGACACAGCCATCACAATAACTCAAGGCAGAGTTATCTGTTTATTTTTCCAATTAATTCAACATCTAAAAGAGCACCTTGCATAAAATAAATACTTGTTCAATAGGAAATAGAATTGTGCGTGGCAAAGTAAAAAAAATTAGGCTATGTCTTTGCTTTATTTTTTAATTAATTAATTAATTAATTAATTATTGATCAATTTAGTAGTATCAGGGATTGAATTCAGGACCCTGCACTTGCTAGGCAGCCACTTATTCTACTGAGGTATCTCTCCAGCCGGATTTAACTAATGTAGATCCTTTTTACAGTATATGACATGAAAGGGGATGATAATTGTCTGACTAGAAATCTGGAGTGTTAAATGTTATCAGGAATCACTATAGCAGCAGGTCAAAGATATTCCTAATGCTAATTTTTAAACAAGTATGCTTTGGAGGCCTTTCACTCTTACCTTGAAGGAAGAGAGGAAGTGAAATGAATTGTAGGACAAAATGCTTTAATATCAATTTAAAGAGCTTTCTTAGACAAAGTCAAGCCTTCATCCAATGCCACCATATGGAAGACTTATAGCCCATGACATGTGATGGAGTAACGTGACGAATACCCTTACAATGATTGATTTACCTATGAAACCATAGGTAATTTTTGTTTCACCATAGGTAAATACCGTAGAGTTAAAATCACTGCAATATCTGCTGGTATCGTCCACTTGTAAGATCACCTTACGTCACTAGATGGCAGGAGTTGCAAGTTGAAAGGCAATCATCTTGCCAGCTAGGACACATGATAATGGAAATGTACTTGGGTACTGGCTTTTTTCTTTTTTTTGTATGTGCATGTTGCATGTGTATGTAGTGATATTAATCTTAAAAACTAAGACAAAATGAATTTTATTTGGATCTTTCTGAATACATATAATAGGAAACAGACATTAAGTTCTTGGTTTAAGACAAATTTAAAAGGAACAAGGAAAAATAAAATAGCTTTTCTTATTTGAAATTATTAGATATTGAATTAAAATATTGGAGGACATCACAGGTTACATTAGCCCCAACAGAATTGCCAAGGGCTGGGTTAATTTCTGACTCGTTTTTCTTGAAAATCCAAATAGATGCTTCTCTTCTTTTCTTCTTTGCAAAGTCCCATTTCCCAGTGGTTGTCCTTTCTGTGTCCCTAGAAGTGTGCACCAAACTCCTTTTGCTTGTGCATTTATCACAACATATCTATTTTGTCTCCTTATTTGGAATCAGCACTTTGAGTTCTTTCTATATGCTGGCTGATCAAGAAACAAATCCATTTCCACTTATTGATAAGGAGACCAAGGTCAACATTGCTTTATTCTGTTCCTCTTTTAGATAATAAGGTTCATCTTCATAGAGGTTCTGATGGTCAAAGTTAGAGCAGAAAATGGAGGCATATTCAACCTGGTAATGAAAGAATTTAATGAGGATGCTATTTAATGAAGGCTTTAAAATGAAGGACCAGAGATCTTATGTGGTTACCAAGAGATTTTCATGGAAGAGTTTCAAATAATGTTTGACTATATGCTCTTGACCTCATCCCATGATCATCCACAGTGGAAAATCATACCACTCTGAGCACAGAGTAGGGCTTCCCACCAGGAACTGTGAATGGAAATAGAATAAAGCTGCTGCTGCTGGGTACAGCAGCAGCGGAGTTGTGTATAAGGGGATGTGGGAAATGAATAGCTGGACTTTCATGTGATGGTTTTATGATGCTGCTTCCCAATGGGGAGACCTTGACCAGAAACTGGAGTGCAAGGGCACCTGGGAGCCAGGGGATGAGGTGGACAAAGATGAGAGAACAGAACAGGCTAGAAGCAAATGGAGAGAGAATCTGCAATGGGGAGTGAGAAAATTTGGGACAGGAAGCTTTTGAAAACTCCTTTCTCCAAATAGAGCCTCCACAGAATGTTCAGTAATCAATCTTTCTGGGGAGTGGGTCTGGTAAAATCATGGAAATCTCTCACATGGATGGAGCCACTTTTGTCAGAGAGTGTGCAAAACAAAATGGTGCCCAGAGATTATATGACAGGCTGCCTGGTGCTGTGACGGCAAGTCGTTCATTCTGTTATGGATGCCCAGACCTTGGCACTTGCTTAACCCTATCACCGTGGGGTTTTGCCCTTGCAAACCAAATTCCTCCTTCTCTCTTCAGAATATACTTTGGCTTTACAAGGATTGGTATTTCCTAAGATGCAATTTTTAAGACCCCAAATAAAACACTTTTGCACCGTATAAATGTATCATTGATTCTTGATCGACAGCTTTAATGTATAAGTCAGCTCACATTGTCTAAGCAGTTCAATATTCCATAAATATATTTTCGATATATATTGTGTAGCTAACAGTTATTTGTTTATAACTATCTTTGTATGTCAATAAATAACTAGGTAGTTTATGCGACTATTTATCATTTATAATACCCAATAGAGCCTCCATTTTCTTTCATTACCAGGTTGAATATACCTCCATTTTCTTCATGCATCAAAGAACACAATTGCTTCCTTTTTTCTGGAGAAAACAATTTTGGGAATGCAAATGTAAATGAAACCATGCATAATATACCATGCAGATGTAGCAACCCAAGTTTTCCTACAGTAGGTCTAAATATTTGCTAAAGGAAGATTCCTTGGGTCAGAATTCATTGTAGAAGTATTGATCCAGGCAATTTCCACTGCACCAACGCACTTGCTCTGGGATAGTACTGTAGGCTGAGCATTCTGAAAGGCTCATTACTTTTCTCCTTTCATGCAAAATACTGAGAAGCTACTAAGAAGCGGGAGGAAAGTGCTCTGAAAATCTCCCAGGTTTGCTTTGGGAGGTTGCACAAATAATTGAGACCAAGAAGAGTTCAACATTCTGCATGTCATAGAGTTCTGCTTGTTGAGTCTGGTCTTAAATAAAAATAATTGAAACATAAGTAGATTTTCTTGTTCCTTTTTTCTTGGGCTGGACTGCATTAAGAGAAGAGATTACCATGCACAGAGAGAATCTACTAGGAGCGTCTGGTGGAAGAGTAGCCCAACTCTTATAATCTTAGTCATTACTTTAGACATTCTCCTGGTAAGCCCACCACACTAGCAACAAGCACACACTGCTGATCCCCAGCTAGGATATTCCCAGACTCACACACAACTGCTTCACTGCTGATTTTTCAGATCCCCCTTTCAGATAATCCCACTACAGTCTGCCTGTGAGCAGTGCTGCTGCCGCTTCCTCCTATACTTTTCAGGGAGTCATTTCCATTTTCTCTGTCAGTCAATAGTCATCTCTAAGTATCAGTCAGGAATTTGTTCTAGCACCCCTATGAATATGAAAATTCTTTTATGCTCAAGTGTATAAAATGGCATAGCATTTGCATACCTACCCATCCTCCCATATACTTTAAATAATTTCTAAATTACTGAGAACAGCCAATACAAAGTAAATGTTATGTAAATAGGTGCAATGTTGTGGTGTGTAGTGGATCACATGAAAAAGTCTGCATGTGTTTATTTTTTTATATATATATTTTTTATATTTGGGGAATAGTCTCTAGGGAGGATGGCCCTCTCCTCCTCCTCCTCCTCC